>NC_136486.1:113151559-113586559 GCF_053919585.1 Euprymna scolopes
TTAGATATAGGTTCCTGGTACATGGATCTAACTTAACAACTTGAGTTGAGCCAAAAACAATATATGTAAAGGAGTCATAATAGTGAACGTGTCTGTGTGTGTGTGTGTCTGTCTGTCTGTGTGTCTGTGTACATTTCCCTATGCAATAACCCTGTCAATTTTTCGTCTAAAGACTCGAAATTTGATATACAGGATACTGTGATTTGGGAATATTTTTGTGATCCGTTTTCGGCCAGAAATTTGGCTGGTAAGGGGTCAAAGTTCAACGATTTGACCTTTGAGAACCCTCCCAAACTCCTCCGACAATTTTGGGTCTAAACACTTGAAATTTTAGATATAGGTTTCTTGGACATGGATCTAACTTAATAACTTGATTTGATCCCAAAACAATAAATGTTAAGAGGTTATAATAGGGGTCGAATTTTTAAAAAATTTACCTTTTTTTTTTTTTACTCAGCATACACCTCCAAAGACCCGGGCAACGCCGGGCTGAAATGCTAGTATATATATAAAAGTGAAAGTCTGTCTATCTGGCAGTCTGTGTGTCTGTGTGTTTTTCTGTGTACATTTCTCTATAAAATAACTCTGTCAATTTTCAGTCTACAGACTCGAAATTTAATATACAGGATGTTGACATTTGGAAAAATCTTTGTAATCCATTTTCGGACAGAAATTTGGCTGTTAAAAGGTCAAAGTTCAATGATTTGACCTTTGAGAACCCTCCCAAACTCCGACAATTTTGGGTCTAAACACTTGAAATTTTAGATATAGATTACTTGAACATCGATCTAACTTAATAATTTGATTTGATCCCAAAACAATGAAAGGAGTCATAATAGGGGTCAAAGTTTTAAAAACATTTGACCTTTACGGTCTCTACCAAATTACTTAGACAATTTCTGGTCTAAACATTTGAAATTTTACATAAAGGGTATTCAGAGATAGGGCAAGCTTTGTAATCGGTTTGGGTCGAAAATTTTTAGTTGCCAATATATAAATGAATGTATCTATGTTTGCATGCCTGCCTAAAACTTTTGACAGAGGCGACAGATTTTACCAAGATCAGTATCGTTTCGAAGCTCGACCCTTCAGACGACAAATACTGAAAAATTGGCTAAAAACATTAATATCTTCACCTTCAGCTTGGAACTTTTCTACAAGAAGAGGTCGCTTTTTTTGCCGATATTTTCGGAAGTCATCCCCTCTTTTCGATTGTCTAGCCTTAATTTAAACGTACATCACTTCCAGTTTGACGGTGGTCGTAACAGCAAAGACATCAGGGTTTTTTCCTGTTTTTTTCCTCCTTCGCAGTACGGGTTCGAGCCTGCCTTCCTACTACCACTTTTTTTTTTGCTCAACATACACCTCCAAACACCCGGGCAACACCGGACTGAAATGCTAGTATATATATATATATATATATATATATACATACATATGTATATATATGTATATATACTACATATGTAGTAGCAGGCTGACCTGCTATTCTTGGTCATAACAAATACACTAAAATATTGGTTGGTGCAAAAATAATGTAGTTTATATATATATATATATATATATATATATATATAGTTGAACGCCAAAAAATTACATTATTGCACCGACCTAATATAATATTTTAATTCATGCAGACTTCGTATTAATTATTATATAGCAGATTCTATATCGATTATTATATTGTACCCCATATATATGATAATGTTTTCACAAGTAAAAAAAAAAATGACTTTGGTTCCATCAGCTGGAATTGAAACCAAAATTTTCCTGTTCTCTAGCCTTAGTCATTATTTAGCACTTCAGTTTTCTTTATTATCGGCTGAGCTACTGCCGGATGGATCAAAAAAAGTTTAAAATTTAAGTGACTTCAAGCTAAAACCATATATGTACACATGCTCAAAAGTGAGTTAATTTACTCTTGCCAATGATTTTTTTTTTTTTTTTTGCAATTTTACCCTTCCTAGCTCTACTTACATATCGAGAACTGTCGAAATAAATACTTAAAATAGAAACATAAAATATTATATATATATATATATATATATATATATAAGAGAGAGAATAAATGACAAAAAGTTATATTCCAAAATTCATGATGTTGACCATGTTTTTTTGTTATGAATTTTGGAATATAACTTTTTGTCATTTATTCTCTATATTGCTTTGTAATTACATTGAAATATATATATACTTATATAAGTATTGATATATAATAAGAAAATATATTTCTACAGAAATATATACTAGCAAAAGTACCCGTCGTTGACTGGGTTCAAAAACAACCTAAAGAAAATGGACTCTGATTTTTTGTAAAGACATAGCTTCGAATTCGGGGGTATCAAAACCAAAGCAAAATATGATGAAAGTAAAAATAAAATAGATAAACCCTATAATTTATTATACCATACCTGTTCACACTATTCGTGATCAGACACACACACACACACACACACACACACACACACACACACACAGCTTTATATTATATATATATATATATATATATATATATATATATATATATACTCATGGCAAATGCTCAGCTGAGCTTCAATCTATGGTCCCCCCCTCGCCAAACGAAAAATACTCGTCTAGCCAAAATCACTATCAATAATTTCCCACACTCTTTATCCGTGCCCAGGCCTAAATGCAGATTCCATGAACAAAGCTTTCTTTCTTAGAACTGCACGCCTATGGAGCTCTCTTCCGATTGCCTGCTTTTCAAGCTGACTACAATCTGATTGTCTTCAAGTCCAATGTAAACAAGTTCTTGATGAACCGTCCCCCTAAATAATCCAATTTACAAAATCCCCATTACTTATGTTTACTACACTATAATCACATTGACTAATGTATACCCACTAACCCTTATCCTCGAGTGGCCTCTGGGCCTTGATAAGTGATGATTCGTGTGCAATATATATATATATATATATATATATATATATATATATATAATGTTATTAAAGCTAATATGAAAAACTTATATATACATACATATATATATACACACACATATATGAGAGAGAGTGAGAGAAAACAGAAGAAATCGATAGTGGTCGATTCAGTTTTGTCTTCTTTCAGTCATGTTGACTTCATTTATATTTCTGGAAAGTTTCGTAATGAATTGACAGGAAATTATTTCAACTAAACCGTGGAACCTAATCAGAGCATGTTAAATAGTGGGCAATTATGTCAACATCAATGCCAAGTTCTGCTGCAGAATCATTAAAAGAGTTGCTTACGGTATTCCTAGACAAGTTATGAAACTCATTTTGGTATTTATGGTCTTGATGCTTTGTGGTGCTGTGCACTCTGCTAATCTTACAATAGCAGCAACAGTCTAGCAACTCGAAAACCAAAGATCCTAGTCGTTTATCATTTGGCTTTGTGTATGCTTAATATGTAGGGATCGAACACGTTGTAGACTCAGTCCCAAGGAACCTAAGAAAGGAAGAGGAAAGATATTCAGCTCGTTGTTTCAGGTTTTAACAAAAGACCTTTACTCCTCCTTCTCTGGTCTCGCATGACTTCTTGTCTCAGCTGTGACGTCACCTATATGTTTCTTACGCGATCATCGGTTTGCATAAGTTTTTCTTTTCATAATCGTTTCCCTTGCTGTGACGTCATCTCACACAGCTTGGTCATTTGCATACAGCTGCCATACGTGCGTTTGTGCTGTTACACAAATACATTGTAAACATGCTGCTAAACAACATGTTACATATTACACTACAGGTTATAATTTCAAACTATTTTTATTATTATTATCAAGGCCAAGAGCCATACGAGGATAAGGGTTAATGAGACAAAATCATTGTCACTCAAAGATGAGGAGCATCGTGAGTGTACTAGTATTGATCGATGACATATGAACTATGTTTGACTACATGTGTCGCGGTTTGCAAATGACAAGATTTTGTTGTCATTAGATTTGAAAATGACTAAGTTATAATCATCAGTGAAACAATCCTCTGGTAATGTGTCCCACAAACTCTGTCCATGGAAAAGCGTAACTCAACAAAGGATCAGTTACCATGCGCTGTGAAGCATGTTTATTAGTGATGGGACGATTCCAATATTTTTGCCAATTTTGATACAATTACTGATTCCATACTCAATTCCCAATTCCGATACAATTACCGATTCCGAATCTTTATAAATCTCTAAATATTTAACTATAGAGTTGCTATTTATTCTCAATTATCATAAAAAAACATTTGTTAAATGTACAGATATTTTCTCAAACGTAAAAGTCCACTTGTGGGAGGTATACTCTTTAGATTTTAGTGTTAGTGATAGTTTAAAATCAATAAATATTTATTACTACCAGTAGTGAAAGATTTTGTTTTAAACAAAATCAAATAAAAAGAAGATAATTAACGGAATTGTTTAGGCATCGTAAAATAGGCATACATTTTTCCGATACCAATTCCGATACTGCAAAAGGTTCCAGTTCTTCTGATTCCGATAAATCGTCCTGACACTAACGTTGATATTTTATGTACTGCATAATCGTTGACCATACGTTCGTTCTTTATCAGGTTCTGTTTGTTTATCCTGTTGCATGACTAACCAACCTAAAGTACAACAATAATCATACGATTTGTATGTAATACAAATATGTAAATATAAAAGCACCTAAAATCTTTTAATTTTTGTTTTGTATTTTATATTTTTATCTAACAAATTAATACTATTTCAAAAATATATAGAATCTGTAATTTATCTCTCAAAATGGTTTTTAGAAAGGCAAGATATGTTCAAAGATTGATATTTATTTTTTTTTTGTTTTTAATTAAAATTTCTAAGGAATTTGCACCCAGACGATTTCAGTTCTTATGGAATTAGTTCTGAGTGTTGACAGAGAATCCCAAGTTAATACTAGAAAGACCAAAACAATTAATAATTTGAAAACTGTAAAAAAAAAACAAAAAAAAAACGGCATGCAAAGATTTAGCTTAGGGTTAGATCTAGGGTTAGGTTAGAATAGGATTAGTGTTTAAAAAAAATTCAACTCCTTAAACAAATAAAAATATGTTAGGGTTTGTGTTCCTTGATAGAAGCGCTGGTTGAGTTTGAATAAAATAAATACGTATTATATACGTTTGAAACCAAAACAACGCATTATTACAAAATAAACAGATATTTATTTTGATTGAAATTTATATTGGAATTTATAAATATATTTAGAAGCTACACTTCATCTTCAGTATGTCTTTTTAAAAAATGTTGTGAGAATAACACTCAGGATGAGAACAATGGTTTAAAAAATCCATTTAATGTTAATAAAATAATATGATACAGGGTGACACACACACACAAAAAATGGTCATCACCTAAACTTAAATAATTTTTGAAATAATTAATCAATCCTTTTCATTTTTCAGATTTACCAAGAGGAATTAATGTTCTAAGAGTCTACCGAATTTTACCGTCAGGATGCCATGGACTACTGAGGAAAATACATTTATAGTTGAGGCATATTTTTGGCTGAAGTCTATCCACACAGTTCAAAGAACAGTTTGGATGTTGCGAATTTCCTATCCACTCAATGATCTACAGATGGGTCAACAAGTTCAGAACCCTTGGGACTGTGCATAACCTCAATGGTAAAGACACTAACAGACGATCACACTGTGGACAACCGAAATCAGAGAGGACATCACACAACGTTGCTGCAGTTAGAGACTCTGTTGTCTGCAGCCCAAGAAAATCTGTGCGTCAGCGAAGTTAGGAGCTTGAAATCAACCGGAAAATTTTGATTGCAGATCTTCACCTGTATCTTTACACTTGATGAGGAAGCGAGTGATCATGTGCCAATGGTTTATTGATAAACTTCCTTAACAATGTCTGGTTTTTGGACAAGGTACATATTCTGTTGTCAGGTCATGTGAACTCTAAGAACATCTTCTGGGGTAGTACACCTCCTTAATTACACTCTGTAAAATGAACTACCTGGGCCGCCATCTACAAACATGGCATCATTGGACCATTTTCGTTCAGTGACGACAACGAACTTCTGTGACAATCAACACCAAACGATATTCCAGGTGCTTGGGGTCGTCAGGGTTATCCAGTAGTTTCAGCAGGATGGTGCCACCCCCACACCTCAAACGAATCAATAGTGTGACTACAGCAACGTTTCCCTGACCAACTAATCAGGCACAGGTGTGACTCAAAGTGGTCGCTGCATTCACCGGATTTGAACCTCCCTGATCTGAAGGCAGCAATCACAGCAGCAATAAGAGCGATCCCAAGGGATGAATGTGGTAGGGTCATCGAGAACTTTGCTTGCCGGATCCAAATGTGCCTGCAGTGCCAGGGAGCTCATTTGGAGCACATTTTTTGAACGTCAGTGAAACAAAGATTTTTTTTGTAGTACAGACTTGAAACTTTGGAGATATATTTTATTGTGGTTATTCATTCATTTCAATTTATATGGTCCAACTTTTGCGAAGAAGATAGAAGATAAGATGTCGACCCAGTACTGGTTCACACCTCTGTACAGTCAAAGTCACTAGATGATCATAAACGAATTTCTAACAAAAATGTGTAATACTGTGAACTTTAAAACAGATCTGCTTTCTCTATTTATGGAGACAGATTTTTCATGAACATGTGTTACTGTGAGATTTCTGCACATACTAGTCAAGTAAATAAATATTTAAACTTGTAACCTACTGTGATACTATCGAGGTTAAGGAAATAAAAAAAGGAGAAATAATACAAAAAAGAGGAAATAAGTTTATCACCAAGATGCACAAAGAAAGATGAATAGGATTGCTAATCAAAGTGTGGCAGTGATTGCAACAAAGAGGCCGGACAATAAAGGCAGATATATTTAGTTTAGTTTATGGGCAGTTTTAGGAGTGGCAGTGAATTTTGCAACAGTATCCAGTCGAGGAAAACTGCAAGTTTGACAATAGAACAAAAGTTGTGATCCGGAGCAGATCAAGATGAGCTGACGCCAACAAACAACTCAACAGTAGATGTAGATGTGGACCTTAGTGCTTAGAAGGTTGTTTCTCATGATGGTGTCACACTCACCAAAAGTCCAACCAATGTGAGAGACGATGACACGGCCAGAAAAGAAGACAAAAGAGAGGAAGACTATAGACACAGCATTGGGGCTACCATTTGCTGTTGATCAAGGCAGCACATGTGGTCTCACACTACCCCTATTACCTCATTCCTAGCAACTTTTGTAAGGCAATAATAGCTGATACACTTGCATAAAAACTACTTCCAGCAAACACACAATATTTCCACTGGAGATGTTTTGAAAAAAGAGGTTATATCCTTGAAATATCAGTAAAAGTTGGACACTGTGTAATGCATTAATGATCTAACATTAAACAGTCAGTAAAAAATAAAAAGGAAATTATTACATAATGTCTTATGTTTTTTGTACATATATTAGGTTGAGAAGAAAGTTCCTGTGGAATTTTTAATTTTGATTTCGAATGATGTATTTTCAAATAAATTTTCGTTATAATATCTTCACTTTATATAATATTTTAAAGAGCGTTTTTCGCTCTATCTAATTGTTTAAATTACAATTGTTTTAAAGCAATTACATTTTCTTTTCAGAACGTTGAATATAAGATGGAAAGAAAGCAAATTCACATCATTTTTTATTTCAATTTGAGCTAAGCCTAAAAGCTGCTGAAACAGTTCCCAACATCAATAAAGCGTCTCGCCCAAAAATCACTAATGGACACACAGCACAATGGTGATTTAAGAAAATTTGTAGCAGTGATGAAAATCTTGAAGATGATGAGTGCAGTGGTCAGCCATTGGATGTTGACAACGAGTCTTAGTCGAAGCTAATCCACACACAACTCTTCGAGAACTTGCTTCTGAATTAGACGTAACGTATACAACGATTTTGAATCACTTGGGAGAGATTGGAAAGACGAAAAACTTGATAAATAGGTGCCTCATGAATTGAGTGACAGCCAAAAGAAACGCCATTATAAAGTCTTATCTTCCCTTTTTTTTTTATTACAAAACAAGAATGACCCATTTCTCGACTGGGTTGTAACTTGTGATGAAAAGTGGGTTCTTTACAACAACTGGCGACGCTCAGCTCAGTGGTTAGATGCTGATGAAGCTCCACGACATTTCCCGAAGCCAAACTTGCACTAAAAGAAGGTCATGCTGACTGTTTGGTGGTCTGCGACTGGTCTCATCCATTACAGCTTTTTTTAATGTAAGTTAAACCATTACAGCAGAGAAGTACTGTTAACAAATGGATGAAATGAATCAGAAACTTCGACAACAACACCCAGCATAAGCCATCAGAAAAGGCACAATTCTCCTCCACAACAATGTCTGACCGCCCGTTGCTAAACTGGCCCTGCAGAAGTTGAATAAATTGGGCTCCGAAACTCTGTCTCATCCGCCATACTCTCCAAACCTCTCACTTACCAACTACTACTTTTTCAAACATCTCAACAACGTTCTGTGTGAGAAATGCTTCTAAAACTTAAGCCATATCAAAAACGCCTTCAACGACTTCATCGCCATCAGAACACAAATTTTTTAAAAGTTATTGACATAAATGCACTTGTTTTGCATCGACATATGTATGTATAGATGCATATGTACTTATATATACACCCACAAACATTTTCTCTTCTTTAAAGATACCACGTTAATAGAGATAGATACAAACGTTTTTACTCATTTTCGGAAAGTCTTTCTTTTATTTGTCACAACATTGTGTACAAGTACTTCAGCCCCCCCCTCCTCCCTCCAGTCCCCCGTGTTGGCATATAAGGATAAAATTGTTCATCAAATTATAACTTGCATAAACTTGGGCTTCATCAGCGCATTTAGAAAAAAAACAAAAAAGCAATGATATTTAAAAAGTTTTTCAGTCCACGAATAGGACCTTAATACAGTCACATTCATTTCTTTTCTTTTTTACCAACGATAGGCTTTATCTAAAAACTTTATATGTTGTTGATGAAAAAAAAAAGAATGAATGCCGACTTGATGCCTTCTTGCTAAACACTCAGCATTATAAGGAAAGGATCAAGAATAAGTAGAATAATCAGTAGAATGAAGTGGCGCTCTCCCCTACATTTCGGTGTAAGAACTAGTGAAAAAAGGATCCCTCGGGTCACCCTCGACTACAGTCGGCCACTTAGCTTAGTATAAAATATATATTCGGGTTTAAATGTGTGCATTTGTGAAGCTCAAAAGATAATTGAGATATTTTACTTTAGAAATCTCTATATTTCATTTTGTTTTATCTTTATGCATTATATGTTGCTTATCGGGCTGCCATCTACGCGCATGCGTGTGTTTTATAGAAAACGCTTACTTACTGTGCTTATAACAACTCCTGCGTTTATGTCTGGTAGCATTTGTATTGAAATGTACGAACTGTGAAAGCTGATGGTCGCACGTATACCTATTGCGTCAAGCATGTTTCAATAACTGAGGTCACAACTTTTCTTTTAAAATGGAAGAAAAACACACAAATTAAAAAATTTAGCAAATTAAAATCTGGATTTAAAACATTATGAAATATAACAAATATTCCATGCAGTTTAAATATTTTTTTTTAGGGGTATTCAGGTCCAGAATAGAAATATCGTTTTTTTTTCCTGTAAAAGGTTTTTGGACTAAAGAGGCCTGGCTATTTTTAACTTTGACTGAAACATGTCTCCAAATGTGTAGCTAAACATGCTTTTTTATAAACACAGTAAGGATTGACTGGATTTTTATCATGTGGATGTAAACTTCACTCGGATGTTACTGAATCAGGCTGTCTGAATATATGACCAAAAATGCACCAAACATTGATGTTTTTTTTTCTTTTCACTTTGCAAAACTCAATCATGTTCTGCCAAGTAAAAAAAAAAATTAACTTTACAAAAAAAAAAAAAAAAAACTAAAAAAGACATGAATAAATATATGAAGACGTAAAGAACTTGAAGCAGAAAAACTTTTACCAAAGTGGCTGGATTTGGCATTAAATAGCCCAAAAAAGTTGACATGTCATAAAACCAAACAAACTTACCTGGATTATGAGAGAGAGAGAGAGAGAGAGAGAGAGAGAGAGAGAGAGAGAGAGAAAGAGAAAAGTGGATCCAAGAGGAAACTAAAGAGGCATGCTCGACACCCAACAATGTTTCTACATTCTTTCCATAAAACGTTTTCCAATAACGAACCCCTAAATATTAGACATCACAATAAGAGTTTAACAAGACGTCAACAGATAAGAATTATAAGTGAAATGGATACACGCTGAGCTCAACTCCAACATGTATCTAATAAAAAATATCTAGAGGTCGCAAGATTCCTGAATTTAATCTAGCAACTCTTTCATGTATTATTTTGTCAATAATGAGACAACATTTAACGTCAATTATTCATTCAGAATTTTGAAAACTAAGAGAAGCGTGAAGTTTTCAGATTAAAAAAAAAAAAAACGAAACGTATCCCTTTCTATCTCTTTCTCTTTGATTAGATAAATTAAACCAATTGATTTAGCCAAACAAAACACAGAGAATTAAATCACAAATAATATATACATAGTAGGCCCATTCCACAGTCGGATTTCGCAGCGGTTTGCTTGATCTGTGTTAGTAGACTTTCTTATGTACAGGGAGTTTGCTCAGTTGGCAGAGTGCTTGCCTCGCATGCAAGAGGCTCGTGTTTAGGATATATCTAATTGATGAGCCCAAATGATGGCGAAACTTGAGGCTTGGACTTCCGGTTTGTTGGCTGTCATGGCTCTTGTGATCTGCGACGTTGTTTGGCTGTGGAAATAATTATATATAATCTCTCACATTCTAAAGAATTTTATTACTAATTGCTCGCTAGGTTAGCATTGCTGGACAGCGTCGTCCTATCAAGTGGAAAATTCCTACTTGTGAGACATCGGCTTGGGTTATAGCTGGTTGGATACCGTGTCCCTTGTTTAGACGAAGTAGGTTCATTTCACAGTTGGATTTTGCCGTGGTTTGCTTGGTCTGTGTTAGGTAGTAGACTTTATTGTGTGCAGGGTGTTTGCTCAGTTCGCAGAGTGCTTGCCTCGTATGCAAGAAGGTCGGGTTTCGAATCCCGGATTCAGATACGTCTAACTGATGAGCCCAAATGAAGGTGAAACTCGGGTCTTGGGCTTCCGGTTTGTTCACTGTCAGGGCACTTGTGATCTGTGACGTTGTTTGGCTGTGGAAATAATTATATATATATATATATATATATATATATATATATATATATATATATATATATATATATAATTATTATAAATTTTGCTTTTTTGTGCATTAGTATTCATATTAAAAAAACTTTTTTCTATTTATTCAAAAAGAAAATATAATTTTGTTATATATGGGTTGTGGAATTGCATTCACTAGCAAAAGATCTAGCTAATTTGCATATTCTTTTAAACATTCATTTTAATTGATTCCCTATTAGATTTTTCGGTTTTCTTATGGGATGATTATCTTTAGTTAACTATTACCTGTAATTATATTCATGCAGATATTCTACATGATTTATACTTGCATAATATTTGCATAAAAAGGTTATAGTAAACACAAACCTTTTTCTATATATATTTATGTATGCGTATATATATTTGTTTAAAAAATTTTGCCTACCAAACTCCGCTGTCAGTTTTTTGGTCTACAGACATGAAACTTAATATATAGAGTATTCGAGCCTAAGCAAAATTTTATATATAGGTTTTAGCCAGGGAAAATCAGTGCAAAAGTGTGAAAATTAAAACAATGAAATTTGCCAGGTTAAAATCGAACGACGACATTATGAATATGCATACGTAACATAATAGGTATTGGTTCATGTTTTAATTTTTAGCCTTACAGCAAACATGTTTTCATAGCTCACGTATTAACGTCAAAGAAAAAAGTAAATTGTAAGCTAAACGTTTTGGTTTCGATTCTCGGTGGTGGTACATGAGTCATTTTATAAAAACTTTTAAAATCATTACTATATATTGGGTCCAATAAAATATAATAACTACAAAATCTGCAATATCATATTTAAGCATATTTTACGACCGGGCACTGCTGGGCGGCCTGCTAGTATATATATATATATATATATATATATATATATATATATATATATATACTAGCAAGTAATGGCGTTTGTGTGTGTGTCTGTGTGTACAACTCTCCTACAGCCAACACCAGTGGACCAATCATAATCAAACCTGACATGGGATGGTGCAAATCATTTTCCAAGTAAAGGTCAAGCTCATGGTTTAAGCATATATACTCTCTTACAGCTCACACCATTGGACCGATCATGAACAAACCTAATATGATGATGCTCTCTGGCCTAGGGATAGTGCATGCTATTTTTCAAGGTCATGGTCAAAGGTTAAGGCTGAGACTTTGCTAGTATATATATATATATATATATATATATATATATATATATATATATATATATTATTATTATTATTATTATTATTATTATTAAAAAGGTGAAATCTACATAAACTATTCGACTATTATATATCTTAATTTGCTTCAGTTTGTGTCTGTTTATTACACCTCCTCATTATATTGCCTTCTATTAATTCCCTTCATAAACAAAGTGCTTTCAATAAGTTTCCAGCCTTTTTTCGTATGGGTACTTTTATTGATAGTACAAGCATAAAACTCAAATCTCCTATGAAGTAATCTCCTCCGGCTGCAATGCACTTGTACTATTCCAACAATTTTACTTGTGTGCGTGTGTCAATGACCTTCATCACAGCTTCTTTTATCTCCTCAATTGTCTTATGACAGCCTCTAAGGTTTTCCTTGAACGTGGAGACTAGCCAAAAGTCACAGGGAGCAAGGTCTGGACTACAAGGAGGGTGAGCAACTGTCTTGATTCCTATCTTGGTCAAATAGTCTCTTACAAAGATGGAACACCCTTAGGACAAACTTCACGTAAATCTTCTGCATCTTCAGTTCCTCAAAAATAATTGTGTTCAGTTTCCACTCTGGCATCAAACTGTGCACTTATTGTCTCTATAGACACACAACAATCTTTATCCATGAAATTCTTTATTTGACCAATCAACTCTGGTGTTTTGATTTTCTTACTCTTTCCACACCCCTCATCATACCTTCCGCCTTCCTTGAATCTCTCATGCTACTCAAAAACTGATGTTCGATTCATGCAAGATGGTCCAAAAGCAGTCTGAAGCATTCCATACGTTTGTGTGGCACTTTTTACAAGTTTAAAACAGAATTTTATTGCATATCGTTCTTATAAAGTGTCCTCACGTCCAGATTGCATTTTTTGAAATTCACTGGCTGTGACAATCAGGGTTTAGTAGGATGTATTTCAATTCCTGCTGCTTTGAACCTGAAATCATAAAAAATTGATCAGTCATCTCATAAGATGTATAACAATAACATTCTGAATTTTCGAGAGTCTGATAATTTTAAATACCTGTACAAAAAAGTCTGGAAACTTATTTAAGGCATCTTGTATATCCCCTTCATCTCTTTCTGTTTAAGAATTTTTGAGATAAGGATTGATGATTTTGGATTATTTGGACTACTGTTATGTAGCTATGACTGTTGTTATGTAGTTATGACTATTATTATGTAGCTATGACTACTGTTATATAGTTATGACTGTTATGTAGTTATGACTGTAGCTATGACTATTGTTATGTAGCTATGACTGTTGTTATGTAGCTATGACTATTATGTAGCTATGACTATTTTTATGTTGGCATGACTATTGTTATGTTGTTATGACTGTTATGTAGCTATGATTGTTGTTATGTAGCTATGACTGTTGTTATGTAGCTATAACTGTTGTTATGTTGTTATGACTGCTGTTGCATAATTATGACTATTGTTATGTTGTTCTGACTACTGTTATGTAACTCTTTTGTGTTATGTAACTCATTCTCACAACGTTTCAGTAAGGGACCTCTAATGCAACAGGATATAAGTTCACTGGGAAGATCTTATGACAAACTAACATATACTACACAGCCCCCTCCCAAAATAGGAAGTAATGCAAGAGAGGAATTTTTATGACAACTGAAGAGATACAACACTAAAAGTAACACGATATAGCTGAATAAAACGTTCACACTACTGTTCTCATCTTGAGTCTTATTCTTACAATGTTTTAGTTAATGTAACTTCCAACATTCTTTGAGTATACCTTGTCAAACTCAGAAATCTTTACAATTCTTAATTTTTAAAGATTGATTATTCATATTATTTGGATTCTTCAGATTACTGCTCTCATCTTGAGTGTCATTTTCAGAAAAATACAATTGCGATTTATTTCGGACCTCTATCTAGTCATTGGCTGACAGAATGAGAGCATGCTACTCCCGTGGAATAAATAAAATGAATAAAGGTTTGACATTCTGTCCAAATTCCCGACTTTGGCAGAAACATTTCCGAGTTTGACAAGATACACCTTAAGAAGAAGGTCGGAGGTTACATCAACTGAAACGTTGTAAAAATGACGCTCAAGATGAGAACACTAGTTTGAAAAATGCAAATAATCAGAAATCTTTCTGTGGAACTCACAAATCTGCATGGAATTTCAAATGGAACCATTTATTTAATCTGCTGAGATAGTTTGCTTTGGTTCCATCTGGGTAGAAGTTTTAATTCATAATTGTGTTTTTTGTATCGTTCACACTTAGGAGTTAAGTTTCAATGTTCCCTGAAGTTAAAAGAAATATTTGTTTACTTTTTGCAAAATTGTCATTTTTTTTATCGTAAGTGCTTGTTTTTGATAGTAAATGTTTACAAAAAAAAAATAATAATAATAATAATAAAAAGTAAATATATCCACAAATTATTTAATTCTCCCAAATTTCAGCCGGTAAGTCTGAAAAAAAAATTGTTAATTTTTTATTTTAAATTTCTAGCAAACACAAAGAGGGGACGGACAGGCCAATCGTTTAAATTAAAATCAGTTGCTTTTTGTTGTTCTTGACATATCACACGAATAGAGAATCAGCAGGAGCTATTTGTCGTGCCTTAATTTGTTGCACATAAAAAAGAAAATATGTCTGAATCATTTCAATGATACAAATTATCAATCCTCTTCTCAAATATTCAAAACATAAACAAAAAAATGAATTTAAAAATCTCAATGTTAGAATTCTTTTTTCTTTTTTTTTTTTAGATTATCGATTAAGCCCCACATTTTCAGATTAAATCACTTAAAAAAAATATTTATTTAATTATTTTCAATTTTAACATAAACTCTAGTTTGAATATTCCCGGCGGATTCATTCACCAATTTTTTTTATTTAATAGTTTTAACGTGTGTGTGTGTGTGTGTGTGTTGGGGGGGTGCATATTGATCTAAGATAAATTCAACATTTTATGTGAATCGAATTGGAAGAATAAAAATGAAAAAGGGAAAATAATGAAGTGAAGATTCTATAATCGCTTATAAAATTAAATGGAAGGGGGGGGGGAGACCCCCCACCACATACACACATGAGGGCATTTTGGTTTCAGAATATTTTTAAGAGTTCTTCAAAAAGATAGAAGGAAAAAAGAAAGAAAGAGAAAAGAAAGAGAAAAATAAAGAAGAAAACGTGGATTCCATGAACAAAGCTTCTTTCTTAGAACTGCACGCCTGTGGAACTCTGTTCCGTCTGCCTGCTTCCCACCGGACTACAACTTGGATGTCTTCAAGTCCAATGTTAACAAATTCCTAATCAACCGCCCCCTTAAGTAAACACTTCATCAAATCTCCACACTAACGTAATGTACTTGCAATAACCCTTATCCCTGAGTGGCTTCCGGGCCTTGATAAGTGGTGATCACTGTGTTAAAAAAAAAAAAAAAGAGAGAGAAAAATAGAGAGATGGAGATTTGTTGTTAGAAACAAATATCAGTCTGCCAGATGCGATGCTATTCAAGTCTAATGTCGAAAATCCGGCTGATACTGGGTGGAATGGTATAATTGTCGTCCTAGAAAAAAAAACGACATGAGTTCATTTTCGTTTGATGAAAACTGGTTTTCTGTATTTGTTGCTGATCATCTACTAGTTGTCCAGTTGTGTACAAATCCAAAGAGCGGTTAGAGCCTTCTGTCATGTCTGATAATGACGCAACGTTCAACGAGCGAGATCGGAGATATGCCGCTGCATAAACTCATGCTCTCTACCGATCCAAGTTATGAAAACAGGACCATGGCCAGCACCCTCAAAATACATCGCTGGATTACCACAAATTACAGGGACGTGCCTAGAATGATATAAAAAAAAGTTTCCAGCTACGCTTATGGTCTTTGGTGGATAAAATTTGAGAAAAAGCGAGAACTCGAACTAGTAGGAAAAAAAATATTTTTCGTGTAGATTTTGGTGTGCTGAAAAAGAATCTGAAACTGTATCCGTTGCATAATTGATATTTTTTTTTTTTTTTTACATATTAATATTTTTCTAAAGGATTATTTTCTTTGTATAATCAGCTATAATGGCGTAAGTCGGCTGACTGCGCATGCGCACAGACCAAAGAGAAATCACATTTATTTTCAACAATTAGAATTTTATTAGTTTCCGTAATTAAAAAAAGTAAATATCACAACGCATCATTTTATTTGTTTTGGTAGTATTTTCTTACATGATGCGTGCGCACGAGCATAGTAAAATGATGTGTCACTTCGTGGAGAAATCTTTAGCGGACGTTTGAAATAACAAGAAAGTTTTTTTTTTTTAAATGTTGTCCACTTTTTGTGTTAGGTAGTTTTAATGCTTTTTAATTGATCTAAAAAATTAAGTCTTCACGAGCGGTTTACAAAAACATGTTTGTCTTTTTTTTTTTTTTTTTTAAGTTTGCTGCGGAAATGGTTATCATATTCTGTTAAAGCACACCGAAATCTACAAGAAAAATATACTTTTTCCTACTAGTTCGAGTTCATGCTTTTTCTAAAATAATGCAGATAAAATGGTAAATCGTAAAGCATGGCGATTGTGAATTAAGATCTTTTGGGGCAAGAACTGTTGTCTCACGGGGTTGAAATTTATGCGTCTCTGAGGTAGGATGATGTGCCTTAGATTGGTTTGAGTCATGTAGATGAGGTCAGATGTTTAAAAAGCATGACTAGACGTTGACAGGGTACGAGCACTGGAACTGGCAGCTGGTCGTTAGTGGGCACTGCAACAAGTAGTTAGATAGCTGCTGAGTCTCTCTTGGGCTTGTCGACGACAAGAGCATGCAAAAGTCGGGAATTTCCTTGCTCCCTAGCCATGCTGGATATTTGCCCTGAAAGTCGCTGGCTTCATGGAAAAGCATTCCAGTAACAGAAATTGGTTTGATAAATAAACAGATGACTATAGTAAATTTCAGACCGGATTTCTTACAGTCAAAAATGTCTTGGGTGTTTTTTGGTTGTGTACATGTAATCTTGGTTCGAAATTAAATCAGTTTTTCTTGTTCAATTATGAAAAATGAAGTTTTATGTGTTTTTCTTTGTTTTTAAAGAAAGTTGTGGCTATTTTTAACGCACGTGGTCATGATGTGTTCGGAGGTGCCAATCACTTGTCTTTCTCTGCCGACCGGCATATTTGTGTTTGTTTACACAAAAATGAGAGCAGTAATGTAACACACTGTGACAAGAGAAAACAAACTCGTGTGGACAGTAAAATATAAAGGTAGTATTTAAAAATTAAAAATATCCGACTGTTAAGAATTTTGGAAGTGTACGAGAAAGATGGTGGATCACTACTATAGGATGATGGCAATGGATGTCCTCGTTGAAGTGTTCTTTCGGTGATGATGCTGATGCATGGATCAGTTAATGGCTGCCATGATGGTGATGATTAATCCTGATCGAAGTGCTCTTTGGTCTTTTTCACTGATAGTTGTTTCTTTTGACGTAGTTGCTGTAGAACTTTGACTAGCTGAACAAAAAAAAAAAAAAGAAAAGAAAACAAGAAACAATTTGCAGATGTTGATGATGATGGCTGATGATAGCTGAAAGGTCTTTTCACTGGGAACTGTTGCTATCGATCTAACTGCTGCAGAAATTTAATTAGCTGGAGATCAAGCTACAGATGATGATGATTATGATATTGATGATGATGACTATTATTGTTGCTGAGCATCATTAATTCATTTCATATGATTTAGATAATTATTGTTGGCATTCGTTTCCCTGATATCTTTCTAGTTAGAATTCTCTCTGGAAAGACATTGGGTACTTACAGTAGCGATTACATGAAGGTTAACATCCCTAAATGAAACAAACTGGGGTACTTCTGCATTTACCGACCCCCGTGGTTTCTACAAAGTTTCTTGGGTGTGCTTGACCACTGATAGGAATAACGGGAAGCGACCAATCATGAAACGTTATCCCGCTACAAGAAAATTATAATGATAAACAAGAAAATCATGGAAATACAATAAATAAGATTACGAACATGTACCTAATCTAACCTTAAACTCTAACCCTAAACCCAACCCTAACCTGCGCGATCAAAATTAATTTTTTATTTCTTCCAATTTATAAAAACAAAGTAGCCTTCATGTATCCATATTAGCTAAAAATAGACAGCACGTTTGTTAAAAATTGAGGAACGCTCAGCTGACCTTTTCCAGTTATTTCTGTCAGCTGCCAAGCGAGCCAGAGCCAACTTCGTGGGAATCGCGGGTTGATACATGCACTCAAACTAGATTTGAACGTGTCACACCCAGATTGTTATTCCGTGTCTTTAACCACTTAGCCATCGTCACCTCTCAGCTTTTGTATTTGCTGTACTCACAGTTTATCATAACAATATTAATACACATCTTATCTTTCATCCCTGTCTTGTGTGTCATCACTGTGCTGTTTTTCAGAATTTTTCAAACTTCTACAAGTGACAACATAATCGTTCTCTTGCCAAAATCATTCCAGGAACTGTAGTATTAACCATAAATGTTTGGAACTAGGAAAGTCATACCTTTGTTCAGACAATTATTCTCATCTTGGGTGTTATCGGCACAACGTTTTGGTCGTTGAAACCTACGACATTCATTGGATGTGAAATCCACGTTTTTATTTATTTAACTAAGGAAAAGGAGTTAGCTCTGCTTTGCAAGAATGGTATTAGTTATGTTTTTTTTTCTTGTTTTTTTTACATAAACATCACCACTTATCAAGGCCCAGAGGCCACTCGAGGATAAGAGTTAAAGAGTGTACAGTAGTCAATTGGACAATATGGTAATCGTTAGTAATGGAAATTCGGTAAATTTGTTAACTTAAACACATGTGATATCCAAACAACACTGGGTAAATCTACTAGCATAAAAATAATTTAGAATCTTTTAAACAAACTTAAAAAGAACTAAAAGAATATGAGAAACATGATTAAAGGATGAAAAGAAATTGCTTTATTCTATCAAATGTGAAGAAATTGCCCTCAGAGATTATCTTTAAAAGCATATCTGAGAAAATTGACCAAGTTCTATCAGCATATCCTTCAGCTAACATTCACGTATGTGGAGACTTCAATGTTCACAATGTGGAATGGTTGACCCACTCAAACAAGACCGATGATGAGAGGAGGTTCTGTCATGATTTCTCCATTGCTTATGACCTCACTCAGATTGTTCACGAACCCACCCGTGTGCCCGATAATGACGGCCAGTATGCAAGTCTCCTAGACCTTTTTCTCACAACTTGCCCTGAACTATGTTCAGTTTCCGTTCTGTCTCCTCTTGGATCTTCCGACCACTCAGTTGTATCAATTAAGATGAAAATGAAATGTAATAAGTCCTCAGACGTACCTCTCCGTCATACAGTATATCGATACACTATGGCTGACTGGAATAGTTTCCGAACATTCATATCGGATCTTCCTCTGCGTTCCATGTTTAAAAAGGATGTGTCGTCTATAGTATCAGACCTGAAAGAATGGTTAATTGTAGGTATAGACAATTTCATACCCTCGAAAAAGTTCCAGCAAAACCCTAACAGCCAGCCATGGTTTTCTTCAGAATGTGCTGCTGCTATTGCGCACAGAAATCACTTTTTCCACTGCTTCCAACGTAATAGATGTATGGAAACTAAAGCCGCTTTCAGGACTGCCAGCAACCATTGTAAGAAAGTAATAAAGAACGCAAGAGAGTTGTATGCTCAGTCCGTCAAGTCCAAAGTAGCTGAGCAGCGGCTTGGTTCCCACCAGTTTTGGCAAATAGCAAACAAAATCCTGAACAGAAGCGTGTGCTCTATCCCAACTATCATCAATGGACCTGAGGTAATCTCGTCAGCATCAGACAAAGCCAAACTCTTTGCCAAGAACTTTGCAGCCAATTCTAACCTTTGTGACCAAGGCCGGCAACCTCCAATATTTCCTCCTGGATCAGAAAACACACTATGTGATATACAAATATCTGTATGTGATGTTGCCAAGCTAATCAAAAACCTTGATTCCAGTAAAGCAACTGGCCCTGACAGTATTCCAATTATAGTACTAAAAAAACTTCAACCAGAACTAGCACCCATACTTATAAAACTGTTTAAACGTTGTCATAAGGAGAATTGCTTCCCATCACCCTGGAAAATCTCATCAGTATGCCTTGTATTTAAGAATTCAGATGATCGTTCATCCCCCTCTCAGTACAGGCCAATAAGTCTCCTGTGCGTCATGAGTAAGTTGCTGGAATCTGTGTTAAATAGAAAAGTAATCAACCATCTCAGCAAAAATAACCTTCTTAGTGACACACAATATGGTTTCCGTTCTGCTAGATCTACAGCAGATGTGCTTACAGTTATATCTCATAGGATTAGCGAATCTCTCGACAGAGACAACCTTTCTAGGGCAATTGCTCTTGACATATCAAAGGCCTTTGATAGGGTATGGCATAAAGGTTTACTTCACAAGATCTCCAGCTATGGTATAGCTGGAAATGTCTTCTCAATTATTAAATCATTTCTCTCTGATAGGTTCATAAGAGTAGTAGTTGAGGGGCAAAAATCAGAAGCTCACAGTATAAATGCTGGAGTCCCTCAGGGGTCCATCCTGGGCCCAACTCTTTTCCTGATCTACATTAATGATCTTCCAAATCACATCCTTACATCATTTGTAGACATTTTTGCTGACGACACTACCATCTATGGTAGCACATCTAAGACAGTAAATGACCAAGTTCTCTCCGATTCTCTTTCCTCTGATCTTGATCACGTTGTACAATGGGGAAAGGAGTGGCTGGTTACTTTTAATGCATCTAAAACCAAGCTTCTATCTTTACATCATCAACGTTCTGATCCCCATCTGGCATCAATTAAAATGAATGGCTCTCGTCTTGGTGAGGCCTCAAGTTTTGACAGGCTTCTGGGCTTGACCTTTACTCCTGATCTTAAATGGAATACGTACATCAAATCTGTTGCCAAGGCCGCTGGAAAAATGGTCGGATCCTTCTATCGATCCAGTAGTTATCTCACTGCTGATGCAATTCTCTATCTATATAAGAGCCAGATACGTCCAAGGATGGAATACTGTTGCCACATATGGGCAGGAGCTGCTAGAAAAGACTTGTCCTGCCTTGATAGGGTTCAAAATAGACTTCATGGCCTGGTGGGAGATGTCCTTTTCTCTTCGCTGCAACCTCTATCTCACAGAAGAGATGTTGCGAGTTTGTCTCTGCTTTATCGTTATTTTCATGGAAAGTGTTCGACTGAGCTTCAATCTATGGTCCCCCCTCGCCAAACTTTCACAAGAAACACTAGACTAGCTGAAAACATTATCAATAATTTCCCCACTCTGTATCTGTGCCTAAACCTAAACATAGATTCAATGATCAAAGCTTCTTTCTTAGAACTGCACGCCTATGGAATTGTCTTCCGTTTTCCTGCTTTCCAGCTGTCTATAATATGGTTGTCTTCAAGTCCAATGTGAACAAGTTTCTGATGAGCCGTTCCACTTAAGTTAACAAATTTACCGAACTTCCATTACTATTGATTACTATATTGTCCTTTTGACTACTCTACACTCTTTAACCCTTATCCTTGAGTGGTCGATCGGCCTTGATAAGTGGTGACCCTATGTAAAAAAAACAAAAAAACAAAAAAAAAAAAAAAAATACAATCATTTTCGCTTGTAAACGATAGAAAATTGGTATATAGAATAGTGAATAAGCAAGAAACATACCAGGAGAAATAAATATACAAAAAAAAAAAAATTAAATCTAGACTAAGATACTGCAGGGAAATAAAGGAAAACAACACCGGTTACTGAGGACACCAGTGGGTTACATTCCCTTTGCAGAATGATCAAAGCAGCAGACATGAAAGCATGTTTCCCTTTGGTGGGTTAAAACTAATGTGGGTGGGGTGGGGTGAATAGCCCCTTATTTTACCTTATACGGTAGAGTCAGTCCATGAAAGTGAGAAAACCATTCTACCTTACATGGTAGAGAAACACTTATCCCCCATGCTGAGCACAAACCCGGTGAGGGCCAAATATATCCGTCCGGTGGATGAGTTTATGAACATTTTCCACTACTAACAATTACTACAACTACTGTACGCTCATTAACCCTTATCCTCGAGTGGCCTCCTGGCCTTGATAAGTGGTGACTCCTTTGTAAAAAAACAAAAACAAAAAAAAGCATTTGTATCATCATGTATTTGTTCTGTTATGCAATGTTACTCTCTTCATTTACGATTGTCTATATAGTAATGTACATGGGTGATGTATTTGGACGTATTTTTTTTTTTATTCTGTGTCCCCATGGACGCTGAATGACATGCATGTTTTTCCTTTACAGAGAAAGATAAGTAGGGAAATTAAACTTCCAACAATACATCATTTAATTGGAATTCATTATTGAGATGAGCATTGTTTATTAATTTATTTATTGTAGACTATTATCCTCATCTTTTCTTAATATGTAGTGAGACGACAACAACTATGGAAGGCAGTAATTGCTGAGGATGCAGTTAGGAGATTCGGAGTTCCGATCCCGTCGCGGTTACCACCTGACGAAGGCCAGAGGAATAGTTGGCCGAAACGTCATGAAACAACAACCAAGAAAGATGAGGATAATAGTCCGCAATAAATAAATTAATTCCAACAATACCCCAGCCAGTTCGTTCGACCATATTCATTTGGTAAAATGATCTTTGTTAAACAGAACCCAACATTTTATACATTAAAGTGGTTGTAAGATGGTGAGTGGGGAGATAGATGTTATATGTAGTGAAGTACGTGAAACATCGTGGAGAAAGTTGGAAATATAAGGCAAAGAAAGAATAGATTATAAAGAACTATTTTTGAGAGTTTTACATGATTATAAGTTGGTTTCTTGAATAAATTACTAAAAATGTAAGAGTAATTATTTCCTTTGGCTGCTGGACTGTCATAGAAAGATATGGCCCAAAAAAAAGTTAGAATTCTGTTTTTTTTATTTATTTATTTATTTTTTATTCTTGTGAATGATATTTGGGAAGCGTTTTATGCTGTGAAAGGATAAAAGAGAAAAGGTTCTTTGTCCAGTGCCATGAGACTAAATGAGAAGCGATGGGGCAAGGGGGCGTCATACATGAAAGAAGATGGGGTGGAATTGATGATAAAAGAAATCCTTATTTTTTGGGGTGGGGGTCAGAGAAGAAGGCGAGGAGAGAGGGAGGGAGGAGGATGAGGTACTTAAATGAGTGAAAGAAAATAAGAATATATTGTAAATAATTTGTGGTGATAACGGAGGGAATGGAAAAAGACGGAGAATTAGGTGTAGAAGAAGAAGGAGGAGGAAGAGGAGGAAAAGGCGGCGGAGGAGGAAAAGGTGGTGGTGGTGGTGGTGGAGGAGGAGGACAGAGAAAATAAAAGGAAGAGGATAGGAAAAGAAGGGAGAAGATAAAAAAAGAAGTCGCGGTAAAAGAAAAAATAAGAGGAGTAGTAATAGGAAGAGCAAGAAAAGAAGAAATAGACAAAAAGGAGGAAAAACAAAATAATTAAAACAATAAAAAAAACAAAGAAAAGAAAAAAGAGAAAGAAGTACGATAACACAGAAGAAGAAGAGGAAGAAGAAGAAGATGATGATGATGATGATGATGATGATGATGATGATGATCAAACACAGTTCATTTCAGTGTTAGTAATGTCATAGTGTTCTTCACCTTTCGGCTGACAATCATATCCGTCTCCTTAACCCCTATCCTTGGGTAGCTCTTTGCCTTGATAAGTAATGACTCCATAGTTAGAGCAGATCTCTTTAAATAAAATATACGTCTGACAATGATGATAATGACGATGATTAGTAATAAATTTGAACAAGTAAATGTACTTTTGAGCCATATCCCTCTACATATTTTCTCAACTTTTTAAAACATTGCACAGAACGTTTGCACTTATAAAACGATATCAATCGTTCAAATCCAGTTAAAGTATTTCAGCCGATGGTTCCCAAGAATTTCCTTTTAATTTCTTTGGGTTTTTGTTTTTGTTTTAAGAACTGTTGTGTATAAAATCATCTAATTCCATTTTAAAATGTTCTATGCTATTGCTGTTGTTCTTTATCTGATCTGGCAATTTATTCTACTGCCTAAAATTTTGTAAAAAGCTGATTAATTCTTGTTGAGCAAAAACTATTTAAATCGTGCCTATATATATATATATATATATATATATATATATATATATATATATATATATATACACCAGAGGCGAGGGGCGCTCAGCTTTGCTCAGGCGTAAAATACGCTTAAATATGATATTTTAGTTTGTCCAAATTTCGTATAGAGTCGTGATTTCAAAAGTAAAATATAAGTATTTGGGTGCCATCAGCTACAATCAAAACCGAAAGCAAAACTGTAGCATTCAAAGCTGGTGACGTTACCACTGTACCAACGTGACACGCATGTGAACTGATTAAAAATAAACTAAGATGAATGTACAAAATGTATAACGATTTTTTCAATTTTAATCCTTTTTTTTTTACCATTTTAACTGACTAAAAGATCCGTAAAAGAACGGTCTGTAAAAGATCCAATCATTTGTGGCACCACTTATCAAGGCCCGGAAGTCACTCAGGGATAAGGGTTATTACAAGTACTTACGTTAGTGTGGAGATTTGATGAAGTGTTTACTTAAGGGGGCGGTTAATTAAGAATTTGTTAACATTGGACTTGAAGACATCCAAGTTGTAGTTCGGTGGGAAGCAGGCAGACGGAACAGAGTTCCACAGGCGTGCAGTTCTAAGAAAGAAGCTTTGCGTTGCTCAGGTGTTTGGAGGTGTGTGTTGAGCAAAAAAAAAAAAGAAAAGTGGTAGTAGGCAGGCAGGCTCAAACCCGTACCACGAAGGAAGAACAGAATGTGAAACAAAACGTGATGTGTTTTTTGTTGCGTCCATGGTCAAACCAGTAGTGACATAGGTTTAAATTAAGGCTAGACAATCGAAAAGAGGGGATGACTTTCGAAAATATCGGCGAAAAAAGCGACTCCTCCCTATAGAAAAGTGGCCAATTGAGGGTGAAGGATTTAATGTTTTTGGCCAATTTTTCAATATTTGTCATTCGATGGATCGACCTTCCAAAGGGTACTGATCTTGTGAAAATCCATCGCCTCTGTCAAAAGTTTTAGGCATACATACATACATACATACATTTAAAAAGACAGGTGAGATTTATATAATAGACAAGCGGAGGTTCCCGACATTGCCCAAGTGTTTGTAGGTGTGTGTTGAGCCAAAAAAAAAAAAAAAGTGGTATGCAGGCAGGCAGGCTCGAACCCGTACTGTGAAAGAGGAAAAGAATGTGGAAAGAAAAAAAAAAAAAAACGTGGCGGTTTTGCTCTTGTGCTTATCGCCAAACCGGAAATAACATAGTTTTAAATTAAGGCTAGTTACTCGAAAAGGAGGGATGACTTTCCAAAGTATCGGTGAAAAAAGCGACCCCTCCCTGTAGATAAGTGCCAGTTGAGGGTTAAGAAATTAAGATTTTTAGCCAATTTTTCGATATTTGTCGTCCGAAGGGTTGAGCTTCAAAAGAATACTGATCTCATGAAAATCCATCGCCTCTGTCAAAAGTTTTAGGCATACATACATACATACATACATACATACATACATACATACATGCATACATACATACATTTAAACAGACAGGTAAGATTTATATTATAGATGAAGCCACTTTATGGAAGGAACTAAAAAGAAAAAAAATACCAAGACGAAAAATTAGTCAATGATAAATGTTAGATGGATAGATTCCAATCAAGAAAACAGCAATTCTTCCCCCTTTATCAGAAACATCACTCATAGAATGGAAGGACTAAAGGACAATATAAGGGAAGCAAAAGTTACTAAACTGCCGAAGGTAAATCTCACAAGATTACTGACTTTAAACAAATAAGCATTTAAAGAAGACTTCAGAGAACAACAGCCGAAACATTGTGTATATATTATGTGGATAATGGTGTGAATAAGTAAAGGGACAATGGACACCTCTGTAAGGGTAGCTGCACGAGTAATTGTGAGGCAAGGGTTGCACAATTCGCAACCACGCCTCTCCTGAAATGGCACTGCTTGGGCCCAGTGGCTAAAGACAGACTGAAAACAATGCCGAGATAAGTGGAGAGCATATATAACACCTGGAATTCCCAAATGGTCAACCATTTCAGTACTGACCGGTTCAACATTGCTTAAGTTCAGTGATCTGACAGGAACTGGTGTGTCAATGTGATTATGCTGTATATAAGATATATATATATATATATATATATATATATATATATATATATATATATATATATATATATATATATATATAATATATATATATATATCTTCTATAATATATATATCTTCTATAATATATATATATATTCTATAATATATATACATATATATATATCTTCTATAATATACATATATATATATCTTCTATAATATATATATATATATCTTCTATAATATATATATATATATCTTCTATAATATATATATATATATATCTTCTATAATATATATATATATATATATATATCTTCTATAATATATATATATCTTCTATAATATATATATATATCTTCTATAATATGTATACATATATATCTTCTATAATATATATATATATCTTCTATAATATATATATATATCTTCTATAATATATATATATATATATATATCTTCTATAATATATATATCTTCTATAATATATATATATATATATATATATATATCTCCTATAATATATATATATATATATATATATATATATATATATATATATATATATCTCCTATAATATATATATATATATATATATATATATATATATATCTCCTATAATATATATATATCTCCTATAATATATATCTCCTATAATATATATATATATATATATATATATATATATATATATATATATAGAGAGAGAGAGAGAGAGAGAGAGAGAGAGAGAGATAAGTTTAACATAAACAGGAAGAGCAAAGAGAATACAGCACTGTGCCAAAGTGGTTTCTTCCAAAGGAGGAAGTTTCATGGGAGTATGAAATTCACAAGCGATCCTCAGTTGCATGTACATCCTTATCAGAGGAGATGATGACGTTAGATTTTTACAGCTCTTGCAGGGAGGTGTCGGCGTCCTCCTACATACAACGTCTGATATTCCAAAAAGGTCACCCATCTGGTACTAAGCAGGCTCAACCTTGCTTAATTTTTGTGATCTTATGCAAACGTCAACATGATTATATTGTATCAGAGAAAATGAGACAAAAAGATACATTTATTGTTTAGTGAAGTTTGACAAAATAAAAATCATTTTAATTTAAATTGAGACTTAGAAAGAGGAGGGTAAGTAGAAGATATGGAGAAAGAAAAAAAAAGAAAGAAAAGACGGTGATGAAAGAGGAAGAGGAAGAAGGAGAAAAGAAGAACGAGACTAAAGGGAGGAAAAAAAACAATCAAAAGGAGTATGCGAAGTGGGAGAGAAAGGGAGGGGAAGAGGAGAAAAGAGAGATGGAAGGGGGGAAGAAGTATAGCAAAAAGGAAGTGTAAAGTAGATATGGCAGAAGGGAAAGAAGGTAATGATATTGAGAGAAAAAGAAGAGGGGGGGAGAGACAGTAAAAAACTTTGTTTGGATGTTTTCTTTACAGCATATCAACCTTTTTTTTTTTTTTTTGTTATTTAATACCGAATCCAGTAATTTTAGAAAAAAAAAAACAGTTTTATTCTTCAAGGCCTTTATATCTTCAAATATTTAATGCTTGGGTTGATTGTTTTTTAGAAGAAAATTGTTGTTGTTATTTCGGGCACATCAGGGCATGATTGAGTTTTGTAAAGAAAAAGAAAAAAACAAAAACAATAACATCAATGTTTGCTGCATTTTTAGTCAGGAAACCAATATCTTCAGACAGCCTGATCTAGTAGCAACAGGACAGTAAAACAAAAAAAAAAGTGGGTGGGGGGGATAATAAAAAAAGAGGAGAAGTAGAAGAAATATAAAGAACAAGTGAAGCATGCATGGTCGCCCGTGAGTGCACAGTGAACGAGGCATAAAAAATTACTAAGTTCAGCATTTGCCCCCAACCCATTTAGCCCCAAAAATCCCCAGGGGACGTCAAATTCTGGTGAAAACAAACAAACAAACGGCGCAGTTTTAGGCCTTAACATATGTAAATTTTAGTTCTGCACCATGCAAAAAAAAAAAAAAGAAATGACTAAGTCCATAATTTGCCCCCCCCTTCCATTTAGCCCCAAAAGTCCTCAAGGCCTAAACATATTTAAATTTGAGTTCAGCACCATGCAAAACTGCTAAATAGACATACACAGAAAATTTTGGACAAATATGGTAAAATAGTCACAAAAATGGAGTGTTTTTATTAGCCGTAAAAGAGCCCCTGGGGCACACCCAAGAGTTATCGCAAATTATTGACAAACAAAATTATATAGAAATCAGTTAGTTCCAACTTTTCGTAAAGTTTTATAAAAATCCAAAGCATCAATTTTTTTTTTTATAATAGGCGCAAAAGTGTCAATTTCAGCCACTTTAACCTGAAAAGCACCCGTAGGAGGGCAACTGGAGTTTTCCCGAAAAATCCTTTCTGTTACTTTTTTTTTTTACTCATATCATGTTTAATGTTTGTGCAAAATTTCAAAAAAAATTCCAAGCCGTAGATATTTAGAAAAGTGCGGACAGACGAACGGACAAGGGTGAATTTCCAGGTCCACCCTCCTTTTGTGAAGAGACCAAAAAAAAAAAAAAGTAGCGACAGCAACTGTAAAATTATAATCAATAGATTGTGCTAAACCAATGAGTAAAATTCGAACAGTAACGTTTCATAATTTCGTCGTCGATCGACATTATATAAAAAAAAAAAACATTTTCCAAATATGAAACTGAGTAAAAAAAAAAAAAATATTTTTCATTTTTTCCTCAATGAACTTGACAGACTTTGTGCCACAATACTTGTGTGTAGTAAAATAGAGAAGAAACAAAGGGAGAAACCGTAACTGAAATGCATCAGCCATTTTGGGTATCACCTTTCACAATCGGCGTACGAGGGGATGGGGTGAAAGGGTGGAGCGGTGGATGAGTGAAGTTGGGGGTAAGGAGGCAACAAGAATTATTCAACAAAGATTTATTAGCCTGTCAGATTTGCCTACTCCTCACGTTCAGGCACCACCCTTCTTTTAGAATGGTAAGTCAGACTGCAGATATGTTAGGAAGTGGGTGAGAGATGGTAAGGGGTGGTGGTAGTGAAGAGGGGAGATGCTCGCACAAACAGCTTTCTGCTTGAAGGCATTTAAATAGGTTCTTATGCCATTACGCACGGTGATAGGTTAATTTTTATTTTTTGTTAAAATAAATAAACTTGTAATGAATCAATATTTTGAAGACTTTATGTTGCTTCTGTTATTTATTTTCCGATGTTTCTCGCAGCTGCTTCCCGGCTGACTAATAATGTGATCGTTTTTCAAGTCCAATGTTAACAAATTCTTGCTGAACCGTCTTCTTAAATAACCTAATTCTGTTCAATTTCCACCAATACTAATCACCACGGTGTTGTCTCACTGACCACTTGCCACTCATTAACCTTTATCCTTGACTGGCCTTTGGCTAATGATAAGTGGTAACACTCTAGTTATAAAAAAACATATACAAAAAATAAAAAAACCTATGCATTCGAACATAAACTATTATACAGCCGTTTCGTTATCGTACACACAGGTTCTTGCTTGTTTGTGGATTCAAAACCACTCGGACAATTTTAATTCTTTAAGTTTAAAAAAAAAGCCACTCGGACAATTTTAATTCTTTAAGTTGAAAAAAAGAGACGGTCATAGAAAATATCAGAGCAATTAGTTACTTGTACACGTGAGAGAGAGAGAGAGAGAGAGAGAGAGAGAGAGAGAGAGAGAGTTGCACTGGGTACAAAAGCGTGACGGTGCCAATCGACTGTACAACTAATACAGTAGACACAAGGCGAGGAAGGTGGCAGCAATAGCAAAGAGAAATGACAAACACAGATGATGGGCTAAAAGGCAATGTGTATCATGTCATCATTTTACCAAGCGAAAACGGTAGATTGTATAGCAATGGAGATTTTGTATCAGGATTGTTCGGAGCAAGGACGGGGATCTCGTGAGGTTGAGATTCTTGCGCCCCTGAAGTAGGATGACGTGCCTCAGGTTGATCCGAGTCGTATAGACAGAATCTGGTGCTGGGAACTGGTAGCCGAACGCCGACAAGTGCTGGGACTGGTAACAGGATATCAGTGGGCACTGGAGCAGGTAACTGGACGTCAGTGAGCACTAGAGCAAGTAGTTGAACGTAAGTGGGCACTGGAAATTTGTAGTTGGATGTCAGCGGACGCTGGAAACTGTTAGCTGGACGTCAATAAGCACTAAAAGATATAGCTGGAGGTCAGTGAGCACTGGAGCAGTGGAGCAGGTAGCTGGGCGTCAATAGGCATTGGATTGGGTCTCTTGTAATACTGGTATCTTTTTCGACAGCCCCTCCCCCTATGCATAATAATCCATCGGATTAAGATCAGGGGAGTTTGGAGGTCAAACAATAGGATTTGTGTAGGCATAAAAATTGGCTGGCAACCATTTTTTCCATTTTCTCTGGGGTGTGGTGAGGGGGATCCTGCTACGATACATACGGCCTTTTATTAACTAATCTTGTAGTCGAGGGTTTAAGTACTGTGGTTAGCAATTCCACATAAGCATCTGAATTACACCTGAAACATTGTTTGAAAAAAAAAATGCGGAGGCATCACACCAACCTCTAAGGACACAAACCTGAAAATCATGACAGTTTGGCGATATTTAGTCTGCATGACTCTAGGAGAATCTTTAGGCATGTATGCAAGCCATCTATTATTCTACATATTGCACTTTTGATTGGTAAAAAAAAAGAACCTATATTTTCAAACCATTAAAATATTTCCAAATTTGCATATATTTGTATGTATAGTGTCCTGGCAGGCAGCTTCAGTTTTTCTGCTCCAGTTTTCTCCCCTATGGCTTTGCCAGGAATATTTGTTTAAAATAGACATTTGGCGAGATTATTTGCGGGCATCGCTCCCGTGGGTCGATGTGTAGATCTAACGACTATCAACGCGATGGTTCTAGGTTCAATCCTCTGCTTGGGATAGGTGCTAGTTTAGCGCCACTGATGAGTTGTGATACAACGAAACAGTACTGTATGTCAATGACTACAAATATATATATATATATATATATATATATATATATATATATATATATATATATATATATATATATGCTAGCTATTTTTACCCAGCGTTGTCAAGTATTGCTGGGAGGCGGGGGGGTTAGTCACATACTATTTAAGATAGAGTGAATATTCTTAATTCCTGTTACGATTTTCTTGAAAGTGAGAAATAACTCTCATAGCTTAAAGGGGAAACAATTCTCATAGTTTAAATGAATAAAGCTTACTATCTACTTTTAAACGCAACTGATGTTGACTAATAATAATTTGAAATAAATATAAATTAAATTAAACATAAATAAATCAACTTTAATTAATATTTCTTATCAGAAAAATTAATTCTATTACTATATATTACATTATACTATTAATATTATATATTATACTATACTATTGCTATATATTATTAAAATAGATTTTCTGTAATGTAATATGCAAATGAGGTCACTGCTTTAATCTAGATTTCCTTCGAATAAATAGTGGATATAGAAATAATGCTCGAATAAAAACGTACAAACGTCGGTTTTCATTATAGAAATTATATTTCAATACAGAAATTATATTTCAATACAGAAATTAATTTCAATACAGAAATTATATTTCAATACAGAAATTAATTTCAATACAGAAATTATATTTCAATACAGAAATTATATTTCAATACAGAAATTATATTTCAATACAGAAATTAATTTCAATACAGAAATTAATTTCAATACAGAAATTATATTTCAATACAGAAATTAATTTCAATACAGAAATTAATTTCAATACAGAAATTATATTTCAATACAGAAATTATATTTCAATACAGAAATTATATTTCAATACAGAAATTAATTTCAATACAGAAATTATATTTCAATACAGAAATTAATTTCAATACAGAAATTAATTTCAATACAGAAATTATATTTCAATACAGAAATTAATTTCTGAAACATTTTGTACATGTGAATCAAATTGGGAACAAACAAACAGACAGGAATACGACTTTATTATAATAGATATGTTCAACATGGAATACGATAGTTTTCTTAATAACAAAAAAAAATCATATATATGTTCATGATAAATTTAAAAATTTTAGTTATTTGGAGAATTTCAATATCCACTGACATGAAATAGGTTAATAGACACCCATATTATCATAAATAATGAAGATTGCAGTCAGACGGTTCTGATGAGCCTGAGTAAAATAATATTAATTATTATCCTTCGCTGGTGAATGAGACAATCATCCAGTTAACGATAAAAAATGGAATCCCGAAGTTTGCAGTAATTTGATGCTGATTAAGCCCAACTTTTTTTATAAACCAAAAAAAGCGGTCAATTTTTTTTTTAACTTTGGCCCCCTAACATTTATTATTTTGTGTTCATATCAAGTTATTAAGTTAAATCCATGTCCAAGGAACCTATATCTAAAATTTCAAGTGTTTAGACCCAAAATTGTCGGAGGAGTTTGGTAGAGTTCTCAAAGGTCAAATCGTTGAACTTTGACCCTTTAACAGCGAAATTTCTGGCCGAAAACCGGTCACAAAGATTTTCTCAAATCTCAGTACCCTATATATCAAATTTCGAGTCTGTAGACTTAAAATTGACAGAGTTATTGCGTAGGGAAATGTACACAGACACACACACAGGCACACACACAAACACACACAAACACACACACACAGGCACGTTCACTTTTATAGATATACTAGCATGAGTGCCCGGCGTTGCCCGGGTGTTGAGATGTGTATGTTGAGCAAAAAAAAAAAAAAAAAAGTGGTAGTAGGAAGGCAGGCTCGAACCCTTACCGCAAAGGAGGAAAACAACTGGGGAAAAACCTGACGTCTTTGCTGTTACGACCACCGCCAAATCGGAAGTGACTTATGTTTAAATTAAGGTTAGACAATCGAAAGGAGAGGATGACTTTCAAAAATATCGGCGAAAAAAGCGACCCCCCCCCCGTAGAAAAGTGCCCAGTTGAAGGTGAATATATTAATGTTTTTAGCCAATTTTTCGATATTTGTCGTCTGAAAGGTCGAACTTCAAAACGATACTGATCTTGGTAAAATCCGTCGCCTCTGTCTAAGGTTTTAGGCAGACATGTAAACATACATACATACATACATACATATATGCATTTATATATTGGTAACTAAAAATTTTCGATCAAAACCGATTAAAAAGCTTGCCCTATCTCTGAATACCCTTTATGGAAAATTTCAAATGTTTAGACCAGAAATTGTCTGAGTAATTTGGTAGAGACCGCAGAGGTCAATTTTTTTAAACTTTTACCCCTATAATTACTCATTAATATTTATTGTTTGGGGCTCAAATCAAGTTATTAAGTTAGATCCATGTCCAAGGAACCTATATCTAAAATTTCAAGTGTTTAGACCCAAAATTGGCGGAGGAGTTTGGTAGAGTTCTCAAAGGTCAAATCGTTGAACTTTGACCCCCTTAACAGCCAAATTTCTGGTCGCAAACGGATTACAAAGATTTTCCCAAATCTCAGTACCCTGTAAATCAAATTTCGAGTTTGTAGACTGGAAATTAACAGAGTTATTGCGTAGGAAAATGTACACAGACACGTTAACTTTTATATATATATATATATAATAGATAGATAGATAGATAGATAGATAGATAGATAGATAGATAGATAACATAGATTTTTTAGACTCTTAGAACTTTCTAATGCTTCTCTGGTTGATATTATTAACATCTGAAGCATAAAAATATCAACTAGTATAAAATATCGATATTTCAAACTTGGACCACTTTGGTTCTGAGTGCTAGCCGTTGGCAAAGGAAGCTGAAACATTCAGCATATATGGATTATATTTTTAGAGGTGGTTATTTACTTCTTTAAAGTCTGTGTGTATATATTTTGTAAACATTGTGACACAGACCAAGTGTTGATATGTCGTAACAAACAAAACAAAAACAAAACAACAACCAATCAAAAAAAAAAAAAAAAAAAAAAAAAAACAGACTAACCAAACTAAATAAATCTGATTGACCAAAAGCTCAGCAAAATTTCTAAGTTGGATGAGGGTTTGGTGATCTTAATCATTATATATTGTATGCCTTACTGAATCAATTCAATGGTTTGATTGAGGAAGCAGGATGAAATTGGAAATTTACCTTCTCCATCTTCGGATGGCAGCAGAACCACTCGACCGAGTAATATTGATGTACAATTGATGTCTTGGGAATTCATTGGGATTAATAAAAGCTGTAAAAAAAAAAAAAAAATGAAAAATAAAGATATCATTATCAATCAGGGATACGACTGGAAGAATTTTGTCCGAGTTCTGGGCAAAAATATTAAATTCTAAGAAACAAAAATACCCATCCTTCTCTTTTATAGAAAATAAGTTTTTCTTTCATTCTGATGATTACGAAGATAATAAGGATAATATAAATATACTCTGAAGTAGAATAAAAAAAAACCTCCATTACCGAACTACTACTACTACTACTACTACTACTACTACAAATAATAATAATAATAATAATAATAATAATAATAATAATATGAGCTAAGTCGAACATATAGAAATTGCTACGGATGCCAAACACAAAGAGACATCACATGGAATTATGAAAACTGAAACTGTATAATTGTAAGTAAAGTCTCTCCCCTTGCGCCCTCACCTCCTCACCCCACAAAATTGCAGTGTCACGAATAAACTGGCACCACACCGAATAATCGAGGTGGGTTAAGGAGGATGGAAAGACCAAGGAGAGAAATCACTAACCAGACCTCCACTGGATGGGTGCAAAGGTTATCGAAAGAGGTGGCGAGTACTGGAAATCTAGAGAGACTTGTTGTCATTCATAATCCAGGGAATAACACTTATTGTTGGTGAACAATAATTGATAATGATTTGTGTGAAACCTCTTGGTAAATAAATAATAATAATAATAATAATAATAATAATAATAATAATAATAATAATAATGGTGGTGGTGGTGGTGAGGGAAAAGTGCAGGCAGTTCTGGTACCTTGGGGGGGGGGGCTTACTGTCACTCGAATTCCAGAGAAAGCTAATAGTCCTTTATCAGCAAGAAATAAATAGTAAACAGCTATTGTGATAATGCATATTGGTTTGCAATAGCCATCGAAAGAAGAGGTGGAGTGTTCTGAAAATTTGTGAAGATTTGTTGCTATTCAGACTCAGGAAAACACCATCTCTTATTACGCTTATTACCAGCGAGCAAAAGAAGAATAGAAAGAGGATCTACAGTTTACTTTTAGCAACTCTCTCACTTCCCTTATTTTGTCCTTTACTCCTCACACGTTTCTAGCAAAGGGGGAAGAATTACTGTTTTCTGGGTAGGAATCTATCGATCATATTATCATATATGTACCACACTTATTATTGGGGACATTTTAAAACAATTATTGTTTATTTTATGCATATTGTTATTACTAGGTCTATTACAAGAGAAGATTCTTTTCATTATTTTGACTCTTACATCAAATGGTTTCATGCCTTGTCTAGAGTGATTTCCATGACAAAACTACTACTACTACTACTACTACTACTACTACTACTACTAATAATAATAATAATAATAATAATAATAATAATAATAATAATAATGTGAACAAATACATCAAATACTAAAGCACAGAAGTTAATGCAACAAACTAGCTCAAAAGAATATAAAAATAGACATGAGTGCGTTGGGAAGACAATCCACTGAGAACTATGCAAACGTCTACACTTGGAACACGAAGATAAATGATACACATGCAAGCCTAAGTCAGTTATGTAAAATGAAACTCGTAAAAGTCATCTTGAACATAGAAATACAAATGAAAAATTTATCCAAGCAAAGAAACCGAATGTGAGATAATAATTAACTGCTAATTCATAGAATTTGATGTCCCAGCAGTTCACAAGGTGAATATAAAGTAGGCAGAAAAACTAAACAAATATATGGAGCTTGCCAGAAAGCTGAAGGGAATATTTAACGCAAAGGAAATTACTACAATACGTATAATTGTAGGAGTACTAGGAACAGTTCTAAAAAAGACAAAAAATGGTCACCATAATAACATTGATGAAAACAATTGGCATGTTTAGAAAAATTACTAGAGTGCAGAAACCAAACCAAACAAAATCAAAGTAAAAATGGAATAAATAAAAAGGCAAGTGTGGAAAAAGTGTAGGCCGTTGCGGCAAAATCCGATATTTGACAAAAAGAAAACAAAATAGACAATAAAACAAAAGTTATATTTGCAGAGATCCGGCAGTTTATTTAGCAATGGTTAGAATTGCATATTACATTATGTCCTTGTCTATAGTGGAGAATGACTCTACAATGGCAGCATTCAAAAAGTCGACTGTGTTGTGGACGTGTTTGCTGGTCTTGGTCTCGATCACACTCTAGAAGAAACAATCAAACGAGTTGCAGTTGTGTGAGGGCGGCTACAAGTCTGGCGATCAGTGTTTAGGAACATTGTTAAGCAGCAATGCCTAGGTCATCTTAGCCTTGTGTGCTAGAGGGGAATCTTGCTGGAAGACATAAGGGTATCCAGTGGCAATCTCCCCCATCTTGGACTTCATCACTACCTTCAGCATCTCTTGGTATTTCGTTTATGCTTTGTCACGCATTGGATTTTGCTGCAATACTTGTATATTTAGATCGCGAAACTATTGAAGTAGTTTAGAAGTTTTGTTACCTTGGCGATATCATTCGAGCACAAGTAGAAGCAGTGTGATTTCAACAGTTAGATGAAGACGGGGTAAATTCAGGGAACTTCTGCCATTACTAGGTTGTCAGTTTGTGTCGTTAATCACTAGATCACCGTCACCTCCCAATGTATGGAAGTAAAATAGTGAATACTAAGGATATTGAAATCAGCTCCCAAGAATCTTGAAACATTCTTGAACGAAATTGAGATAATACAAAAAATTACAGCATTAAAAAAATACATTACTTACAACAGCTAATAATCTGTAAAAGAATGCGATTGTAAATATTTTATGAAGGGTACAAAAACTGACATTAACTGATTCTGAAGAAAATATGTAGATATCTGAAAAATAAATAAATATAAATAAATATAAATAAATAAATAAAAATAAATAAATAAATAAAAATAAATAAATAAAAATAATGATGATGATGATGATGATCATCATCATCATCATCATCATCATCATCATTACGCTTATCGCTCCGTCCGTTATCATGCTGTGCATCCCCAAAAAAGGAAAGTAGAATTATTCCAAATAAACCTTGTCATTCTTGAAATATAAAAAAAAAAATTGGTGTCGCTGTTGAGGACAAAGCTAATAAAAATGATTTGTCTTTCTTGGCCTTTTGGCTAAGATCAAAGTGTAGTATCTGTCTTCAGGTGCTACATTTCAATTTCTTCTCTCTCAGACAATTTTTTTCTTCACGTTAAAAAACGACTCTGGTGTCTAAATCTGTCCTGTGGGGAATATTAAAAAAAAGTAACTGGAAAAAATTATTTCTGATTTAATTACAAAATGCCCTGGAAATGTCACTTCTGATTAATTATAAAATGCCCTGGAAAATGTCCATTCTGATTATTTTTTTTTTCTACTTGCCTCCTCACAAGGGTGAAATTGGACATGAGGTCAGTTAGAAATTTAGGCGGAAACCAGCTCCCCAAAAGGGACACTCTGATCAATAACAAAGATAAAAATTGTATCAGTAATGAAGGATTTCTCCTCCATTAACCAAGACCAAAAAAGGGGGGATTTAAGTCACTGGAATGCTGAAACTGATACTACACTCAGAAATTCATGTTGAAGCAATGATTGACTAATCCCTAACCGTGTTAATGTTTTTATGTATTACTTTCGAAAAGCTGCTGAAACAGCTTTTGATTTAAACATTACTTTATTTCAAGTATATTTTAAGCAGTAGGTTACGGGATATGAAGTCAGTCCTGGAAATTACTCAAACCGTTTACGATTTAAACTTTACTTTATTTCATGTATATTTTTAACAGTGGGGTGGGGGATATTAAATCAGTCCCGAAAATGGGTGAAACCGTTTACGCATTACACATTACTTTAATTAATGTATATTTTTAACATTGGGGTGGGAAATATGAAGTCGGTTCCGGAAATGGCTACAACCAACTATTTACGTTTTGGACATTACTTTATTTAATGTATAATTTTAACAGTAGGATGGAAGATAAGAAGTCGGTCCCGGAAATGGCGGAAATAATAAGCCCAGACAATATTTCAAAGTTATTATTTTATTAAGGAGGGAGCGATAATGTGGGTATAAATTATGAAAAATGATTGTCAAAATTAGTAACATACCCAAGAATTATGAAAAATGATGAAATGGAGGTTAATTGATTAGTGTTTGTAATGAAATAATCAGCCCAGCAAATGTATCAAAGTTATTATTTTAGTAAGGTTGGGCGACAACATTAATTTAAATTATAAAAAAAATATTGTCGAAATTAGTAACATATCCAAGAATTACGAAAAATGATGAAATGTGATTTGATTGATGTGTTTGTTTGTAATGAAATAATTAGCCTAGACAATATATCAAAGTTATTATTTTAGTAAGGTGTGCGATATGGTGAGTTTAAATGATGAAAAATTATTGTCAAAATTAGTACCATATCCAAGAATTATTAAGAATAATGAAATGTGAGTTAATTGATAGTCGTGTTTTTTTTAATGAAATAATCAGCTGATACAATATATCAAATTTAATATTTTAGTAAAGGGAGGGGCGATAATATGGGTTGAAATTATGAAAAACTATTGTAGAACATAGTAAAATATTCAATAATTATGAAAAATGATAAAATGTGAGTTAATTGACCGGTGTGTTTGTAATGAAATAATCAGCCCAGGAAATATATCAAAGTTATTATTTTAGTAAGAGGGCAGTACAGTTTTAATAAAAAACTAGAATAATATGATTGTGCTTTCATTCATGCTGAACAGAACGCTCACAGCATGCCCAGCAACAATATATTACATATGAAAAATGCTGCTGTGGAATTTCCACAGGTCCCGCTAGTAGTAGTAGTAGTAGTAGTAGTAGTAGTAGTAGTAGTAGTAATAATAATAGCCATTACCAGCGAGAAAAATTAGTTTAGAAAAATATATGGAAGAACATTTTATACCTTTCACACATCGTTCAGTGTCTGAATTTTTTAGATTAAGGTTAGAATTGATAATTTGTATTATTTGTATTATTCAGATTCTGTGTTCTTCTCACAGCGTTTCAACTGATGTCATCTTATTTAGGTGTATCTTGTCAAACCCAGGAATCTTTCTGTAGAAATATGGAATCTGCACGGAATTTCGACTGGAACTCTTTATTTAATTAAGAGGGGGGTAGCATGCACTGCCAATCATGACTGGGTAAAAGTTTTATTTAATTTATGATTGAATCGCCCTCACTGAGGATTGAACCTCAGACCTCGAGAAAAGTGTCACTTAGAACTGAATTTTACCTACAAGGACCCATAGCATAATAGATAAAGTACTTGGTAAAATTGGCAGAGCATGTTAACCCCATGGATTAAATAAAAGGTTCCGTATCAAAATAAATGCAGATTTCTGAATTTGACAGAGAGATCCCTGAATTCGATAAGATACGCCTCAGGAAGGTCGGAGGTTAAATCGGCCAAAACATTGTGAGAATAACACTAAAGTTGAGAACAGTAATCCGAATAATCCCAATAATACATAAATTGCTATGTGAAGAAAAATATTCTGATATTATTTGGTTAGTGAGGATTTCTTCAGTTCTTTTTATCTGTTCCATGTTCTTGATGACTGCTGGAGTACCAAATTGACCTGGCAACCAGATTTTCTGCCTTCCTGTTACTTAATGCCACCCCTTTTAACTCTCGGATGTTGCCCTTCCCCCACCTCTTTCTTGTTTGCCCTTTCTTCTTCCTTCCTGTATAGTTTCTTCCAGGGTTGTCTTTTCTTTTTCAGTTGCAGTGTTTAAAAATGTTACGATAACATTGCATCTCTACTAAACCAAAAAATACAATGTTAATTTAATGAATATGAGATGAGGTATTCAAGCTTGAATGTTTTTATTTCCACACATTTGAGAGTATATTTACAAAATAAAACACAAAGCTGCCGTTTTTTGTGTGTTGTGTTCTTTGAGTACATATGAGTGGCTCGAAATGTGTGGATCGAAAAGAGATAATGATGGAGTCGGATTTGCATATGCATATACGTTTATGCTAACATGGGAAGTCTGTCAAAGGTCAAAGGTTGGTGGCAAAGATTTTGCCGATTTCACCTTGAAAATTAAAAACTGTGTATTTATGGAAAAAAATGACTTTTGCTCTCTACATTTTTTTTAAAATTAAATTTTCACCCTAAACAAGGCACAGTGCTATTTTGATGTAGGGGGTTACTATTGGGGAAGTTGCAGGGATATTATGAAAGGAAATGAGCAGCAAGATGTCTGTTCACATTACACTTGAACTTCTGCATGTCAGTACAGCTAGGAAAGCAGAATCCCGGAAGTCTAACAGTTCTGGGGAAGAAACTATTGGAGTAGAAGGTTTTCTTACACCTAGAGATCTCTACTGCATAGGCTGGGATTTAGATGCTTGTCAGGTTTGTTGGCGATATTTACACCGAGAGGGTACAAGTGCTTGTAGTTCGTCAGAGCATTCACCATTAAAATACTTGTAGAACAGGCAGAGGGATGGAACATCTCTTCGATGGGACAGAGGCTGAAGCTTAGATGATAGTTCAGGACCTATCAGGTTGGCAACTCTCTTTTGAACCCTGTCCAGAAACGAGAGACTAGTAGCAGATGCACCAGCCCAAATGTGACAACCGTACTTCATACATGGGCGAATGGTGGCCTTATAGAGGTACAGGATACTTTTGGGCATAAGTAACTTTCTAGCACGGTAGAGAGAGCCCACCTTCTTCGCAGCAGCCTTGGCAATGCTCTCAATGTATCTGTTCCAACTCATGTTACCTGTGAACGTAAGTTCGAGGAGTTTAAAAGACGTACTTATAAAATTCTTTAGGCTTCCATGTGAAATATGAATCTAACTCACGTTCAATCTCCTCTTGTGGTATTAAGCTAAGGTCATCTAAATGGTTTTGTAATCCTTGAAATGAGTGATGATCTGAAAGAATTAGGTATGGAGAATATGTAGGATGTGGCAAGTTTTCCTAACTGAATTCTTCTAAGAGATCTCTGGCCAGTAGTGCTGTGTGAGGACGAGCATTATCATGATGGAAGATGATTCACTTTCTATTGGACAAAAAGGGTCGTTTTCGGGTTAACATGGGTGAGAATACTGTAGAAAGATATTGATGATGCTTTAATAATTTGAAAGAAAAAGTTATGTATTAATAATGGTTGTATGTTTAAGTAATACTAGGGCTATGACAAGAGAATATTATTTTTTATTTTTTCGACTCTCGAGTATATATCCGACACAGTTATACACAGTTAATCAATTGAGAACCACATCACCTTATCTAAAAACATATAAGATATTAACGGATATATACTCGAGAGTCAAAATAATGAAAAGAATATTCTCTTGTCATAGCCCTAGTAATAACAATATGCATAAAATAAACAACAATTGTTTTAAAATGCCCCTTCTAAAAACTGGAAAGAAACAACTTTTGCATTGACGTGATAAAATAGATACACAGAACATTATAGATAATACTAAAATATGATATAGAAAAGGGAAGAAGAAACGTTAATAATATAGGGGGGGAAAAAACATTAAAGTCCCAATATAGAAGAAAAAAAAGATGTTTTGCCAGGGTTTTGTTTTTGGTTTTTTGTTTTTTTTTTTTACACAGGAATCACCACTTATCAAGGCCCGGAGGCCACTCGAGGATAAGGGTTAATGGGTAAAAAGGTAAAGATGCCTAAATAATGTATAAATATATATTACTTATATTCTGATGTGTTATGGGTGCCGGTGGATGTGAACAAAAGAGGAGTCTAAGATTACTAGCACCAGGGTTTATAAAAGGCATACCAAGATGACATCCGATCGGATCGGAAACAGAAAAGTCAACTAATTTTTTTTTATCACTAGTGGATGTGTGGGGGGGGGGTTGCAGACCTTGCCGAGTCATAAAATACGCTTAAATATACTTTTATTCATGTATATTTCGTATTTATTATTACAGAGCCAATTCTCTATTGAATATTATATTGTACCTAATATATAGTAGTGATTTCAAAAGTTGAAAAAAAAATGACTTGGGTACCATCAGCTAAAATCGAAACCAAAGCATTTAGTGCTCCAGTTGCGTCTCCTACGGATGTAGCTATCGAGAGATAGGTAAGAAAGATTTAATATTAAATGACTTGAAGAAATGAATTTGATTTGGGCATGCGCAGAAAGAAGTAAAAATATGTCGGCAAGTTGAAATGAACAGTTTGCATTTCAACTCACCGATATATGTTTGCATACGTTATTCATCCAAATAAAATGTTTACTCGTTATAAACCATCCATGGTGCATGGTTACTATTTAATTTAAGTGTTATGTGACCAGTAGTTTAAGAGTTTATTGGTTAAATATTTACACACAAACAGGCATAGCCACATGCATCTGTTTTATGTATATAGTTATTTTTTCTATATTCATATTAAAAATTATACTTTTAGTTATTCATGAAGCTCAAAATGTTGGTCATCACCGTTGAACTGTTGACAAATGTAGAGACTTTGTAATTTGATAGCAAATTAATATTTCATCCTTTTGTCACATTATTTCTTGAAATTATATATTTTTTTCCTATGATTAACGCGTCACATTTTTTTTCACTTTCTTTTCGTCCTTCACGGTACGGGTTCGAGCCTGCATGCCTACAACAACTTTTTTTTTCTTTTTGTTTGCTCAACATACACCGACAAACGCTCGGCAACGCCGGGCACCCAGGATAGTAGAAAATAAGTCATTTATGTCATATTGTTTGGACATACGACCATCGAGGACAACCTGGACTCTTCTCTTATTTAAGACTGGCCTGGGTGCCCGGCGTTGCCCGAGTGTTTGGAGGTGTGTGCTGAGCAAAAAAAAAAAAAAAAGTGGTACTAGGCAGGCAGACTCGGACACGTACCAAGAAGGAGGAAAAGAATGTGAAAAAAAAATGTGATGTCTTTGCCGTTGCATCCATCGCCAAACCGGAAGTGGCAAGGGTTTAAATTAAGGCTAGTCAATCGAAAAGAAGGGATGACTTTCAAAAATATCGGCGAAAAAAATGATCCCTCCTTGTAGAAAAGTGCCAAATTGAGGATGAAGGCATTAATATTTTTAGCCAATTTTTCGATATGTCATCCGAACAGTCGAGCTGCAAAACGATATCGATCTCGTGAAAATCCGTCGTCGCTGTCGAAAGTTTTAGGCAGACATACATACATACATACATACATACATACATACATACATTTAAACAGGCAGGTGAGATTTATATTATAAGAAGGGTTTAATTATGTTAAGTATTCGTCCAGTAATACCATAGAATCTGATTTTAAAGAGAAGACCATCGTGCCATACCCTGTCAGAAGCCTTAGATATATAATTAGATACTACGGCTACTGCTCTCTCCTCCCCTGCTTTATTTAGTGCATGGTATATACGTTCAGAGATTACAGTTAGAATATCTGCAGTAGAACGGGTTTGCCTAAATTCATATTGATGGTCAGACAGAAGTTTAGCCACTGTAAGTTGGTGGACTAGAGCTTGATTAATTATAGACTCAAATATTTTGGCAAAAAGTGGGAGGAGGCTACTTGAGCGTTAATTTAATGGGTCAGTTCTTTCACCAGAATTCTTGTAAACTGATACCACAGAAGCAGTTTTCCAGCAGTCAGGAAAGCATAATTCGTTAAGGCATTTATGGAAAAATGTGAAGAGAACTGGAGCAACCTCAACGAAGCATTTTTTAGAAGTACAGTCGGGATGCGATCAGGTCCACATGCTTTTGATGTGTCTAGGTTTTTATTATATCATGTACTTCAGAATAGGGTAATTTACAGATCATCTAGTGTGGTTTCTATCCATAAAGGAAAATTAGGGAGGGATTGGTTTGCTGGGTTTAAAGTAGAGTTTGAAGCAATGTTAGCCTTCTCGGTTGCTGTGCAAACTACCTCATGATTGTTGGATAGTGGGGGAATTGTTGATTGGCCATTATTTACTACACTGTTGTAGATTTTCTAGAAATCACGAGTTTCTAATTTCTGCGCTTCGATGCACTTCCTGGTGGTCTCGGTATATTCTCTCTTAGCTGTTGCTAATTCTTTCTTATAATTACTTCTAGCTTCTATAAACTTTTGTCTGTTTGTACTGAACTCATGCCAGATAAATCTGGGATATGCGTGTTGCCTCTGAGCAATGGTAGTTGCGCAAGTTGAAGTAAACCATTGGGTAGAGTGGAGTTCACTATAGAACTTCTGTGTGGGAACATGTGCTTTAATTGCTGCTTTGAACCATTCAGTGGTCTCATTTGTGCACTGTTCCACAGGAATAGAAAAGACATTTCCCCGTGGGGCATCTCTGATGTGACCTCTAATGGCATCCTAGTCAGCCTTATTGTAGTACCTTGTCGTTTTGAGCAATGGCTCTTCAACTTGAAGAGAGTTTAGAGTGATGTCTGTCATTATCACAGCATGATCATCATTCCCGAGTGGGAAATAGGCATTTGTTACACAATCCCTAGGAACTGTTTTCAGAAATAGATCCAGAAGTGAAGCTTGCTGGTCCTGACGATCTGGGAGATGGGGCGAGAATGTTACTACCTGTGTCAAGGAACGGGATATAGAAAAGTTTAGTTAGAGAAGCCAAACCAATTATTGTGGTGGATGTTAAAGTCACCAAATAAATGTATTTGGGCGCTAGTGTCAAGGGAGAGTGCTACATCTATATTGTCAGTGACATGGTTGATTAGAGTAGAGTTCATGAGGTTTGCCACAATGTTAAGTGTAGGTTTGATGAAAGCGTTTCTGTGGAAAGAATTGGACTCGAACTTGGCACACACAGGGCTTCAGTCAGTGTCGTTAAGCACTTAGCCACCGTCACATGCTTACAATAAAATGATATATAAAGGTCTATTCGTGTAGTCAAATAAGAGAGACAGAGGGAGGGAGGGAGAGAGAGAGAGAGAGAGAGAGAGAGAGAGGAAGGGAGAGAGGGAGGGAAAGGGTGTGTGTGGGTGTAGCAAATATATATTTCAGCTGCAAAGTAATGCCTTTTCGCTCTCATGCACTTTATTGAAAACAATTTTTATGGTGATAGACAGCTAAGAAACTCAGACTCACCGGAGACTATGAAACCACTATTCGTAAACGTGTACGTGGTTTCAAAACTATCACTAATGTGCATGCGTGATAACGAGACTAAATAAAACGCGAGCTGCACAGACACGTTGCACTATTATTTCTAGCTTTTTACGTGTTAAGACGACCAGATTCTTCTCTACTATTATCTGCAGTTTTATAACCTGGGATTGGTTGAAATAGGTGGGTTTTCTAATATGCGAGTGGAAAGTGTGTGTATAAGTTGATAAAGACGGTGGTGTCCATTTAATTTCTCTTTTTGAGCATGTATGTACACCGAGTGGGCAAAAACCGTTTTGGACATTATGATACGCAATGTTAGTAAACTGAAATTTAATTCTTGGCTCCGATACTTTTGGGGAAACTTTGCGTTTTAAAGGAAATTAATGTTGTTTTATTTATTTATTTTTTTTTACACTTATTGTATTTTAAAGAACGTGAAAGCAAATACGTCCCAAGATTGAGTATTGTTGCCACAACTGGAGAGGAGTTGCTCAGAACACCCTTTTCTGTCTTGACAGAATTCGAAACCAAGTAGGTGATATTTTTTTTCTCTTCTTTACAACCTCTTTCCCAAAGAAGAGACTTTGCGAGTTTGTCTCTGCTCTGTTGTTATTTTCATGACAGGTGCTCAAGTGACCTTCAGTCTATGCCCTCTCCTATTCACAACACTCGTCTAACTACAACCACCGTCAACAATTTCCCCTACTCTCTACCTGTGCCTAAATTAAATACAAATTCAATTAACAAAGTTTCTTTTCTAGAACTACCCACTTGTGGAACTTTATATCGTGAAGCTGCTTTCAAGCTGACTACAGCACGATCGTTTTCAAGTCGAATGTAAACAAGTTCTTGTTGGGCCGTCCTCTTTCAGTCTTTTATAAACAAAGTTTCAATATGAAAATTTGTTAAACAGAGTCCGTATTTGCAAGAGAATCTTTAATTCTCTTTACATTATTTATTTCGGTCTTGGTAAACAGAGATTCACTTGTGGCGTGTTATTGTATATCTGCTCTTGTTATTGCGCGCGAGTGAGTAGTAATTCTTTTCTGTTCGCCTGACTCTTACTAGTGTGTAAGCATGTACGCGCGAATTGAGTAAGACCGGTATGCGAGTCATTGAGTCCTTTCTACCTCCTCTGACCAAAGACCAGGAGGGGGTAGGATTTCTGGATTCTGCCGTGCAGGTGCGGCTGGTGAAATCTGTAGAAAACTGATTTTGGTGACCAGGTCTTATAGGAATTTTCAACTTCACACTGGCTTATTACGTTTGCATATTGTTGCGTGTTACTTTCTGGAGCTTCAAACAATTTTTCATCGGTTGTAAAATATTTTCAGTTCACACGTTCATATTAAAACTTCCTTACTTTGGAGAGTGAGGAGGAAATCGAATTCCAATGATGCGGCGGAAGAAAGAGTGTCGTGATTAGAGCCATTTGCCTTTTAGCGTTCGTATGAATCATTTCACAGTCTCGATACTTTTTGAACACATCTGAAGAAAATAAGTTGCGTTTCTTGGGTGCGTCCACTGCTTTTGTTGGGCATTTGTTTTGTTGTATGTTGTATGTTGTTGTTGTTGTTGTTGTTGTTGTTGTTATCTTCATAGAATATCAGCATGTGGGTGTGTCAGCCAGAAATACTATCTGTTTTTTCTTTTTTATTCATTTATTTATTTATTTTTGTTATCGAGTGACTATTTATTTATTTATTTTTGTAAATGAGTGACTGTTTATTTAATTATTTATTTATTTATTTTTTGTTATCGAGTGACTGTTTATATCAGAGTCAGCTAGCTCTCACCGGCCCCAAGAGAATGCACGCTCCGTTTATTGTTGTTACAAACCACTAGTGATGGGACCATTCCAATATTTTCCAGATTCCAATACAATTAGCGAGTATTTTATAACCTCTAAATAACTAGCTATAGAGTTGTTGATTCTATTTATTTATTTTCTGATGACCGTAAAAACCCATGTAAAATATGCAAACGTGTGGGAGGTGATCTACAGTTTTTAGCTTTACTGGTAATTTAAAGTCATTTTATCATTAGTAATTTTAATGAGAAATTACGGTTTAACCGAAAACATTTTATCATTAGTAATTTTAATGAGAAATTACGGTTTAACCGAAAACAATAAAAAATAAAAAATAAAAAATAAATAAAAGAATAGTTTTTGAAAATCGGAAATTAGGTACCGATTTTTCCGATTCCGATATAGATTTTGATACCCTAAATGTTCCGATTTTTCCGATTCCCGATTCCGATTAATTGCCCCAACGCTAGTACATACAGCTTCTGTTTGGATGCTTTTTTAACATTAAACGTGTTTACATTTTAATAAAACTGAATACGAAGTTATGGTCGTTTGAGCATGCAAAAAACATAACGTAGCGTAAACCGTGTAAGAGCATACGACATAATCACGCTGGCACACCAGTCAGATCACCGAAATTAAGCAACGTTGAGCCTGGTCAATATCAGGTGGGTGACTATTTAGGAATATCAGACGCTGTATGTAGGAAGACCTTGACACATCCCTGCAAGAATTGCAAAAACCTAATATCGTCATCTCCTGTGATGGGATATACGTGTGACTGAAGACCGCTTATAAATTTAATATTCTCCCTTGACACTTCTTCCTTCAGAGGAAGCCGGTTCAGCCTACTTTAGGGTGAATACCGTTTAAAAACAAAAGCGAAAAGGTGAAGTGGATAAGTGTTTTTCTATTTACTTCGTTGCTCATTTCTTCCTTTTGTAAATGATGTCTGAATCTCAATACTTGTTGGACGGGGAGCTCGTATTTAGCGTTTCATTCTTTGTTTCATGACTTCTGTTCATTTTTCAATTTTATTCTTATTTAATTTTTCTCATCAAAGTTAACTTTGCTCTTGTTCTCCGAACGAAATAGAAATTTATTCTACATAATTTATATGATTTTTTTTTTTACAAGCGAATCACCACTTATCAAGACCCAAAGGTTACTCGGAGATAAGGGCTAATGAAGCTAATGTGGTAGTGTAGTAATTGTTAATGGTGTAACTTGGTACTATTTGATTATTTAAGGGGACGGTTCAAGGACTTGTTTACATTAGACTTGAAGACTACCATACTGTAGTCGGTCGGGAAGCAGGCCAATGGAACTGTTCGAGAGACGGGCAGTTCTAAGAAAGAAGCTTTGTTCGTGGAATCTGCGTTTAGTTTTAGGCACAAATGGAGAATGGGAAAACTATTGATAGTGATTGTAGCTTGTTGCGGGGCCGAATGTCGGCGACAATCGATCCTTCAACAAAAATACGACACAGGCAAGAAAAAGACGAAAAACGACAATGGCAAAGAAGAGATGAAAAACGCAGTGGGTCCCATCGTGAACGAATATAAATCCGTTCAGGTTTATTTTTGTTAAGAAACTGAATGGTGGTAGGAGGTCTCAGGCCGAGGGTTGGAATCCAGCTGGCGTTTGAACTGGCAGGTTACGAGGTCGTCGCTAGTGGCTACGGGAGAACGCGTGCTGGCTTAAGAAACTGGACTACTGGGCCTCAGGTGCGTCGACGGCGAGTGGTCGCTGCTGCAGCTACTGAATTCAGCCGTTGTCGGGGAGGGAGTCGAAACAGTTCTGCTGAGCATGGTTGGGGCACTGACGGAGGGATCCTCGTTGCCTGACGAGCCGGGCTAGTCTGCCCTTGATTGGAATAACTTGCTGTATTTATACTCGTTCGGCGGACGTAGTTGTAGACATCGAGGCTTTGCAGCGTTAGTCGTCATTTTTCATTCTTGGTTTGTGTTTGTGTCTTTAAAGTGCTGTAGGGAGTCATCTATTTGGGGTTTACATGCATGTGTTATATCAAAATGAAACTGGGAAAGTTGTGAATATTATTCTAGCGGGAATTGTGCTATTTGGAGTTCCACGGGATAATTATTCACGTCTAAGTACTTGTCGAAAGGGCTGTCAACTGTGGTTTTTACATTTTGAGTGGGGACCCTTTTTTGATGAGCGGTTTCGTTTGATTATAACCGCGGCAAGCTAGTCAAGTGTTTTTGTAAAAGTTTGGCAAGGGAGATCATACATTAAAGTTCAGATGAACACTTGCCATGGAAATGACGATAAAGCAGAGAGAGGCTCGCGACGTCTCTTCCGTGGAAAGTGATTGGAGGGAAGAAAAAAGGGTATCGCCGTCTAGGTTTCAAAGCCGGTTTTGAACTCTATCGAGGCAGGATGCGAATGTTTATTTTTCATTTATGGCACCTATATTACCACGAAAACGACTCACTATTATTTAAATCTATAATACAACATGGTTTTTATGCTGTGTATATATTAGAGAATATACGGCATTCCCGTTAGATCACTGAAGTTAAGAATCGTTGAGCCTGGTTAGTACTAAAATAGGTGATCATTTGGGATTTCTCTCCGCTTATAAATAAATAATACGAGTTAGGCACAATGCCATCAAACGTCTGGAGATATTTGGGTCGTTGGTCATCTTTAGTTAAAAATGATAAAAATGTCCCACTCTTTGATACTACGGTTTGCTTCTAGCCAAAATGCTTTTTTGTTAAATAATATCTGTTTCTACTAATCTCATATGATTTGAAGAGACGACGAAAATATCGTTGAAAACAACACAGTCGATGCATGCGCTCTATACATGGATAAATGCGTGTAATATGTCGTGCTATAGACCTTTAAGTAAATCAACGCAAGAAGAAACACGCACATTTAACAGACATTATGCGAGAGGAGAAGAGGGTTGTAATAAAGAAATTGTTCGCCAAAATAACTTTAAGACTTGTTTAAAAGAAATGATGTTATGGAGGCTGACTCACTTCAACACTTCCGAATTTTATTTTATTTTGTTTTATTTTCTTTTTATTTAATACAGTTTATTCTTTGCGTTAAGTGCGATTATTTTGTGGTTTTTTTTTTCATTTTTGGAAGTGAATGAAAAGTAACGATAAAAATGGGGGGGGAGAAGAGGGGTACAGATATGGACGGAAATGCTAGCAAGTATATGAAAAGTGTTGAAGAAAAGTGTAAAAGAAAAAAAAACAAGGGAGAAAGAATAAAAAGAGGAGACATTGAGGGAGAGTGGAGGTGATTGCTAAGAATAGAGAAAGGAGGTAACATTAAGATGGAAAAAAAGAAGAAAAAGAAATAAATTTTAAATAGAGAACAGAAAAAGAAAATTTAGGAACAAAAAGGAGAGAAAAAAGAAGAAAAATAAGGAAAAGGGGAAGAAAGAAAAATAGAAAGAAGGATAATGAGGGCAGAAACAAAGAAAAATAAAATAAAATTAATTTCAGATCCTTTTTTTAATTTCTGCGGAAACTGCACGTTTGAACTTAAGTCGAACACATATCCGAGGAAGGTATATTTTCCCGAAATATCATACAGTACTAAATTTCCATTTCCCTATGATGACACAAATAAGAACACAATGTATGCATGAAATACTGAAAAAAAAAATACATATACAAAAGGTGAGTCTGTTATGTGTTAATTTGCCTTAATTTTTGTCGATCCGTTACACCTCTTCGTTGTATTGCCTTTTACAAGTTACCTTTATATACTAGTCAACGCTACAAAGAAACTACATTAACGTCTTAGAAAAAAATAAAGTGAAACAAGAAATAGAGAAAGGAAGAAATTATGTAAGAAAAAAGAAGGAAGAACAAAAGGAAGAAAAAGAGTAATAAAATTAAGAAAATAAAAAAATACAGAAAATTAATTAAGAAAAACGAGAGAAAGAAGAAAGAGAATAAAAAAAAATAAGAAACATGGCGAACAAATAAAAAAGAAAACAAGGGAAATCACGTAAGAACGAGAGGGGAAAAAAAAGAAAATAAAACAATTAGGTTACGTGCACAATTGTAAAATGCTGGTGATGCTCTATCTTTAAATCAATCCTCTGAACACAACAATTTTGCACCACTTTTATGCTCCTTTACGAAGATTATAAACAGTGTATATCTAGAACCTTATGTCTAGAAACCGTATTTCAATTTTGATCCAAATCTATTACATGATTTTGATTCTAGAAAATGTCTAAAATTTAAGGTTTAAGAAGGAATTAAAATTCAGAGAAAATAAATATTAAGAAACCTTGTATATTTATATAAAAAATAGGAAATTAAAATTACAGATGAATACTAACAAACGTTAATTAATTATAAACTGTTATTTTTAAATAGTTGTGCAAATTACGGATACTTATAGCCGTGTTTATGTCCTTTCTCGCTAATATACAGTATTTCAAAAGACTGTGCTGATCTACATACGTTATGATGATAATATAGGTTTGATGAATGAAACATCATCTTCGTTAATATTTACACAGTACTCCACTTCGGCTGTATCATGACTCTTCAGTGTTACTAGACAAGCAAGTTCCTTTAGCCATCATCTTGCACTTTCTAATAGTAAGCGAAATCTCAAATGATAAACGTGTCCGAGAGCTTCATTTCTTTACACATTTACATATTTTAATCATCAAAAATATTTCTTATATTATCAGTGTGGCTACACAAACGACGGCGTTTCTGATCACTTAGTTATCAGCTGTCACCTGCTGAGAGTAAGCAAAATCTCAATCATAAACATAATATTAATTGTCTGCGAGTTCGATTAGTTTACACAAAGTGCAGTGCATTATAAGCATATATATATATATATATATATATATATATATATATATATATATAGAGAGAGAGAGAGAGAGAGAGAGAGAGAGAGAGAGAGGGGGGGGGAACGATAAAAGTGTCGCCTTAAAGAAAACAACACTATAGCTTTATTTTAAAACTTTTATTAAAAAAATCGATTCAGGTGATTCGATTATTTACTAGAGCTGGCATCTATTCAATGAAGCCGCCTTCAGCCTCAATCACCGCCTCGATATGGGTCCAGAACTGGGAGTATGCCTTTTCCACAAGCGCCGACAGGAGCTCGGCGAATACTCGGCAAATGGCGGCGATCAGGCTGGCTTTGGTGTTGTGGCAGGTCATGTTGGTGATGTTCTCGACGTATAACCAAACGAATTAGTCCAGCGGGTTGAGGTCAGGGGAGGAAGGGAGGGTGCAGTGAAAGAAGGGTACAAAGTTGTAGCACTGCTTCTGAAGCCAAGCCTGGGTCTCTTTGGACTTGTGAACCAACGCTGAATCCTGCTGCCACACCCAAGGTCTGCCAGTGGCCACCGGATTGCATCAGATGATCACCACACGCTTCAATATATCCAGGTGCATTTTGCTATTGACTTTCAAGCCAACTTCAAAGATGTGAGGTGGCATGATGTGGCTCTCACTTGAAACCACACCAAAGACCATAACCGTGGCCGGAAACTTTGTTTTTATCACACTGGGCACGTTTCTGTTTTTTTGTGGAAATCTAGCGATGCATTTTGAGAATGCTGGCAATGGTCCTGCTGCCATAACTTGGATCGGTAGAGAGCATGAGTTGTACAGCGGCGCATCTCCGATCTCACTCGTGGAACATTATGTCACTTTCAGACATGATAGAAAGCACCTATCGCTCTTTGGATCTGTACACCACTGGCTAACTAGTAAATGGTTTGCAAAAAAAAAAAAAAAAAAAAAAAAGAAAACCAGTTTTCATCAAACAGAAATGGAATCATGTCTTTTCTAGGAAGACAATTTTATAGTTCAACCCTGTATATATATTAGCACGGCGCTCGGAGTTATGTGGTCCTAAAATACGCTTAAATATATTTTAATTTATGCAGATTTCGTATTTATTATTATAGAGCGAATTCTTTATTTGATTATTATATTGTACCCAATATATAGTACTGATTTCAACATTAAAAAAATGACTTGTGTGGCATCAACTAGAATAGAAACCAAAACATTTAAAGCTCCAACCTTAGTTGCTACCGCTTAAGCTATCGTCAGACAGATAAGAAAGAGATAAAAATGAATGGATTTTAACATATAAATGTATATTTGCGTATGCGTACAACAGCACTTTAGGCAGACTTACGCTTGCCAAGTTCCATTTTTTTTTTAATTTTGACTCCTTAGTAGCTGATTTTAGCGACTAAAAACCCATAAAAGAATGGTCCACAAAAAATGCAATCTTATGTTTTGGTGGAGATGCAATTTGAAAAGAAAATATATAAAAACTTATTAGATCTATATGTCTGTTTGTCTCCATCTTTTCAAATTGCATCTCCACCATGATATAAGATTGCATTTTTTTGTAGACCACTCTTTTATGGGGTTTTAGCCGTTAAAATCAGCTACTAAGGAGTCAAAATTGAAATAAATAAAATGCTGTTGTACGCATACGCAAATATACATTTATATGTTAAAGTTCAATCATTTTTATCTATTTCTTATGCTTTTCTATGCTTCGAAAGATTTTTCAAAGAATTTTACCACATTGAAAATAATGAATTACCACATATGCAGGACTTGGATCGTCAAAGATTTCATCTTCCAACCTGGAATATGTTTTAAAAAAAATCGCAATTCATTCTGGAATACACCAGTATTCATTGCTTTGAATTTTACAAGTGTTCTTATATCCTAATTCATGCAAGCATGCAATATCCTTTTCATATAATCATTTTAATTTTCAACTTCTGTGCTAATAAGCAAAATGTATAATTATTCACATCTACTTTGCTAATAATATTTCCTCCGATGAGATGAGCCGAAAATCCATGGATTAAGGAAAAAACTTTAAAATTACTCGTATCCTTTATCAAACAATAAATTCGGTTGTAATTCTATTATTCTACATAATTTAATTCAGAATTTCCATATATGTGTGTGTGTGTGTGTGTGTGTGTGTGTGTGTGTGTGTGTGTGTGTGTGTGTGTGTGTGTGTGTGTGTGTGTGTGTGTGAAATATTTTTAAAGATTCTAATCTTTTCAGTATGAAATAAAACGCAGGAAAGAGAAATAAAAGAAATTCATTGAGTTACATTTTTTTTTTTTTTAAATCTTTTTCGTTCTAAATGTTACCTTTTTTCAACTGTGACAATCGTAGCTGTAGTTGAATGAATGTTCGTTAATTTTTCATCGCAACATTGTGATACGAGGGAGCGGAGAACTCCCATTTCTGCGTGTTTTTTTTGATTTTTCCTTTAGCACCAAGTTTTCTTATATATATATATATATATATATATATATATATATATATATATATATATATATATATATATATATACTGTTAAAATAGATAAGATAAATGAATCAAATAAAGGAAGCAAATAGAAAAAAATGTAATTAAATTAAAAAAAGAATTGAAATAAGGAATTGGATTAACAATAGAAGAGTTTTATGCAATTGAAGGGTTTTTTCACATGTGTTTACTTGGAAAGAATTGAAAATCTCGGTCACATTTTAGATAAATCTTATTACGCTATAAATATATATATATATATATATATATATATATATATATATATATATATATATATATATATATATATATACCCTTTTCCCCGTGCATGCTCATACTTTCACTACACCGATGAAGACTGAAGGATCGGTTGAAATAATGTACCTGTAAAAAAAGTTTTTTAATTTTTTTTCATAATATTATTTTGTATTCCTGCACGTCACCAACTGAAAACGAATAAAGAAGTTATAAGCTTTTATACTTTTCGTATTCTTTTTTTTATAGATTTCTATTTATATATATATATATATATATATATATATATATATATATATATATATATATATATATATATATATGTGACAAAACAACTATGTTCCAAATTGTAAGATTTTATTCATCTTACCATTTATTTCTTTTCAACATGTCAAAATTTTCAAATTTTGTTTACAGCATCTGTTTCTTAACGCAGCACGAAACAGGTGCTGTAATAATTTGAAAATTTTAACATGTTGAAAAAAGTAATATACATACAGTGGACACCCGATATACGAGATTAATTCGTTCCCGGATGAAGCTCGTATCTCGAATTAAAATGGCACCTTTAAGAAGACGTAGTGAAACACGACACACTCGACCACCTAGTGGTGGCTTCTGGGAACTCGTAACTTAGATTTTCGCTCGTATGTAGGGGAGGATTTTTGCTCTGAAACCATCTCGTACCTCGAATTTCTCGTAACTCGGGTAGCTCGTATGTTGGGAGTCCACTGTATATATATATATATATATATATATATATATTATAGTACAGTTAAATCATACTGTGGTCTAATGTCAGTTTTGAAGCATAGAAAAGCTAACACGCCCTTTTAGAAGAATTCAAATGGTAACACAAAAATCCCTTCATCAGAAGTTGTTATCAAATGAAAACTGGCAGGCTGTCAAGCTTTGCCCAGGGAATTTTTGTCTCTCATACATGACGCCATAACAGACACAGACACACACACACACACACACACACACACACACACACACACACACACACACACACACATATATATATGCTACGACGACGTTGCGGACAAACAGACAAAATTCAAATTTACTATAATAGAATAATATATCGATAATATTTAATGCCGAATAGGATACGGCATTAAATAATTCTAAATAGGTTGATATGCCGGTTAATAAATAAATAAATAAATAAATAAAAATCCACACCCACGTTGTTTAAATTAACCAATCCTAAAGAATTGGCTACTTTACACGTGTAGAAGGATCGCAGCTGTGGGAATATCGCAAGATAATAAATAATTGGTTTCTAGATTATAAGCGTCTGTAAAGAAACAGACATTCAGCAAATAGTCTGGATTTGTTCGCTTGAAACATTAAACATTAAAAAAAAAAAAAACAATGGATGGTGTGTCTCAGCAAAGATTGTCGGCAAAAAATCTATTCGCAGTGTAAACATAAATAAACAAAACTAATCAATAAAATAAAACAAAATAACAGTAATATACAGTAATATCTTGAGATACGAATGAATGTACTAAGATACGATTTTTTAATACGACGATGCAATGCATTGTATTTTTTATATTTACGCACAAAGCTACGACGACTTTTTTGAGATACGATTTCAAAAATCGCATGACGCCGAAAAATTAAAAAACGAAGAACACTCCTAGTCCCCAAATACAAAAGGAACCGCCCCCCCCCAAATATACACGCGGACCCCCCCCCCCAATTACAAAAATAAATAAATAAAATAAGTGTATGTGCGTGTGTCGTAGCCTAGCCTATGCTGTTTCTGTCCATTCTCTCTGCTTCCTTCTCCTAGCTCACCTTCGTTAGTCACTCATCTCTGTCTCCATTGTAAGTTGGTTACAATTATATTTTTTATTTTGTATTCAGTTTTTCTGTTACATTAAGACTTAAATATTAAGCATTTAGTAAGTGCATTCAACGTTTTTAATTGTGTATAATCTTGCCTCTTTTTAATTACCATATCGTGTGTATGTGTGTGCTTCTCTTCCTCCCTCCTCCTTGCATGCATTCCGTACCCTAGCACTTTCCCTTCCGTGAGTACAACTTTATTTCGATTGTTTTTATTAATAATTATATATCAATTTCCGTCTCATTACTGTTATATTTATCTTTCTTTGGTTATTGTTGAGTTTAATTGGAGCTTGTTTTTTGTTTTTTAGATTTCTTAGTCTTGGAATGGATTAATTCTGTTTCTTTTAATTTAAATGAGAATAATTAATTTGAGATACTATTTTTTTTAGATACATCATGGGTTGAATTAAAATCATACCTCAAGGTATTACTGTCCAATCAAGTGACAATTAGAAATATAATCATTGTACCTACATACCTACAATTTTGATTTGAAAGCCATGTTTAATTTCTGAAGAGTCTCCAATGGGTAGCTAATCTGTATAAGTCCTGAAGATGAAAAAGAGTTTTCAGTGGATAGCTGATCTGTATAAGTCTTGAATTTTAAAATTTGCAGACAAAGAGTAAAGATCTTTCTCGTATAGACACAAAAAATTATGTGCGGGAATTTTAAAAGATCCAATACTTTTATAAAGTGATTCTGTTTTCTGATTGCTAGGAGAATGTAGCTCTATTAAATTGGTCAATTTTCTGTAATCATACCCTCTAATTATAAAGGGTGAGTTTCCTTCGTGCTTTGGTTGCTTGGAAACTGGGCAGAAAAGTACCAGTCAAGAATCTATTCTTGACAATCAGCCAAACAGGTACGGACCAGGAATTGGCTCAGTACCTGTCGGACTGAGGTACACCATCTGGGTATCACTCAGGAGGTCCACCCTCCCAAACTTTGCCACCCGGCTTTCGGGTGTGGTAAGTTTATTGCTTGCTGCCTGAGGTGCCCCGACCGGGAAATGCCAATGGGGATGCTCAGGCAATTTTTGCTAGGCACAAGTGATCCTCCTTTAGACGAGCTTGCTTGACAGTCCACTTTCCTGACCTTGTGTCACATAAAGCTGTGATGGGCAGAATTTAAATCTCTACCCTCTAATTACAGAGGATGAGTCCCCTTCCTGCTTTGGTTGCTTGAAGACCTGGATAGAAAGTACCGGGTGGAATGGTAAAATTATCGCCATAGAAAAGACAACATTCCATTTCCGTTTGATGAAAACCGTTTTTTTTTTGTTGTTGTTGCAGACAATCTACTAGTTGACCAGTTACGTACAAATCCCAAGAGTAATAGGAGCCTTCTATCATATCTGAATTGACACAATGTTCAACTCGTGAGATCAGAGATGTTCTGCTGTACACCTTATGCTCTGTACCAATCAAAGTTATGACAACAGAACCATTGCAAGCACCCTCAAAATGCATCGCTGAATTGCAACGAATAAGAGGGGCATGCCCAGGGTAATGAAAACAAAGTTTCCAGCTACGGTTATGATCTTTGGTGTGGTTTCAAGTGAGAGCCCCATCATGCCATCTCACATCTTCGAAGTCGGCTTGAAAGTCAACACCAAAGTGTACCTGGATGTGCTGAATAGTGTGGTGATCCCCTGGTGCAATCAGATGGCCGCTGAAAGACCCTAGGTAGGGCAGCGAGACTTGGTGCCAGCCTACAGGTCCAAAGAGACCTAGGCTTGACTTTAGAAGGCGTGCTACAACTTTGTATCCTTCTCTCACTGGCTTCCCTTCCTCCTCTGGTCTAAAGCTGCTGGACTACTTCGTTTGGGAATAAGTCGAGAACATCACCAACAAGACCTCCCACAACATCAAAGGCAGCTTGATCGCCACCATTTTCACAGAGCTCTTGCTAGTGCTTGTGGAAAAAGGTATGCTCCCAGTTCTGGATCAATATCAAGACAGTGATTGAGGCTGAAGGCGGCTACATTGAATAGATGTCAGCTTTACTACATAATCCAGTTGATTTTTTTTTCAATAAAAGTTTTAAAATTAAGCTGTAGTGTTGTTTTCTTTAGGGCAACAACTTTATCGTTTCACTCCGTACCAGTCAAGAATCAGTTCTTGACAATAAGCCTGACAGATGTGATGCCAGGAACTGGCCCAGTACCTGTTGAACTGAAGTACACCGCTTGGGTATTACCTAGGAGGTCCACACTTCCAGGTCTTGTCCCTCAGCTTTCGAGTGGGGCAAGTTTATTGTTTGTTCCTTAGGCTCCCCTTACCGGAGAATGCTGACGGGGAGGCTAAGGCAATTATTGGTAGGCCAGAGTGACCCTCCTTTAAGGGTGTTTGACATCCCCACTTTCCAAGCTTGTATCACATCTTGCTGAGGTAGGCAGCAAGTTAATATCTGCCTTTTAATAGTATAAAAAATATTGTAATATACATTATAGTGTATGTTTATCATTCGTTTCACGAAGGAAAGATGTGACACAAGGATAAAATGAGGGGAGTAGTGAGCAGGGAAGAACAAATTAACAATAAACAGTTATTATCACCAAAGAAATATATGGATGGTCTAGTATATGGTAAATACTAATATCATCTAAATATTCTATGTCAGTGTATATTACCGGCCCATTTGGCATAATTATAATGATATTTGCTTATAGTCCAGGTTAGTCCAGGGTTTTTTCTTTTTTTTTTTTTTTTACAAAGGCATCACCACATTATCAAGGCCCAGAGGCCACTCAAGGATAAGGGTTAAAGAGTGTACAGTAGAAGTTGGTCAATATAGTAATCATTAGTAATGAAAATTTGGTAAATTTAATAACTTATATGGAACGGCTCATCAAGAATTTATTTACTTTAGACTTGAACACAACCATATTGTAGTCAGCCGGAAAGCAGGAAAACGGAAGACAATTCCACAGGCGTGCAGTTCTAAGAAAGAAGCTTTGTTCATGGAATCTATGTTTAGGTTTAGGCACAGATAAAGAGTGGGGGAAACTACTGATAGTGCTTACAGCTAGACGAGTGTTTCTTGTGAAAGTTTGGCGAGGGGGGACCATAGATTGAAGCTCAGTTGAACACTTTCCATGAAAATAACGATACATCAGAGACAAACTCGCAACATCTCTTCTGTGAGATAGAGGTTGTAAGGAGGAGAAAAGGACATCTCCTACGAGGCTACGAAGTCTATTTTGAACTCTATAACTTAAAAACATAGTATTTGATACCTTCACTTAGCATTATAAGGTTACTATCATGGGTATGTAGAGTAATCTTTGAAAAGAGGTGCTCCCTACATGTGGTGTATTAACCAATGAAAACAGAGCCTTTATGTCGCCCTCGTCTGTGGTAGACCAACTTACTTATTTTATTTATTCATAAAAATGTATGATACCCAAAATATATATATAAAAAAAAATTCCTATTTTTTTGAATTAATACAATTCTTTTCTTATGATATCTACCAGTGAATGCCGCCTGGGTTACCCAGGCATTTTTGCAGGCCTGATTACTGTTCCATTAGAGTGATGGCTTTTCAGGTCGTACTTTCTTGGCCTTGTGTCACATCTACCCGCCACGGAAGAAAGATAAACCTACACTGTAGTGTAGGTTTCAATGCAAAGATTATATTGCTAATCATCCCTTTATTGTATAGATTTTATTTTATACAGTAAAATATGTTTCAGAAACGTGTGTATTTGGGGGAGAAAATCTCTACGGAATTTCTTTCTTTTTTCTTTCGTTTTTTTTTTTTTTTTTTTTTTGTTCTTGTTTTTTAATAAGATGTTAATGAAAGTAGAAGGTTTGGTTTCCGATGATAGGATTGGCTGCTGAAGGGCATGTCCTTTATCTTACACATGTCAATAAGGTTGAAACAAGAAACAGGATCATGATGGAAAAACATTTGGTTCCAGGCACAACTGACTCATCTTCCTGCTGTGGCAATAAATCCATAATAAATTTCTGGATCACACATCCGGCATCCAAATGCAAAAAATTGGCCAATGTTAAAAAAAAAAAAAGGATTCTGGATTTTTCTATATCCACGCCTTTATCAAAACTGTTGATAATCTCTATCTACATCAAGTTAGGTATGTGTATATGTTTACATATTTGTATGCATTCGATTCACTGCTAAGCTAATTAACCAATCATTATGAATTTTGGAACACAGTTTCAAGGCGTAAAGGTGGAATAATGCGGGCTATATTTAGTTTAATTTAGTTTCATGCAAATGACCAAAAAGAGATGAAAACCCTTAATAACAATTCAGATTACCTCCAAATATTTTTGTGAAATGTCAACTATAAGTATTAGATAATTTCAATTTATTTGGAGCAATCCACAGGGGTTTAAGGGGTATAATGTAGACAGGATCTCCTATTTTAAAAGTCAAATATTTCAGATTTGCATTAAATGTGGTTCATAGTTATTATATTACATATAGCTCTCCTTAAAAAGGAGGTCCAATGTAAGTAAAAACCAAATAAAAAGTTGTGTTAGTCAAAAAACTAGTCAGATCATTAATCAGGGTTTTGTTTGAAATAAGTACAAGTTAGACGTACCTCCACAATAGACGTAAACACAAAAGAAAGTCTCTTGCACTTTTAAAATAATATTTTACAGGAATGAATGATTTGAAAAAATGTTTCCTTTCTAGTGACAATGCTGACAGCATGGAGGGGTCGCAGGGTGGGGTGTGTGTGCAGAATGACAGCTAATGTCTCCGTTTGTTCTGCCTGTGGTCGCCGCTCTCTTCTACTTCCGTCAGTGACTGCTGCCTTAATTTTATTGACACGGATGAAGTCAGAACATTCTACCATGCATTGTCTGAAATGTTGGTCAGTCCCGCTGATCTAATCCCCGGGGATACTATGTTCCCCATGGATCCAGGATTGCTGCTTTGACCTAGGATATGATAGACTTTCCTTTGACTCATCTTCGCAAACTCAAACAGCTAACCATCCACCTCAACCACCTGCAACTCTACCGCACCTCTGTAACAAAAATAAATAGTAGCTATCTAATATAGATCCACGTTTTTCTCTGTCGACGTGTAGGAGGGTCTGGAATTAAAGCCTCACAACAGTACAAAGAAAAGATGAATATTTGAAGCTTTAAGCAATAACCATTTATTTAGATGATGTTACCATATCTTCTGCTTGCAGTGGAGGACGTTCTGGCCTGCGGACATCTGAGAGCCTTAGTCCCTTAATTTATCATTAACTTTAAATCATTCTTTATATGCGCTGTTCACTCCAAAGTCTCCCAACGAACTCGTCTACCTCTTTCACTTCCTCTCTCTTTAAACCATGTGACATCACAATCCGCTTCTGGTTATGCAGGTTGAAGTGACATTTGAGTGCATACTCGCTGACCAGATGATCCCCCTTTTCTTGTGTAGCTCCTTGCTAACGTTTCACAAAAAACACTCATCTAGTTACAACCACTATCAACAATTTTACCCACACTATATCTGTGCTTAAATCTAAATTCAAATTTCATGAATAAGCTCCTTTCCTAAACTCTATTTCGCTGGCCTGCTTTCCAGCTAACTACAATATGGTCATCTTCAAATCCAATGTAAACAAGTTCTTGTTGCGTCGCCCCCTTAAATAATCAAATTCTACCTAATTTTCATCACTAACGATACAATACACTGTTGTCTCAGTGACCGCCGTATATTCATTAATCCTTATCCTCGAGTGGCCTTTGGCCTTGATGAGCGATAACATCCTTATAAAAAAAACTGTCAACCAAATCACCAGATGAATAGTAACAAACCTTTTTGATTTAGCAATTAGACAAATTAAGCAAAATTCACTGAAGTTAGTAATTATATAAGTTCTATTTTAATATAGGTTTAGCCTTAGCAGTATGTTTTTTTTATTACATTAAAACATATATTGGAGCCTGACTCGTTGAACATTGGCTTCTCGACCAATAGCTAGACAGCAAATTTTCTAATTCTCAAGGAACTTTGAATGGTCATAATTCAGTGGCTGATTGAGCTACCAAAGCAAAGTTGGTATGATTGTTTATGTTTTGTAAAGATCAATCAAGCCATATTAAAAGTTTTTAGAAATAATAAAAATAAACATTTAATTTGGAATACGTCGAAGTATTTGAGATACTGCTCTCAGTGTGAAATATTTTAGGAGCTCCTCTAGGAACATGCATTTCGAATAGTCCATATATCTATAAAAGTGAAAATGTGTCTGCGTGTGCGTGCGTGTATGTGTGTGTATGTGTGTGCGACAACAATTCTCAACCTATATACTCAACGACTTTTTGATCTACAGATGAAATTTGGTATATAGAGTGTTCAGATATATATATAATATATATATAATATATTTGGTATATAGAGTATTTAATATATATACATAATATATATATAATATACATAGAATATATATATTATCATCAATAATAATGTATATATACTATATATATAATGTATATTATATATAATATATTATATATATATTTTATATATATATATTATATATAGTATATATAGTATATATATATTATATATATTATATATACAATATACATATATTATATATATATTATATATATTATATATACATTATATATACATTATATATATAATATATTTTATATATTGTATATATATATTATATATTATATATACTATCTATATTAATATGTATTATATTATATACATATATTATATACATATAGATTATCTATATATATATATATTATATATGATATATATATTATATACATATAATGTATATGTATTATATATAATATATATATTATATAAATATATTATATGTATTATATACGTATATTATATCTCTATATATTATATATATAATATATATGTATAATATATATTATATACAATATATATATTATATATATATTTTATTTATATTATATACATATATTATATATATTATACATATATTATATATAATATATATTGTATATATTATATATAGTATATAATATATATATATTATATACATAATATACATGATATATATATAATATCAATTATATATATTATATGTATATTATATAAATTTTATATATAATATATATATATTATATATATAATATATATAGATTATATATATAATATATATTATATATATTATATATATAATATATATTATATATATATTATATATATTATATATATATTATATATATTATATATATATTATATATATTATATATATATTATATATATTATATATATATTATATATATTATATATACATATTATATACATATTATATATATTATATACATATTATATATAATATATATTATATATATTATATGCATATTATATATAATACATATTATATATATTATATATAATATATATTATATACATATATATAATATATATATATTATATATATTATATATAATATATATTATATATATTATATATAATATATTATATATATATTATATGTATGTAATATATATAATATATATGTATAATATATATGTAATATATAATATATATATTATATATAATATATATACTATATTATATATATATTATATATATTTTATGTATTATATATATGTTATATATATAGTATATATTATATATATTATATATATAGTATATATTATATATATATTATATATATAGTATATGTTATATATATTATATATAGTATATATTTTATATATAGTATATATAATATATATAGTATATATTATATTATATATATTATATATACATTATATGCATTATATATTGATATATTATATATATATTACGTATATATTATATTATATATATTATATATATTATTTATATATTATATCATATTATATATATTATATATATTATTTATATATTATATTATATATATTATGTATCTATATATTATATGTATATGTATTATATATATATTATATAGTATATGTATTGTATATATATTATATAGTATATATATATATTTTATCTATATTATATATCCATATTATATATTATATTTACATTATATATCTGTATTATATATTATATATCTATATTATATATTATATGTATATTATATATCTATATTATATATTATATGTACATTATATATCTATATTATATATTATATATCTATATTATATATACTACGTACATTATATATCTATATTATATATCTATATTATATATTATATATCTATATATTCTCTATATATATTATATATATTATATATATATATTTATTATATTTATATATATTATATATATATTATATATCATATATATATTATATTTTATATATATATATCATATATATATTATATATATCATATATATATAATTGGTATGTATATGTATTATGTATATATATATTATATACATATTATATATATATATTATATATATGATATATATATATTATATATATTTTTTATATATATTGTATACTATTGTATATATATATTATACTAGCTGTACCCTGCCACGCGTTGCAGTGGCTTAATTTGGTGTAATGTAAAAATTTAATAAAAAGAGAAAAATGCATTTCTTATATTCTTAGTACAGCAATCCACTCCAAAAAGTGAAAAAGAAGGCAAAAATGAAAAAAAAAAATGGTACTCTTGCAAAATTTGATCCTGATCCTCGGGAGTTTCTGTCAATCATTCATGGTTTGGACTCGACCAACAATCAGTGGATGAAGCCGAACGTAGCAAAAATGTTGAAACGCTAAATGTTTTTTTTTTTCTGTATACAAAAATGTGAGTTAGTAATTAATATTTGGTTGACGGGGGGGGGGGTACTATACACAGATTCGAAAAAGTTGTCCAAAAACAAATAAATGAAAGCAAAGGTAAGGTAAGTTACGTTTCTACTACTGGATAATTGTTTAGTGTTTTTATGTAATGTAAAATGTTTAATCGGCTCGAAAAACAGAAATGGTCGCAGACTCTGTTGAATACGTTAAGTTTGGGAAAGTAAGTTGAAAACTATAAACTATACAAAACAGTGTCTGAAACCCCACAAATATATGTTACCATGACATAGGCTGGCATAATCGGTGGGTTTCTGACAGTATTTTGTATAGTTTTTTTAGTTTTAACTCACTTTCTCTAACTTAAAGTAATCAACAGTGTCCGCCACCATTTGTAGCTTTCAAATACACCGATAAACACTGTTTTTCAAGCCCACTAAACGAATGAAAAGGGTTCATATTACTAAACAGATACAAAAAAGTTGTCAAAAAATAAATATATAACAAATAAATGTTATCAAAGGCAAGAAAAGTAAATGTTCTACCTAACTGGATAAGATTTTAGTGTTTTTATGTAATATATAATCGGTTCAAAAAAATTCAATGTTTATCGGTATATCTGAAAAATACAAATGGCGGCAGACTGTATCGAACACGTTAAGTTTGGGGAAATTTTGGGAAAATGAGTTTAAACTAAAAAACTATACAAAATACTGTTAGGAACTCACTCAATATATGTAATCATGACGTAGGCTGGCATATAATCGGTGGTTTTAAACTTTTGCTCGATACAGGTGACGACTTTTAAAAGTCCCTTTTAGTGATTACCTGGTTTGAGGATATTTGTACAACTAAACGGCAAATCTGCTCCAAAAAATCCGGTATTATTTTACTTTGAAGCCCGTTTCACGTTCGTATATAACGAAATATTTTATTGTAGATTTTGGTGCGCTAAAAACGAATCTGCAAACCGTTTCCGTAGCAAAAAGAAAGTTTTCATGATATTCATGAAATTACTTTTTCGAAAAGTGGGTGATCACTTTTCAATGTAAATTTAACTTAGAATGAGCACCCACTTTCTGGCCACCTAAGAGAGTGGCATTTTTCTGTGTGTTTCTTGGCTAAAAAGTTTTTTGTTTGATTTCTTTTGCATGGTAATAACCCCTGAACTCTGGGACTATTTCACAGCCGTAGCCTTCGTTTACGCTATGCGTGAGCATAAACGAAAGCTGTTTAGCCAATAAACATGGGAAAAAAATCCCCCCTCTCTCAAGTGGCCAGAAAGTGGGTGCTCATTTTAAGTTAAATTTACATGGAAAAGTGATCGCCCACTTTTCGAAAAAGTAATTTCTTCATATCATAAAAACTATTTTTTTGCAACGGAAACGGTTTGCAGATTCGTTTTTAGCACACCGAAGTCTACAAAAAATTTTTTTGTTATATACGAACGTGAGACGCACGGCCCTCAATGGAAAATTATATCAAAAATCCGGGGGAAAATAGTTTTCAATAAAAACAGCAAATGAATTCGATAGAAAAAAAATGGATGCTATGTTTTTTTTTTTTATTTTTCTGTGTGTTTCTTGGCTAAAGTTTTTTGTTGGATTTCTTTTGCATGGTAATAACCCCTGAACTATGGGACTATTTTCCATTTCACAGACGTAGCCTTTGTTTATGCTACGAAAACTGTTAAATATGCACTCGCGTACCAAACTGCCTTGTTAAAAAACCTTTAAGCCAATAAACACGAAAATAAATGCCCCTTCCCCGGGTGGCCAGAAAGTAGGTGCTCATTTTAAGTTAAATTTACATGGAAAAGTGATCACCCACTTTTCGAAAAAAAATTTCTTCATATCATGAAAACTATTTTGGTACTCATTGGGCGTTGATTTGCATGGCGACCCGCAGAATTATTTAATGGTCGTTCCCTTAGTCCCCCCCCCCCCAGTCAAGGCTAATGCATGTGCACGTAACATTTTTTATTTATTTACTTACGTGGTGGAGTTATACAACGATCACCCCCATGCGAATTTCTATACTGATAGGTTTTTGGAAATTTTTTCACTGGATTATTATTGATTGAACACTAACCAGATTATGAAAAATAATTGAAAAAAAAAAAAACCAATTATTTCAACATTTGAAAGGGGTACTCACTTTTTAGTTACCACGTTCTGGTAAATCGGTCACCCATCTTTTTTTTTTTTTTTTTGGCTAAATACGGAAGTGCCTTCGGGAGATATAAAATGGTCGCATGTTGACGAAGCAATGTATCGGGAGGCGTACGGGATGGAAAATTATTGGTAAATTTTTAGATTAGGTCCACCTCCTCAATTTTCTTTTAAATGACAACTTGTATTGGTTTTCGACTATGCTGAATACGAAAATCACATTGAAATTTTGCAGAAATAAGTAGTTATCAAGATATAAAAAGTTGTATTATGCATTGTAATCTTTGGCGGCGATCTTTTTACGCGCGTGCATTTGTTTATGGCACGTGCGCGCGTAAAAAGATGGCCGCCAAAGAATACAATGCATAATATAATTTTTTATATCTTGATAACTATTGATTTCCGCAAAATTTCAATGCAATTTCCGTATTCAGCATACTCGAAAACCTTTACATGTCGTCATTTAAAGGAAAATTGTGGAGGTGGACCTAATCTAAAAAAAATACCAAATTATTAAACATTTCGGTACTCATGCAGAGAGTGATCCGTGCTGAAATAATAATGTTATTATTTTAAAAGCCATTCTTAACATGGGGAGGGGAGGGTGTTTTGTACCTATTCTGTACTTTAACCTTACAATTGAATAAAAAAAACATATCATAAAACTTTAATTAAACGTGGAAATACGATTTAAAAAATAGCGTGGATCACTCTCTGCATTAGCACCAACATTTCTCCAGCATGTTAGTGAAATTTATAATACTTAAAAAAATTTAAAAAAAAAAAAAAAGTTTTGAAAAAAAAACAAAAAACCCTCACCTTTCATAAAAACAAATTATTTTAAAAAAAAAACACCCACAAACTGACTTTTAACTAAATAAGTAAAAAAAAAAAAAAAAAAAATTTAAAAAACTCGAAACTTTATTTTCATAAAAACAATAAAAAATCATGTTCAATCTATTTTTTTTTTCTTTGAGAAACAAATATATTTCTGACTTACAAATGCGGTAGAGACTCATATTATTTTTCCTTTCTATGGTTTTGATATACCGCGTTTTTATTGGTTACAAAATGGGTGACTGATTTATCAGAACGTTGTAACTAAAAAGTGAGCACCACTTTCAAATGTCGAAATAATGATTTCTTAAAAAAATTCTTTTTTTTTAATAATCTGTTTAATTAGTGTCCAATCAATAATAATCCAGTGAAAAAAATTTCCAAAAACCTATAAGTATAGAAATTACGCATGGAAGTACAACTACAGCACTTTCGCACTTACTTTTACAAAGATTATTTACGTTAACTCTTTACATAAATAATTTTTTTAAAAAAAGTAACTAAACCATTTATTGATAATTTGTCACGTGTACAAACATTTATTTATTTATTTACGTAGGCTTAACTCTTTTCATGAATAAGAAAAGTTTTACTCTTTAAGAATAATAAAAGGAAAAAATGCAGAGAGTGATCCGCGCTATTTTTTAATCGTATTTCCACGGTTAATTAAAGTTTTACGATATGTTTTTTCATTCAATTGTAAGGTAAAGTACAGAATAGGTACAAAACACCCTCCCCTCCCCATGTTAAGAATGGCTTTTTAAATAATAACGTTATTATTTCAGCACGGATCACTCTCTGCATGAGCATCATAAAATTAATACAAATAATACTTATCTCAATAAGTGAAAGGCTCATTTCTACCGGAAATGAAATGGGGACAATCTCGCAGTTACGAAAAATATTTTCATTTATAATTTAATATTTTTATAATTCGCAATGTTAAATTATTTTAATAACATGCAAAAATTCTTTGACTTTAAAAATAGATTTTCTGAAAATTTCAATTAAATTGGTAACGTAGAAATATGGTTTTATTCACTTTTAACGAACCAAAAATTACATTTTTATATATATAGATATTTATTATATATATTATGTATATTATATATTATATATATATATTATATATTATATATATATATCATATATTATATATATCATATATATATTATATATATTTTATATATTATATATATTATATATTATATATATATTATATTATATATGTATTATAATTATATTATGTGTATATATTATAGATATATATTATATATATATTATATACATATTATATATTCTATATATATTCTATATATCATATATATATACTATTGATATGTATATATATATATATATATATATTATAAAAAATACAGTACAATATCAAATACATACATATATATATGTTTTTGATATTGTACTATATTGTTATATATGTATACACACACACACACACACACACACACACACACACACACATATATATATATATATATTATACATATATGTATTTGATACTGGACTGAATGTTTTTTACTTATTTTGAAGGTCGTATCTCGGGATTCTACTATATATATATATATCTATAAAGCTGAACGTGTGTGTGTGTATCTGGTCGCGAATAGTCTCCTATATGGTTGACTTAAAAAAAAACTGGTTACATATAATGATAGTAGATGTATCAAGGATCAGGAATGGGTATGTTTTATCTGGCAGAACGGTGGTTCATTAAAAGTGTGGGGTCTGCGTTCGCGCCTGACCCCCAAAGTCTGGAAATAAAAAATGAAAAAAAACGTTTACAAGCGTTTTTGATATAGATGTACATAAGAATACTTTGATAAGTATGTTTCACCTTAATAGGGATGGACCTTTCATATCTATTTGCGTAAGTATACTTTGATAATTATATTTCAGTTTGAAGAAATATGGTATAATAAAATTTTTGGGTGTTCGTTCGCGCCTGACCTCCATAGAATGTACATATGTCACAAAGTTTAACAAGTTTTTTTTTAAAGGGGCGAGGGTCTACAATAACACCTTAACTTTAATCTTAATTCACGTTAGCTTTTATTTATTTTTTGAGTTGAATCATATTTTGTCGAATAAATTCACTTCATAAATTCACATTCTCATTAAAGTGGAAGCCAAAAAAAAAAGTCGGAACTTTAGACAATTCGCGACACAAATTTTGCATAACTCGGTTTTTTTCTTTCTCCACTTGCACGTGGCACTCTTTCGAAAATAGATAAATAGATAAATAATAAAAACTAAGAACGTTACTTGTTATCGTGTCAAAAGAAGGAAAAAATCCTGCTCACGTGATTACGTGTCTTTTTAAAAACATTTACATAACCTTTTTATTTTTATCTATATATCTGCTTAAGTTGTTTTTGTTAGTTTACTACAAGGAATTCAGTTGATTACAACCATTTGTGCGTGTTCTTTATATTACAATAGTACAACCCTTAATCCGACGGCGCAATACTACACCGTTCAATACTGTAAAACTGAAACGAAGTTGTTCTGCTTGAAAAGTGCGCCATTTTATTCTTATTCATATTTATATCGATTCTTTGCTTTAAAAAACTAAAGTAATTACGTGTTTACTTTTTTAATATCCCATTTTTCTGTTTCGGATTATTTTATTAAAGTAAGTAAAGCTTCGTTATTTTTCAAAACTGTTTTTGTTTCTTTGTTTTTTGATATTTCGTCGATATCATTTAGTAAGAGTGTTTAGCAGAAAAGCAAACAAACAACTACCCGAAAAAATAAATATATAAGAAATAAATGTTACCATAGTCAATAAAAGTTCAGTTCATGTTTTTTTTTTGTTTTGAAATAGTTTTTAATGCTCTTTACTTGAAATAATTTCAGCGAACCGAAATTAAAACGGAATTTGAGGTGATAACTACTTAAATGAATTTTTATATAAACTACACGTGCCATAATCGAATATTCCTCAAGCACAAAATAACGGAAAACATTAAAATATGTTTATAAATATTCCTCACATTAACGAAACTCTCTTAAATTGTAGACACAGAATGCTCAGGTGCCCCTCCTTCAAATTGAAAACGGGGCTCCCCATTTCAAAGTCGCTGCCATTTTGGTTTTTTTAAAACCGATTCGTGAATTAAAAAAAATGTTTTTTTACAAACTACTTAAAAATACAAACCAATGAACTTTTCTACCATAAAAGTAACTTTTATTGACTATGGTAACATTTATTTCTTGTATATTTATATTATTATATATATAACATTTTCTCTTCGTAAGGAAACATCATTTTGTTGGTCACTCTTGGCTACGAATGGAAACAAAGTTGATATAAAAAAAAATTTCGCGAAAATTATCTTTACTTTCATCATATTTTGCTTAGGGTAAACAATCAAATTTATTCCACTTTTGCAAAACTTTTTAGTAACTGAAAGCAAATACATTAAAATAACGTAGTGACACAACAGGAAGTATTATTTACCGAAATATTTATTGAATTAAATTAATGTTTTTAACATTTATTGAATTAAATGAATGTTTTTAACATTTATTGAATTCAATAAATGTTTTTAACATTTATTGAATTAAATGAATGTTTTTAACATTTATTGAATTAAATGAATGTTTTTAACATTTATTGAATTAAATGAATGTTTTTAACATTTATTGAATTAAATGAATGTTTTTAACATTTATTGAATTAAAGTAATGTTTTTAACATTTATTGAATTAAATGAATGTTTTTAACATTTATTGAATTAAAGTAATGTTTTTAACATTTATTGAATTAAATGAATGTTTTTAACATTTATTGAATTAAAGTAATGTTTTTAGCATTTATTGAATTAAATGAATGTTTTTAACATTTATTGATATTAAAGTAATGTTTTTAACATTTATTGATATTAAAGTAATGTTTTTAACATTTATTGAATTAAATGAATGTTTTTAACATTTATTGAATTAAAGTAATGTTTTTAACATTTATTGAATTAAATGAATGTTTTTAACATTTATTGATATTAAAGTAATGTTTTTAACATTTATTGAATTAAATGAATGTTTTTAACATTTATTGATATTAAAGTAATGTTTTTAACATTTATTGAATTAAATGAATGTTTTTAACATTTATTGATATTAAAGTCATGTTTTTAACATTTATTGAATTAAATGAATGTTTTTAACATTTATTGATATTAAAGTAATGTTTTTAACATTTATTGAATTAAAGTAATGTTTTTAACATTTATTGATATTAAAGTAATGTTTTTAACATTTATTGAATTAAATGAATGTTTTTAACATTTATTGAATTAAAGTAATGTTTTTAACATTTATTGAATTAAATGAATGTTTTTAACACGCACAAAACTCTGGAAATGAATAAAATTAGTCATTATTTGAAAATGTGTTGCTTTTTACGTTGTTTGGGAAATTGAGTAATTTTTTTGTTACGAAAAATTTTACAAAGATGGCGCTTCTACACTGTCAGAACGGAATTTCGGAAATCATAATATTGAATTTCACATGAAAACAATGGTATCTACATATTTTTTAAGATGCTTAGATCCAAAAATTACGAAAATCGATTAGGTAGAAAATTATTTATTCAAGAAAATTAAAAAAAAATAGAATTTGATATAGGTACAGACAAAATGAATACCGATGCTAATATGTGTAAACATACTGACCGCCCCCTTTACTTAAAAAAGTCACCAAAAAAAATCAGGAAATTAACCAATTTTAATGAACTTTTCAGCATTTATCAAATAATGATCGCGGAATATAATGAACTAATTATTTTATTTAATTCTTAGTAGAAATGTAAAATGAAAACAAAAAAATATTGTTGGAATTTCTTCTTAGTTGAGACCCTCTTCGTAAAAATAAAAGAAATAAAAAGTTTCCAATTTTCTTAACATGTTAGGTTCGGAGCTGTAGTCTATAGACCCTTGGGTATGTCTGATAATGGATGGGGGATCCACGGTTGAATATTTAAAGTAATGCGGTCGATTTAGTGAAATCAGTGATAAACTTGGTGCCGCACGGGACAGAATATTCATTGTGAATTGGACAGAAGATGGCCGAAGTTGCGTGATGGATTGCCTGTCTGTTGGGATCCATTAGGTGAGTCAACAGATAAACGAGTTACTCATTTATAGGCTATCTTATGTATCCTTTAGTAAACGTTTCAAGGACAGATGTAATATCTTCAAAATGTACACACGCTGAACATTTATTTGAAAAGACTTAAGCTGCATGTACTTAAGATAGAAAGGATTTATTTAAAAATCTTTTATCCATTCCAAACAAGGTATATTGACAACGGTGCATAAACGATTACTGTGATGGGGCCAGATTTATAAGGGTAACACTACATTATCCCTCAAACGAGAAGAGCATTTTTTTTTTAAAACTTTTATTCATCCCAAATAAGGTATATTGCTACTGAGACGTAAGGAGTAAGTGTTATTAGGGGGCCAGATTTATAAGGGGCTTCATAAGTATGGTGGAATTGTGAAGCATGATGTTTGTTCACATTGAATGTAAATTTCTGCATGTTGGTACGGCCTTGGAAACGGGGAGAAGGAAAAGCATTACAAAGACAAGTGGCTCGAGAAAAGGAGCTATATGAGTAGAAAGCGCCAGCAGGTTCAGCTATTTTCCGTACAGATTTGCGGGCTCGACAAGACGCTCCTGAAGTAGGTCGGAGGTTACATCGTCCGAAACATTTTGAGAATTACATCCAAGATGAGAAAAATAGTCTGAATAATCCAAATAATACAAATTATCAATCCTCATCTAAAAAATAATAATAATAATAATAATAACTACAATGAAAATTACATTTTTGATTCGGAATAAACTAACAAAAAAATAACAAATACAATTTTTGTAGATTTCAATGATCGATCTTACAACAATAGGTTGCGACATCAAACAAAATACGGGAATGGAAAGGAAAGAGTGACAAACACTAACTAGCCGGGTTGGGGGCGCACAACTTTGCTCGGTCGTAAAAATATATTTTAATTCATGCAGATTTCGTATCAATTATTACAGAGCCAATTATCTATTGTGTATCATATTGTACCTTATAGTATTGATTTCTATTGTGTATCATATTGTACCTTATAGTATTGATTTCTATTGTGTATCATATTGTACCTTATAGTATTGATTTCTATTGTGTATCATATTGTACCTTATAGTATTGATTTCTATTGTGTATCATATTGTACCTTATAGTATTGATTTCTATTGTGTATCATATTGTACCTTATAGTATTGATTTCTATTGTGTATCATATTGCACCTTATAGTATTGATTTCAAAAGTTTAAGAAAAAATAATGACTTGGGTGCCATCAGTTAGAATCAAAATCAAAATATTTAGCGCTCCAGCAACCTTCCCTACTGTTTAAGCTAACCCGACAGACAAATAAGAAAGTTTTAAAATTAAACCACTTTTAACAATGACTAGCAGACCGCCCGGTATTGCCCGGTCGTAAAATACGTTTAAGCATGATATTTTAATTAATGCAGATTTCGTATTTATTATTATACTAACCTAAGAGCACGTCCTTGCTCGGGTGTTTGGAGCTGTGTGTTGAGCAAAAAAAAAAAAAAAAAGAAGGAAAATAACGTGAAAAAAAGTGATGGTTTTGCTATTGCGCCCATCACCAAACCGGAAGTGACATATGTTTAAATTAAGGCTAGATAATCGAAAAGAGGGGATGAATCTCGAAAATATCGGCGAAAAAGCAACCCCTCCCTGTAGAAAAGTGCCTAGTTGAGAGTGAAGAAATTAATGTTTTTAGCCAATTTTTTGATATTTGTCGTCCGAAGGGTCGAGCTTCAAAACGATATCGATCTCGTGAAAATCCGTCGCCTCTGTCGAAAGTTTTATGCATTCATACATACATACACACATGCATACATACATACATTTAAACAAACAAGTGAGATTTATAATAGAGATTATATTAGACCCAATATAATGTAATGATGTAAAAAGTTAAAACAAATGACTTGTGCGTTACCACCGAGGATCGAAACCAAAACGTTTAGCTTACGATTTACTTTTTCCTTTGACGTTAATGTCTGAGATATGAATACATGTTTGCTGCAAGGCTAGCACTTAAAATATGAACCAATAGCTATTACGTTACGAATGCATATTCACAATGTCATCGTCCGACCATCACCTAGCAAATTCCATTTTTTTCACACTTTTGCATAAATTTTCCCAGCTAAAACCCAAATATAAAGTTCTGCATGGGTTTGAATACCCTATATATTAAGTTTCATGTCTGTAGACCAAAAACTGACAAAGGAGTTTGGTAGGCAAAATTTTTTAAACAAATATATCTACGCATACATAAATATATATAGAAAAAAATTTGTGTTTACATAACCTTTTTGCGCAAATATTATGCAAGTATAAATCATATAGAATATCTGCATGAATATAAGTACACGTAATATTTAACTAAAGATGATCACCCCATAAGAAAACCGAAAAAATTAATAGGGAATTAATTAAAATGAATGTTTAAAAGAATATGCAAATTAGCTAGATCTTTTGCAGATTAATGCAAGAAATAACAAAGTTGTATTTTCTTTTAAAAAAAATATAAAAAAGAATTTTTAATATGAATATCAATACACAAAAACAAAACAAAAAAAATTACAGAAGTATAGATTAGTTTACGCATGTGCAGACTTAGAAAAATATGTCAGCAAGTAGAAATGAACATTTTGCATTGCAACTTGCCGACTTCTGTACGCATTATTCATCCATCCAAACAAAGATTTCCGTCCTGGCTGCATGATTACTGTTTATTGTTAATTTCAGTGTTATGTAACCAGTACTTTAAAAGTTTATCGGTTAAATATTTACACACAGACAGTTTATCGGTTAAATATTTACACACAGACAGATATCTACTGTTTTATTTATACAAATGAAAGATGATATGTGTATATGTACACCGTTATAAAGCCGTTTTAAGAAAATATAGTTGAGACCTTTTCACAGAATTAAGAAAAAGCGCCCAAACTTTAGCTCAAATGCAATATTCCAACTTCCTGCCGTTGAATGCTCTCTGACTATTTACTCTATATGCCTGCTGATTTGGCATTTATAGACAATTTTCTGCGATTCTTGTGTTAATTGCCGGTGGCCTTAAGGTAGAATGTTAACCTACGAAGTCAAGGGTGACTTTGTGACTGTGTTCGAATTTCTCAACCAGCAGTATTTACACTTCTTATAATGATGATTATGTAAGCATGAAACACTAGTGTCTGTAGGTATAAAAATAATTTTTTACATTTATTTAAAAAATATAATTACACACACGCATACATATTGTGACATAACCCTTAAATTGGATTATGTATTTAAATGAAAATTTTAAAATTTAATTTTAGGCCAACGAGAAATGTATTGTTCTATTGCCGTTTTTATATTTTATCGCCGAGGCAAAATGAACATGGTTTCCGAGATAGAGAGAGAGAGAGTATAGGAGAAATAGAGGGAGTATAGGAGAAAGGTGAGAAAGAGTCATCGGATGAACCAGCAAGCAAGATAACCAGATCACTTGCTTAGCAACACACTTTATGACCCCTGCTAGTTGCTAAGCGACAAAGAAAGAAAAGAGAAGGATAAGAGATGTATTGAGTAGAGAAGAGAGAAAGAGAGGGGGGGGAGAGACAAAGAGACATTTTGGTACAGAACACAGATTCACCGCCTGGCCATCGCGCCGAACGGAGGTGGAAAATTTTCCACCACTTCACCAAACGACAGATGAACAAAGCGATGTCGACACCCCCCGCCCTCCATCAATAACGAAAGAAAAGAGATAATGCCTGGGAGAACAAGCCGGCGTCGTCGAAATACAGAATATTAATTCCATGAACACAGGAGACATGATATTCCAAGAATAACCAAAACGTTGGATGGATACTATACAAGAATATCGCATGTTACGACCTGTCGTCTGAAACGAACAAAACGGCGGTTAAATTCCCGATGAAAACAAAAGAAAAAGAGAAAAGAAAAAGAAAATCAGTGAGTCGCCTTTGTGAATATCTCTTTCGTATATTAAGACAATGCGTTCATTTTGCCATTATTCTGTTTGCACTGATATATTTTTCGTTTTGATATATTTCTCGTTGGCATTTTCAGATAGTAAATAAAGATACCCCTTCCTCATCTTTATAATTTTTTAAATTTTTTTATTTAATCTCATCCCCTCCCTACCATAGTTTAGTTTTTTTAAATAAAATTTAGCAGTTATCATTGTGTGTCGTGTTTTCGTTATTTTCATACGCTATTCGTTCGTCTACTGTATATTTTCTGGTTTTGAAAAAGTCTCCCCATACTTTCTATTTCAGCAAGATGCACCGAATCCAGGGCACATGTGTTTTAATGTTCAGTTGTAACTCATGAATATGTTGTTATTATTTTTGTTTGCGTTCGTAATAAAATTCGTAATAATAATAATAATATATATATATATATATATATATATATATATATATATATATATATATATATATATATGTGTGTGTGTGTTGTATATTGGTTTATATTGGAGGAGATGATATATTAAAACGTGTCATGAGTTATCTAGTGGATGTGAGATATTGTTCTTTTAACAGACATATAATAAACGTATAAATTGTATGTATGTTGTTTAGCCAGGAGGACGTGATATTGACGTGTGAACTGAATCATGTTGTATCAGACTTATCGCACGGGATATTTTTACAGTTCATATGTAAGAAGAATAATATATGCTTCATACCTTTTTTTCTTGAAGAGGTCTTTTGTATCCTTCCGCTGCTCCGTAACGAACCATGAAACGATCAGCACCATCCAATTGAGACATCTGTTCTTATTTGTGAAACCATAAAACAACTCTTTATATTTTTATAATATAAATTTATTACAGTTGTCTCAAATGGTTTTCACAGGATCTGCAGTTCGTCTACATTTTCTGTTCTTACAGCCCGCTCATAGCTGTCTGTCCACCCCTGTCTAGACGCCTGTCTGCTCTGGTGGTCAATCCTCAACTATCTGAATCTCTCCAAAACTAACTACATCACGTGTTCTCTTACGTCACCTAATTACGTGTCTCAGACCAACCTAATGTCCATAACTAGTTATTTGTCTATTCAAAACCCCAAAATAATGTTTACATATATTTTCTATTTTCACGTTCCTTTTGCGATTCACACGTCAATCATTTCTTCCCCAATTTAATTGTTTATTCTTCTAATCATAATAACTGATCCAGCGCCCATCCGTCGCTCAAATCCATTAATAAGAATACAATAACAATAATAATAATGTTTTGACCATTGACCCCACTTGCCACAGTTAACAGATACTACGCTATGATCACAGCCTAAAGAGTCATAACATTACATATATATATATATATATATATATATATATATATATATATATATATATATAGATAGATAGATAGATAGATAGATAGAAAGATAGATAGATGGATAGATAGATAGTCGATGGTGGCAAAGGAGTGCGGGTTAGTAAGGGAGGCAACTGAAAGCACAAAAAATCCATGAGTAATTCTTCTCAGGGGAGAGAGCAAATCGCTAATCTACTACCGATATCAATTTCGGGTTGTTATTATATAGCAACTTTTTACCACCTGCAGCGCCCACGTGGAACATCACTGTTAATAAAGCCACATCTCCAAGACTTTTTATCCTGCAACGAGTGTTTCCTTCTCCTAACGTTTTACAATGAATAATTATTTTGTTTTTGACACTCCAACATATTTGCTTTTCTTCCCCAGATTACCTTTCTTCAATCAACGTTTATTTAATTTTCGACAATCAACCATGTTATGTTGTTATCTTCCGGCCAGGTATGTGTCGACGCTGATTGAATTATTTCTATCAACTAATCTTTCAGTACATGCATGGGTAGCTAATAAATCTGCATAAGTTTTTTTTTTTTTTTTCAGTTTCTATCTATAAAGTTACGCTTATTTATATCTTTATATATTTGTATGTACAGAATTCATTCCTAAACCAATTAACCGATCATTATAAATTTTACATCAGAGTTATTAGGTATAAAAGGTTCAAATATGAACTATACTTAGTTTAATTTAGTTTAATGAAAAGGTGATAATAATGGGGTGGGAGCTCTTTGTGAAAATTGAAATATCTTTGATTGTTTTTAAATTTTAACAATAGGCATCAGCCACATATTATTACTATTATCTAAAATGAAATTTGTCTGTGTGTGTGTGTGTGTGTGTGTGTGTGTGAGAGTTCGTTCCCTATGGACTCCTAAATGGTTAGGCCGATTTTTTTTTAAATGTCACACAAATGTACTTTATGTGCCTGGCAGAGTTCTTAGATAGGTTTTCTATCGGAATGTCTTCAATAAGTATTGATTGTCAAAAAAAATCCAATTAAAGATTAAATAGGCGATTTTGACTAAAGTCAACACCTTATACAGCCTAACATCACAAGTGCATTTGAGAAGTTTTATAACCGCACAAGCAGAAAAACCCGGCATATAAAATCAACGGTAGTTTTTTTTTTCTATATAGCAGGGACACATTCGAAATGAATGCTTCTGTTTAGAGCACAATGGAACTATGATACTTGACTTTTGCATTTTTAAATTTACTTCAAGCTATTATATAGAATTAATTTTATAAAATCAACAATATTTTCTGTACAGTGCAATGTAAAATATAATCTATTGTGAGCTATGTCACTGCAGGGAGGTATGTGACGTTTCCTTGCAGTGCACCGAGGTGGGTCCCAAATTAAAGCAGGCAATTAATCAATTTAATTGGAAAATGGACGATTTCATCGATTTCGATGACAATAAAATATGGGAGGATGAAACATTCTTTGATCCTCATTTAATCCCGGGTAACATCATGTCCCCCTGCTAGTTAATAAATATTTCCTAAATATAAGTTTTTGTGGGTATTTTAAAGAGTTTTAGAGAGTATGATATGGACACAATATCCCACTAAAAATTCAAATATATCAGTATTGAATTTAATCAATAGTTATTAGACAGCAGTTAATTTCTGAATTTCAGTTTTATATTAAGACCCCTTAAGCTTAAGCCTTAAATTTGAACCATTTACTGGAATTAAAATCATGTAAACGATTTTGGTCAAAATTAGAATAAAGATTCTCGACATATAGTTTATGATGTAATGGATATAAATACATCCGGGTTCCTCCGCACAAGAATATGGTTGGTTGGTGTAAGCCATAAAATACTGACAGGTATCGCAGTCTGCGGGAAGGGTCGAAAGATACGCTGAATGCCTAAAGCTTAAGCATATTACCAACTACGACTGCAAACAAACATTCATTAAGGCAACTTATTAGATTTTGTTACTTGATTTCTGTAGCTAAGAGCACTCAGTTACTTCAAAAAAGTATATTCTTTTCCGGAACATATGAGTTCAGTAGCATTATATGTTGCTTTTGATCTTTTTTAGGGGACATAAAAGTGGTGCAATAGAAAGTGCGTATATAAAAACGCAAGACAACGACAAAATTCTCGCATAAGCCTGAAGAATCCTAGAGTGGATGAAACGCGGAATATTCAGTTTAGCTGAATCGCCATATATATTTTATAACTTACTATATATATATATATATATATATATATATATATATATATATATATATATATATATATATATATATATATATATAAAATCATAAATAAATGTTTGTTTATTGAAAAATAATTCTGCACTTCTTTTGGTCTTTAAACAATAAAATTTTGAATTCCATATCAACAGTACTTATAAACAATAGACTATATATATATATATATATATATATATATATATATATATATATATACTAGCATTTCAGCCCGGCGTTGCCCGTGTGTTTGGAGGTGTATGTTGAGCAAAAAAAAAAAAAAAGGCGCTCAATTTTTTTTAATTTGACCCCTATTATGACCCCTGAACATTTATTGCTTTGGACTCAAATCAAGTTATTAAGTTAGATGCATGTCCAAGGAATCTATATGTAAAATTTCAAGTGTTTGGACCCAAAATTGGGGGAGGAGTTTGGTAGAGTTTTCAAAGGTTAAATCGTTGAACTTTGACCCCATAACAGCCAAATTTCTGGTCGAAAACCGAATACAAAGATTTTCCCTAATCTCAGTACCCTATATATCAAATTTCGAGTCTGCAGACTGAAAATTGACAGTTATTGTGTAGGGAAATGTACCCAGACAAACACACACATTCACTTTTATATATATACTAGCATGGGTGCCCGGCGTTGCCCGGGTATTTGGAGGTGTATGTTGAGCAAAAAAAAAAAAAAAAAAAGCGGTCAATTTTTTAAAAATTTAACCCCTAATATGACCCCTTAAAATTTATTGATTTGGGCTCAAATCCAGTTATTAAGTTAGATCCATGTCCAAGGAATCTATATCTAAAATTTCAAGTGATTAGACCGAAAACTGTCGGAGGAGTTTGGTAGAGTTCTCAAAGGTCAAATCGTTGAACTTTGACGCCTTAATCGCCAGATTTCTGGCCGAAAACCGATCACATCGATTTTTCCCAAATCTCAGTACCCTGTATATCAAATTTCGAGTCTGCAGACTTAAAATTGACAGAATTATTGAGTAGGGAAATGTACACACACAGACACACAGACAGATATTTTCACTATATATATATATATATATATATATATATATATATATATATATATATATATATATATACACACACACACACTTTTATTTATTTATTTTTACATAAACGTTAAATAATTAGCGACCTCATCACACGATGTTGCTTTTTAAAAGTCAAGCCCTTAATTAACTGGCAACAATATCTGATGATGTCTCTAGTTATTTATAACTAGTTGACTGAATCATACTCATGAATGTGTAGTGATACGGAAATGCTTACGTAAAAATTAAGAAAAAAAAAAAAAAGAAATGTATGTCTTGCTCTACCTCGGTATTGAGCACTTTTGTATAAACCTCGGTAAACTCATAGATGTTTTACCTGTGAATAAGTTTAAGCTGGAATATATATATATATATATATATATATATATATATATATATATATATATATATATATATATAGTATGAATAAAAGCTTATTCCACTATTATATCTTAATTTGTTTCAGTTTGTGCTTATCCGTTACATCTCTGCATTTTGTTCCCCTCTATGAATTTACATTAACTTTATATAAATAAATATTTGTTTTAAAAACCTTTTAAACTAATATATATATATATATATATATATATATATATATATATATACTAGCAAAAGTACTCGTCGTTGACTGGGTTCAAAAACAGCCTACAGAAAATGGACTCTGATTTATGAAAGTATGATAGGTTATGAAAAGGAAGGGTTGTAAATTTGGGTTGAATTTGGGGGTATCAAAACCAAAGCAAAATATGATGAAAGTAAAAATAAAATAGATAAGCCCCATAATTTATTATACCATACCTGTTCACACTGAAACACTTATCGCAATATTCTGTGGATCTATATTAAAAAAAAACTTGTAAAACTTTGTGACATATTTCCATTCTATGGAGGTCAGGGGCGAACGAATACCCCATAATTTTATTATACCATATTTCTTCAAACTGGAACATGATTATCAAAGTATACTTATGCAGATAGATATGAAAAGTCTTTATTAAAGTTTGTGCCTATTTCCATTCTATGGAGGCCAGGCGCGAACGCAGACCCCACAATTTTATTATACCATCCCTATTTAAGTTAAAACATACTTATCAAAGTATTCTTATGTACATCTATATCAAAAACACTTGTAAACGTTTTTTTCTTTTAATCTTTAAATTTTTTATTTCCATACTTTGTGGACCAGGCGCGAACGCAGACCCCACAATTTTAATGAACCACCGTCTGCCAGATCAAACATACCCATTCCTGTGTCTCGATACATCTTCTATCATATGCAATCAGTTTTTTTTTTAAATAGTCAACCATATAGGAGCCTATTCGTGACCACACACACACACACACACACACACACACACACACACAGTTTTATATATTATATATATAGAAATTTAAATAAAATCATCCGATGATTAAATTCTGTTTTATTAAATGATTAAAGGAAATAGACATTCACAGATAAGGGTTTTTTTTTTTCAGCCGACGTGCTCGGGTTTAGACAAAGGGGGCTAATGGAAAGAGACAGACTGTATACAGTAAGAAAGGTACGAGTTAGAGGGAGAGATGGGAAGGGTGGGCCTATCCATGTAGTTCCTGGTCCTGTTATATATTGAATAGCACAATTTAATTAATTCCAGCAAAGATTGTTGTTCTAGATCATCTCAATTACTCTCAGAGGTGATTCATAGAAATAAAACCCTCTGCTCACAACCAACCTCTGGCCTAACCATCCACTGCACCCCGCCTTATACTTTCGCTGCATTCATCAAATCGTTATCGGCCATTTGTAAAAAGATGTCCAGAAAATTGCTTCCTCGCCGCCATATATTCTCCCCGGTGTTTTATGCTTGTTTGTTTATTTATTTATTTATTTATTTGTTTATTTGTTTGTTTGTTTTTGCTGGCTCTACAATATTATCTGACAAAGTTATATAGTAAAGTTTTCCGGTTATTTATTGCTGAATCCAGTAATTTAGAAAAAATTTAAAAAAAAACAACAGTTTTTTATATATTCAAATATTTATTCATGATGTTTGGTTTGGTTGTTTTGTTTCACGGACGAATCAAGTAATTTTTGGATAAACATAAGTAGAAGATGTGGCAAAAGGGGAAAAAGGTAATGATATGAAGGGGAAAAAAATTAGGAGAAGGAGGAGAATCAGTCCAAAAAGTTTAAGGGCTGCGAAGACAAGAGTGGCGCCATTAAGACGAGCGGTCTTTTGTACTCCAGAATTTATATTTTTACATCGTCACCGCCGCCATTCTCAATGAACTTTTGTCAGGAATTCATTGACACATCTTTGCTTGTGAACATGTCAATGACAGTGGTTGCTTTCTTAAAGTCTCACAACGTTAATATTTGCAGCAGAGAAATGAGACTTTTAGATTATGAATGCATGAGTTCAGTCATTATAGTAATGCAATTTGTAATCGTCTCTGATCCATTCGGGTACAATAAAAATAGTAGGCGTTACTTTTGGAGCGGCCCTCGTATCATCATCATCATCATCATCAATAATAATAATAATAATAATAATAATAATAATAATAATAATAATAATATATGTGATAACTATATACGCCCTCCTCCATTCTTCTGTTGTAAAATCATCAACTACCATTAGTGTAAATAGAAAGGCTCTTCGCGTAAACAAATTGAGCACTATTCAGCAATTGACAATGTTTATACAAACGTTAAGGAACGTCGACTACATAGTCGAGTTTTGTCTCGGTACTTGCTTGCCTAGCCACACTGAAAGGCTGTGAAACAACAAAACACTCCATTTATGCAGGATATATATATATACTTTCAATTTGCTTTTATATAAGCAGTAATGTGTTGCTTCACAGTCATAAACATGTTTCAGTACTTAGTAACTAGAGACCTCTTCAGGTAACAACGCTTATATTCAAACGTCTAGGCTTTTGAACAGAAGTGTTTTTGTCTGAAGAGGTCTCTAGTTACTAAATACTAGAAGACCGAAATATGTTCATGACTGTGTAGCAACACATTACTGCCTATGGAAAAACAAATTGAAAGCATAACTTGCTCTACTCTGGTATTGAGCACTCTTATATTAACCTCGTTATATTTCACTGGTTACCTTACCTCTGGAAAATAGCAACCTCATATATATATATATATATATATATATATATATATATATATATATATATATATAGTCATCCACATACAGAAATGTTTCGTTGTATCACAATTCATCAGTGCGGCTAGACTAGCACCTTTTCCCTAGATAGGAATTTAACCTATAACCATTGCGTTGATAGTCGTCAGTTCTCCCCATTGGCTCATGGGATCGGTGCTCGCAAATCACCTCAACAAATGTCCATTTAAATAAACACTCGCCCACCGCTTATATGTGTATGTGTGTGTGTGTGTGTGGGTGTGGGTGGGTGTGTGTTTCACATCGTTGAATTTAGTAACCACATACATATAATCAAAAGGGCCTTTGTCAATTATACAAATTAGTTCAGTCTAATTTGCATATCTTAATAGTATATCTAATCGACAATAATATTCATATGCATAAAAAGTATCAATAATGCATAGTTGAAATGTTATTATATCACCCTTCATATAAAAAACCCGTTTAGAAGACAAAAGAAACACCAGCACTTAGAGGGTCAATGGACATTACATTCGAAGAAAAGGCCTCATTAATTTTATAAGCGTAGGCTGGAAACGAAATTTGCATAAGAAAGAGAAATACGAGATAAATTTTCTAGAGTTAATGCGAAAGGTTTTTGTGAACACATTTAAGTTTTGCGATTACTTTTGGTTTTCTTTTTTTCTTCTTTTTTTTTTTTAAATAATTTAAAAATCGTTACAAAATTATTTTGTTTTTGTTTTTTTGTTTTTTGTTTGTTTTTGTTTTGTTTTTTTAGATAATTTAAAAATCGTTACAAAGTTTTGTGACGATTGTATTAACAGCATGTGGCGTTATTTAAAACAAAATACAAATATGAAAATAAATAAATGTGAGGCTGGGATACCCCTTATGCTCGACAATCCCACCCCAAGTTTGTTTCCGTGGTCGTGTTCACCTTCGTCTCCTCTTCTGGACGTGTCGTCGTCTCCCAGATTTGCAGCTGTTGAAACGGGGAAGGTAGGCGCACGTGTTCACAAGTATAAAAAAAAATAAAACAAAACACAGAAACACAAACACATTCTACAAATATCAGTTGCATTATGAACATGTGTGTGTGACACCATCGACCCTCTATGCTCGAAGTTCACATATATTTTTTTAATATATAATTACAAATCTTATCTGCTTATAATGTCGTTTAATGTAACGCCCATATAAGGTAAACTTTTTTGGGGAAAAAATGGATATTTCAAAGTGGTCCTGATTTCACTAAGAATCAGAATAGCAGCCAAACTTTTTTAAAAATATAATTGAAAGAATTCAAAACGATTTGGCGCTATCAATCTTGGAACTCACAAGCTATCATGAGCTTCATTTTCATATAAAGATTGTCATAATTGGTTGAGTCCCTATTTACTTGCCTCCGAGCAAACACAGAGTAAGGCATAGGGTCAGTTTTTAATGTTTTAATATGTTTCATTAACACTGTTGGGGAGCCATGAGCTAAAATACTCTTTTGTTTTTCAATCCCCAAAACAATTTTTCATGGTAAACAACTACTGGTCCTTACAATAACATTAAGACTAGCCGAAATTATTGATAGCAAACTAATGAAGGGCTTATGCCTGAAAGTTTTCTTTTTATAGTTTTAAAGGTTGAAAGATTTCCAAGACTACATATATATATATATATATATATATATATATATATATATATATATATATATATATATATATATATATTTAGTGTCTTTTAATAACTTCTGCTGATATTTTCTTAAGTAATAACCTGTACCTTTCAGTTGACCTCTTTTTTTTGCCCTATATTTTCTGCGCCTTTTAACGTCGTCTTGTCTGGGTCATTTTGACATTTGCTTTTCTATTTAATTCTCTCACCATTTAATCTTTTTTTTCTTTTTTTCCTCTTCTTCTTCACTCATTTTTTCTCTTCTTCTTCATCCATTTTTCTTAATTACACCTTGTCTCTGCAGCCGAGATAACGTATATCTTATTTTTCTTTTAATAATATTATTTGAATTCTTTCCCCTTTTCCTTGTACCTATTTGTGAATTATTCCACGGATTTCGGCCTTTTGGATTATTTTGGACCATCTTCCAATTACGCGATTTCCTTGGATTTTACTAGTGTGAATGGAAATTTAACTAACTTTCTTGGGTTTACATTTTTGGATTTTACCGTCATTGGATACTTTACCTTTCACCAGACTATCCATTCACGTGAAATCACCTTTTTCTTTACCCTATTCTCTATGCTTCACTTTTTGTTATCAAGTAAGATCTTTGACTTACTTGCAGTTTCATCAAATACTTTTGCATGCAAAATCTGATCCCGCATTTTGCTAATTCCTACCCTCTGATGAGAAGGAAAGTATTCCTTCGAAACTCCGCGGATTAAGACTTATCCACTTATTTAGTGTTTCCTTTTCAAATTAAATATGTTTTTAACTCTTTTTCGAAGTGTTTTTAACATGTTTCATTAACTATTTGTCCTTATATATATATATATATATATATATATATATATATATATATATATATATATATATATATATATATATATATATATATATATATATATAGGCGGTTGTTTTTTTATTTATTTATTTTACTTTAGTAAGTTTTAAGAGGTCAAGGGGCTCCCTCCTGGAGCTAACACTTGATTCTGTTATGATTTAAATTTATATCCAAGGGCTCTTTTAAGAATAGATGGTGTTCCCTTTATGGCTGCTATTTGTATTTCGTTACAGCTTGGTCGTCCAGGGATTGCTGAATATTTCTTTTTATTAAGCCAGTGTCTCCTATCACAACCGGTATAATGTTTATTTCTTTCAGAGACCATGTCGTTTTTAGATCATTTTTTAGGTCCTGATATTTTGTTTCCATTCGGCTATATTAAGGCCAAAATCATTTGGAACTGTGAGATCGATAATGAGCAAAGTTCTTTTGGGCTTGTTCCATATTAAAATATCTGGCTTGATGACCCTGTTTTTTATGTATGTTTGTCATTGAACACGGTCACTTTTCCGTTGATGTTATCGGTGGTGGTTCATGTTCGCAGATGTTCGTCGATCTGTCAAGTTGCATTTCTCCATAGATCTCCCAATGGAGGTATTTACATACTTTGTTGTGATGGGCAGTGTAAAGGCTATCTGCCAATAAGATTGGGCATGCAGACATCAGGTGGCTTGGGCTCTCAATCGCTGAGTGGCAAAACCGGCATTTGCTTGTAAGCCAGCCATTTTTTAAATCCATTCTTGACTGGCTGCAACGAGTCTTTCTTCATCAAATGGAAGTCTCCCACTCTTGAGCTATTGGAGTGAAGCATCTGTCTATATACTCCTGTTTAAGCTCCTCTAGGAACGTTTCTGTTCTTGTCTGTGTGTATGTTTGTATGTACAGCTAAAAGCAAAAAACGACAAAACAGATACTCACAAAGTTGACATTTTCTTGATTGGTATTGCCTCAGATGAATTGTGATGAACTTGTACAGAAGCGCTTAAGGATTGTGTGTTACTGCATTAGTCAGGCCCATCTACAGCGAAAATGAGACCGTCCAAGGGATAAAAAAAAAAGACAACATCAAAGTTGCTCTGGTAGTGTGTCGGATCGAATGGATGAAATTGTTCGCATCATGTTGACAGAGTTGTTCAGGATTTTGTAATGTCGACAGAATTGTTCAGGACTAAGCCGGGTCGTGTTGATAGAAGTGTAAGGTCGTATCAAATTGTGCTGAGTCATTTAGATGGAAGCATTCGATTTATGTTTGTTGTCCAGTTGATTTGATGGTTGTCGTAGTCATACTACCGTATGTGATAACAGTATATATTTTTTCTTTTTCTTTAAATACTTTATGAATAATATCTAAGATTGAGAAAAAATATTAATTTTTTGACTCTAACCTGGCATAGATTTTGTCGGGCGGGAGAGAGCTCGTTTTTCCAACCAAATTATTTACTAACTAAAGGGAAATAACTGAATTTTTATCAAAAGAGTTAATTCCCTTATGTTGACTCATTCCTCAAAGAATCAATAAAAACGATTTGTCTTTGTGCATGTCCAAAAGACGAATGGGCTGTGTGGAGGAAAAAGAGGGAGGTGAGAAGAGGGAGGGAGTAAACAGAGAGAGGGAAAGAGAGAAAGATAGGGAAACAGAAATTTAATAGAAGTATGTTACAATTTTACTCTGGGAAACGGCATGTAGTCCTGCTAGTATATATATATATATATATGTCTCTCCCTCCCTCCCTCTCTCTCTCTGTCTCTCTCTCTCTCTCTCTATATATATATATATATATATATATATATACCATCATTTTCGAAGTACAAGACATATCTTTTTTCTTAGAAAAATAACTCAATATTGGAGGGTGCTTTATAGTCAGCTGCTAAGTGATACATGTTAAGTTTTGTGAATTCCTATGCAATTAGTTTTAGATATCACCTTCCTATGGATCATGAGACACACCCTTTCGGTTAGAAGAATTGGCTTAAAAGTAATATCGTAGCAGTAAAAGACTACACGGTGCCCCAAAATAATGGACACACCCTTGGATTTCTTTTTGTGGGGCTTTTGTTTTTTAGACAATGTTTAAAGCAGGAACACCCCCCCCCCAAAAAAAAAAATGTAAGTAGCAATTGGAGAAGAACGTGTTTCAATACCGGAGGAAATGCTGCAAGAAATTTGTAGGTCCACTTTTTTACGATATAAAAATTGTATCAAGCAGAATGCTTTTTTTTGGGGGGGGGGCAACCAAATTATGTACTAACTAAAGGGAAATAACTGAGTTTTTATCAAAAGAGTTAATTCCCTTATGTTGACTCATTCGTCATTGGGTTTCATTTTCTGAAATTACTGTGAATGTGGACATAACAACCATAGAACGCAACAATGCCTTGTCCACTCTCTACTGCCCAACCGGTTCATGCAGCTTGAACGATTTTCAGAATGCAACAAAAATGCAAAGGAATGAATTAAAAAAAGTGTGAAACTGTTGTATGACTACATAAAGAAAAATCAGAATACGGTCATCATCATCATCATCATCAGGACGGGTTTCTTGCCCGGACCAATGTGACTCTTCCTCTCCAGAGTTTCCTGCCTTCCATCAGCTGCCTCAGATCTTCAGGCTCACAGTTGGCGTCGTGTGCTATTTGCTGGATGTACATGGATCTAGATTGTCCTTTGCTTGCGCGTCTGTGTCATGGAGTCCATCAATACATCACTCACCAATTCATGCTTGCTCCTCAGACAATGACCGGCAAATCGTAGGTATCTCTCCTTTATGATATTAGATATGGCAGGTAGGTTGCCATAAAGTTGCTGCTTCGTGTGATGATTTTGCCAGAATATGGTACTTGAACATATTCTGCTTCAAATAGCTATTCTCATATTTCTGCAATTGTTTTAGATTTAATCTCTAGAGATTTTAACTTTTACCTTTATTAAAAGTTAATTTTCTGTGCTTTTGTTAATTTTCCTGCCATTTTATACTTTACATCTGTATTCTTACATTTCTACTCTTCTGTTACTCTTCTTTACAAGTCAAAATCAGTAAACTGAATGGGCTATAACAATTGAAAGGGTGTATACATTATTTTGAGATACCTTGTATAACTGTAACTATTTATTTGTGTGGAGAGTTATTATACCGAACTGATTTTTGTCATGTTATTATACCGAACTGATTTTGTCATTTGTCATTGAGAGTTATTATACCGAACTGATTTTGTCATTAAGGGACATCATTAAGGGACACAGCATATGAACCCACTGTAGGTAGTTGTTACATGTCAACACTCTGGACCCACACGTTGTATGCAGACAGTTGCAAAGAAACAACGACAAGGAAAGAATTTGACTCACTTTTTTTTTTCAGTTGAAACAACAGGCATTTATTTGCAGGTACTTCCTGGGTATTGCCTTGTCTTTTGTTCAAAAACTTTCTCGTACTCCAATGTGCTTAACAAGCCTTTGCCATGTCGAACACGTGGTACTCTGTCTTTGTCTGGCCTTGTTTAGGGCACATCTTTCATGTGTAACATGTGTATTTCTGTCTTTCTCTATTATAATCTTTTTCTTTTTTTCCTCGCTGTAACGTCACCTCACACATGACTCGGTCATTTGCATACGTTGGCTGTTGTACAGCAGCTGCTGCTATATGCGCATCTGCACTCTGTTGCACCATTATCAAACTTTTTACAACTTCAGAAGAAGAGCACAGATGTTTTATAGTGTGCGTCTTACGGTCCAAAAGTAAAAGTTGATTGACCATACTGAAGTTCAACAACAATAATAACGAAAATCAGTTTAGGACAATTTTTCACGCATTTGACGAAAACATCAAAGCAAGTACATACTTTCCAAAATCCTAACAGGCTTTGTCTCTAGGTTAAGTCTTTTATTGGCAGTTGCATAGGATCAAAGAAACACTCAACAGAAAGAAAACACAAATAAAGTTGATGAAGAGATCCTTATTCATTCTTTTTGATTAAGAATGGCTAAATGAAACTTATAGCCAAAAACTAAACTAAACACTGCACACACATAGTAAGAGCAAGGTAGTTAAACTTCTTTTTTTTTTACACTATTATGGTTATTAAGGCCAAAAACCACTCAAGGATAAGAGTTGATGATCTATCAATGATTGCTAGTTGAAAGATGAAGAATACCATAGGAGTACTAACACTGAGCAATAATATGAAGTGTATTTGAATATTTTGGAGTCAGTCCATGAGAAGAATTTGTTGATATTACATTTGAAGGTGATCAAGTTGTAATTAGCAGGGAAGCAGTCTCGCAGTAATGTGTTCCACGGGCAGAAAAATTCTGCCTAACACTAGGCACATGCAAAGAGAAAGGTAAATCTGTCTGTGTTGTTGTAGTAAGACAAATTCTTGCTGTGAATATCTTATAAGGCGGAACTAAATACTGGAGCTCAGTCAATCACTTTACATGGACGTAGATTTAGTATGAAGAGAGACTAACAACATCTCTTCTGTGAAAAAAGGGGTTGCAAGAAAGAAAAGAGATCATGTCGCACTAGATTTTTCAAGACAACATATCTGATTAAAGGACTGCATCTGGAATCAGATACTTTCTGGAGCAGTAGAATGATCCAACCATTTTCGTGCAATCTTAGCAGCCGACTGGATATATATCTTCCATTTTAGATCTGGAGTGAAAATCAATCCTAACGGCTTATTAAATCAAGAGGCTTCTCCAAGAAGACAGGTATTCATTGCAACTAAAGCAAACACAGAGATCAGAGCTTTGGTAGTGAAAGGAGAGAAGCTTGGTTTTTAGGTGTTTAAAGTAAGAAACATTTTTTTTTTCACATTGCACTACATACTTAATATCTAGAGCAAGAGAATCAGCAAGATCTTGATCACCAGTGCTCTTTGAAGTGCTACTATAGACTGCTGTGTCGTCTACATAAGTTATTAAGCTTAGGTTTTAAGACCCCTTAAGCTTAGGGCTTAAGTTCAAGAGATGTTCTAGAATCAAAATCATACAATGGATTTTAATCAAAATTGGAATAAGAATTCTAGACATAAGGCTTAGTATCATCATATTTTGATTTTAATCTTTGTAAATAAATATAAAAGTGATACAAAATGTCTGTTTAATGAATTAATACGGATTGTGCTGGTTCTTATTTTATTTTTCTAAGACACACACGCTCATTAAAATTTATAAATTCATTGGCGCAGGAATTACAGCGTTCACCCACACTGAACCTCTTGGGTCAAAAAGCAAGACACTTGAGAAATGACCGATGTAGCTGAAAGCACTTTTTTTGTTTTTGTTTTTGTTTTTGTTTTTTCGTCAAAAATATGAATTTTTGACCAATCAGGGCTCGATTTTTAAAAAAAACTTATTTTTGAAAGGCTCTGGGAGCCGCTAAAGAAATATAAAAGGCACGAAAAACTTCTTTCGTCAGAGAAAAGTATAACCGACACCAACAGCAGTGCTCGCAGAGTGAAATTCAGTAGCTAAAATGACAGCTTTTCTCGCACGTCAAAGAACATTGCTTGACTCTCTCTTTCTTTCACTTCGCCACAACACATAGTCGGACTTTTTCTCTCACACTCTCAAGTCTTGACCTTCTTCCTCCCTCCCTTCTTTCATACAGACTGTCACCTTGGCGTACACTAAAAAGTAATTTCTTTTCTTTTAACGAAAAATAAACAAAAGTTTATTTTGCATTATTTGGGGGTATTTCTTTTCATTTATTTATTTCAGGTGATTTATGCAATTCCCCAACGGAATCGTGCTGAAATAATAACGTTATTACTTAGAAACCTTTTCTTAACATGGGGGGGGGGGTTGTTGTTTTTTATTTAACTATTCTGTATTTTCACCTAAGAATTTAAAAACTAAAAGATATCATAAAAATTGAATTTAACTTGAAAATACTATCCAACTGCATAATACAGAATACGGACCGTGCTAAAATAATAACGCTATTATTTAGAAATCTGTTCTTAACATGCGGAGGACCTTTTTTGTTGCTGTTATTTTCGTTTTTTTTTACTATTCTGTACTTTCACATAACAATTTAAAATTAAAAAATACCATAAAAATTGAATTTAACTTTAAAATCATATGGAACACGGTTCGTATTCGGCAAAAGTACCAAATTAATTTTAGCCATCCTTGGACGAGTATACTTCTAGTTGATATATAAAGATATACACAACACGTATTTTTATAACAGAATCTGTCTTTTGTATATTTTTGTTTTTGTTTTGGCAAGAAATTGTTAAATGAATCGAGTGAATTGGCAAGCAACTCGACATCAACCCCTTATCACTTTTTCTCATCTTTATTAAAAAGAAATAATTGATTTTTCGTCGCTTTAACCTCTCCGTTGTTAACATTTAAGCTAATGACCTTTACAGTGTCTTATCAATTACAGGCTAACGCCTTTATATCTACGACCCTTTCATTTTGGCATTAGTATTTCCTCTGAAATTTTTCAAAGAAAAATTATTTCATTCATTATGCACTAGCGGAACCTGTGGAAATTCCACATGGGACTCCTAATATATGTAGCAGTCGAAATTGCTACACTCATAGGCAGGAGGTAGATCTTGCAGCTCGAGATTTGAAATCCATTTTCTTTCTGGCTCATCCAATCGGAGGCAAGCTATTCTGTAGATATTCAGTGTAAATGGAGATGCTCTGATATTATTGTAGCTCTTTTGTTAAATCTGCAAAAGTATTTATCTAAGCTAGCAAGGACGACCGGCATAGCCAGATCATAAATTAGGCTTAAATATGATATTTTAATTCTGGCAGATTTCGCATATATTATCATGGAGTTAATGTTCTATTGAGTTTTATATGTTATAAAGTTGCGATTTCAAAAATAAAAAAATATATCCATATGACTTGGGTGCATCAGCTTGAATCGAAACAGAAACCAAAACTCATTATATATATATATATATATATATATATATATATATATATATATATATATATATGGTGACTGCCACTTCTTTACAGAAGACGGCCAACCCTCACGATACGATGGCGTGTGAGTGAGTCCACATATGATTCCACATAGCCCCACCCGGCCTGCACAGTTTGCCGCATATTCTGCAGGATAACCTTGTTGGTGACCGCCCCCCTCCCTCCCGTGCTCCCAGTTCATGTCCCGCGTGCGTAGTTCCATGACTCTTGAGGCCTGCCTTTGACAGGCACACCCTGCCGCATATCCCGCACGAGTACGCGGGGTCGAGATCAAAGTCCTCTGTATCCTCTCGCTTTCGTAAGGCTCGCTTTATAGTGGCGTGCTCAACTCTCAAAACCTCAAAATTCTCACATCCCGCGTAGACGTAGCGCCTCCAACTTTCCCAGTCTTCAGCTATCTCTTCCCACCTTGTTATTTCTATGCCAAGTGCCCGCAGGTTTCCCTTAACTACATCTTTGTACCTTTTCCGAGGTTTGTGATTGGGTCGTTTGCCACATTCAAGCTCCCCATAGAACAATTGCTTAGGTATCCTATAATCCTCCATTCTCACTACGTGACCCACCCATCGAGTCTGGTTTCGAAAGACTCGAGCCTCTATGCTGAATGTGCTCGCCTTCTTGAGCACCTCTTCATCGGACAAGAGAGCTTGTTTGGTGACATTAAATATCCTGCGTAGGCATGTATGGTGGAATCTTTCCAGAGCCTTGATATGACAGCGATATGTCGTCCAGGTTTCCGAGGCATATAGGAGGACAGGTAGTACACAAGTCTCGTATACCTTTATCTTTGTTTTGAAGGTCAGGGCTCTGTCTGCCCACACTCGTTTTTCGAGATTACCAAATTTGCCTTATTGATCCTTCCTAAGATTTCCTTATCGAGGGTTCCGTCGCTCGATATAGTACTGCTAAGATATACAAAGTCATCAACGGTGCCCAGTTTCATTCCATTTACACAGATGACCGGTTCCTCGTAGCGGCTGTTTGGAGCTGGGGTGAACATTACCTTGGTTTTCTCTTGCTTAGCCTGTCACTGGTTATTGGCTTAGTGGAGAAAGAGCGTGTTCTACGTGTCGTACAAGCGTAAAACACGATAATCTTCTGTACAGACAACCCTCTACAAAGTCACATGGCGATTGACAAATGGCGACGTCCACATGGCGATTGACAAATGGCGACGTCCACAGGCCTAACAAGCTGGAAGTGGACAGTCATGACTCCACATGTGTGCGACTCTCGACCCATCTAACGTCGTTGTTTAGTTGAATGAACAGCAGCTTGCCTCGGCGAGGTCTTGAGTGTCTGAGCAGCCCTTTTGAGGACAGCACTGCTCACCCTCTCTATAGGGAGGGGTCTAGAAAAGGTGACCCAAAAATTGCCTGTTCATCTCCGAGCTGGCCAGCTTACTGCGGTTGGCGGCTGTTCCTTAAAGTAGGAAAAATACCCAAAAGAACAAACAAAGACTCATGATATCGACCTGGAACATCCGAACACTTATTGACCACGATATTTTTTCTTCTAACCCTGAGGGACGAACGGCTATCGTCGCGAAGGAACTTAAGCGGTATAGGATTGATATCGCTGCTCTGGCGGAAACCTGCCTGAGTGGTGAAGATCAGCTAACCGAAGTGGGAGGTGGATACACTTTCTTCTGGAAGGGAAAACTGGAGGGGGAAAGGAGGGTCGGTGGGGTGGGGTTTGCCATCCGAACCGAACTAGTTAAAGGATTAGAACAGCCATGCGCGCTGTCTGATAGGATTATGTACCTTAGAGCACCCATAGGGAGAAATCGTTTCGGTAGCGTATATTCCATCTACGCTCCCACGCTCTGCAGGGACGAAAAAGACACCATTACATTTTACCAGGAGTTACGAGCAGCCCTCTGTTCAACCCCGAAAGCGGATAAAATAATACTGCTGGGGGATTTCAATGCTAGAGTGGGAAATGACCATGTGATTTGGTCACCGTTGGGAAAATATGGTACGGGTAAGACGAATAGGAATGGACTTCACCTCTTACAGCTTTGCTCTGAATTTGAGCTGGTGATATGCAATACGTTCTCACAGCAAAAGGCCGCCCATAAAGCGACATGGTTTCATCCTCGCTCTGGACACGGTAATATCCTGGACTATGTTATCACCAGAAGAGGTGAGGGGTGCGGACTGTGGAACGGATCACATGCTTGTTAGAGCCAAACTGAAACTCCACATTAGGAGGAGATTCCGGTCACAAGGTGCGCAGCCACTCAAAAGACTAGCCACAGGTAAGCTAAAGTCCAAGGCCGTGCAGAAAGAACTACAAGTCGCTCTCGGAAGTGCGGACTATGATGGTTCATGGGAGAAATTTAAGTCGACCGTACACAGTGTCAGCTGTGAAGTACTAGGTGTCGTGAAACAAAAGAATCAAGACTGGTTCGACGAAAATGATGCCATAATCAATGAACTTATAGAGCAAAAAAATAACGCACTCCAGAAAATGCTCGGAGCGCCCAAAAGGAGTCTCCGGCGCGTTTTTTTTTTTTTGAATCTGCGCTTATCGCAATTTCAAGCACTATTAAACAACGTGGAGGTTTCTATAACATAGCGCCATTAATAAGTAAACTGTTATTAAAAGAACATTATTTAACTGTGGACACAGGTTAACTTTCTCACACCATTCAAACACCCCCTGTAATAATTAACACATAATCTCAATCAATAAATTACATAAAAAACACTCATTTCATTCCTGTTACAAACTTATATTTAAATTTCAACAGATATATCTTTTTCCCAATAAGAATATAAACTTGCGTTCATAGTTTCAAATTAAATTAACGACTATATGACGTCACTAAAATTTCCTTCTCTTTAACAGCGCCAGCCCCCCTTCCTTTTTGAATTTCCAACATCAATTTTCCGTTTCTCTTAAATAGAACTGCGTCACACTGTGCACGTGAAACTTTTTCAAATATTTTGTACTGGTATATGTTTTGGTTTCTTAATCTCATTCACCCAGAGGAAGTCTCGAAATAAAGACGAAACGTTGGTGAGCACATAATACGGTTTGTTCCTTTTTTATTTTCTCTATTTTGTCGGAATACTATTTCCATTATTTTCATCATATATATATATATATATATATATATATATATATATAACTTAAGTTCCTTCAGCTATACTCGAAACAAAAACCAAAACTTATGAAGAAATCTTGGTAAAATTATTTATAGAAAAATAACTGACTTGAGTGCCATCAGCTATAACCAAAACCGAAACCAAAACTTATGAAAAATTCTAGGTAAAATAAATTATTACAAGAAATGGATGTCCATAACAATTAAATGACAGTCACTCGGATGTAAACATGACACACAGAATAAATAACACAGACGTCATTCTATTAATATATATATTTCTGCTTTAGTATTTAGTTCTTTGAACACACTTAGTATTAGCTCTTTGAACACACTTCTTTTTTTCTGAAGAAAATGTATATTTCATTTATTGCATGCAAGCAAACTCCTTCCTCGTTGATTGAAGGCCCTTGTCTATATCAAAATACAAAATTCCTTAAACTTTACTCGAAAAAAGTTGTGTTTGATACTAGTATAGGGCTTGTTTTTCAATTGCAAGAACAAAGAGGGACACCAAGAATATATTATAGATGTCTGTCTTCATAAGATCATCTTTATTATTGACTAGCGGGGGTACCCGGCGTTGCCCGGGTGTTTGTAGGTGTGTGTGGTGTTAAATAAAAAAGAACCCAGGGGGGATCGAACCCGAAGCCTTGAGGCGAAGTTTGAAAATAAAATCAGCCAGCCAGAATGAGTTAGTGAAAGATGTTTGAATTTAAGAACCAAATTGACAGGTGCGCGGCCGGAAGTCGTCGAACGTGACGATGATGACGACGACGACGACGACGACGTAGGTTTATTTGTTATAAGCGAAGTAAAAAAAGAAAACAACGTTAAAACTTAAGCGGGGAAAAAACAAAAAAAAAACTAACATAAGGCAAACGAACGATGAAAACAGAAAACGAACACGTGAAAAATGGCTTAAATAAGCCTGTTTCGATATTAAAATTTAAAAAATCGGTGGTTACCCGGGTGTTTTTGGGTGTCGCTAAGAATAAGCGAAGTAAAAGAAAAAAAAAACAGAAAAACGAACGTTACGTGAAAAATGGCTTAAATAACACTGGTTCAATATTTAAATTTAAAAAATCGAAAAAAAAAAAACATCTCACGCCACGATTCGAACCCAAAACGTTTAGATAATGAACCAAGGCCTTAACCAACTGAGCTAACGCGACATACATGAAACTTGTTTGGTTTTCCAACTATTTAAAGTAAATCAGGTCACGACGTCATCTGACGCATGCGTAGAATCGGTCATTTTCATGAGAGGACCGTTTTTGTTGATTGTCGATTTCGGGGTGAAAAAGTTAACGTTTTTGGTCAATTTTTCGATATTTTTCGAGCACAGGATGGAGCTTCGATTTGATACCGAGTTTGTGAATTTTCGTCTTGTCTGTCGAAAGTTTTTAGCAGACATCCAAACATACACACATACATGCATACATTTTCGCTTTTATATATCTAGATAGATACCTCTTGACTATATGATTTTTCTTAAGAACGTGCAGATTTTATTTGTACATTTATATCTAATCCACTGACTCTCTCTCTCTCTCTCTCTCTCTCTCATATATATATATATATGACTACTTCATTTAATCACATAAATTAATATACGGAAATATAATTTTATGCGTAATATAATTTTATGCATAAATTTTTAGTATTTACTTCAATAGTGCTCAATACATAGGTAGAGCTAGGTTTAAGTTATAGAAATATATATGGGAATTAAGCAACATTCTGCATCTCATTCTCGTGAGAATTCGTCAGGCTTATAATTTATATCTATAGTATAACAATATATAGTATATTTTATAGCTCACTATATAAAACTTACTATATACTACATGTATATTTTTATAACTTACTATATATTTTTATAACTTTATATCTCTCTCTCTCTCTCTCTCTCTCTCTCTATATATATATATATATATATATATATATATATATATATATATATATATATATATATATATATATCAGTCATGAGACGATTCCAATATTTTTCCCGATTCCGATTTCTTATTAATCTCTAAATATTTAACTATAAGTGTTATTTTGTCCCGGGTATTGAAAATATTAGCTTAATTACCATATATATTTATAGTATATAAATATATAGTATATATTATAACTTACTATATAAAACTTGGTATATTGCATGTATATTTTTATAACTTACTATATATTTTTATAACTTATATATATATATATATATATATATATATATATATATATATAAGTGATGGGACGGTTCCAATATTTTTCCCGATTCCGATACAATTACCAATTCCGATTCCTTATAAATCTCTAAATATTTAACTATAAGTGTTATTTTGTCCCGATTTCTGTAAGAACACATTTTTAGGTTTTAAAATTTTGACTGCTTTTGGTTGTTTAGTCAGGTATATGCAGTACATGAGAGAGAGAGAGAGAGAGAGAGAGAGAGAGAGAGAGAGAGAAAGGGTTTGTGTAAGTGTCATATGTGTTTGACAAGTAAAAGGTTTCATTTAGAATGCTATAAGTCGACTTGTTCATTTCAGTTGACGAGTTGTTTTTAGGTAGTTAAGGGTTAATATATACGCCAACGCACGCGCAAATATGCATACATACAGACACATACATATGTACAGTTCTACACATCCACATATGTGCCTATACATATATATAAACCATGTATATACAGACATACACATTCACACAACTCCTATACTCATATACATATATATATATATATATATATATATATATATATATATATATACACACATCTACATATATACATATAGGTGGAGATATAGATCTCCACTAAGTACTTGTACATGTACATACATAATACATATACACACATGTACCCACATACACGTATATACAATTACATTATATAAATATACATATTCAAAAAATATAAATATAAAGACATATATAGACAGATATATATATATACATATATATACATACATACACATACATAGATATGTGCATATTCATACTAAGTAAATAAAGTAAAGTTAGGATAAATAAATAAATGAATGAATAAATAAATAAAAAATATAAATAAATAAACGGGTGTAGTTAATAATGCGAGGTTAGGTAGATGCACTCTAAGATATGTTCAAAATAAATGTTGGTTTAATATTTAGGGGTTTGTATTGATTTGCTTTGCTTATTGGATAGGGATTAAGTTATAGTGTCTAGAAAAAAATTAGGGATCTAGATAAAAGTAAGGATGAAGATAGGAATAGAGATAGAATAAATTAATAGATTGAGAGATTTTAAAAAAATAAAGAAAGTCAAAAAAGAGAGTTAGGTGTAAAGGTTAAAGATTATGAGAGTGGTGGTTAAGTTATAATGAGTCAAGAGTTCTTATAGTTCCGTTAAGTTCATATATATATATATATATATATATATATATATATATGGAGTGGGCTCCTAACATGGTGCTTTGGGCAGTGGTTATGCTTAACTTTATTTTCAGTGTCAAATGTACTGTGGATACAGGCATATATACACATACAAGCACATACATGCATATAAACTCAGACACAGCTTTACTTGTATACATATGCCCACCCATGTATACACATAGATCCACACATATATACAGACACTAATACCCAGATACAAGCATATACATACCTGTGCACATAGATATAGATATACAAATATATATTCATGTACATAAACACGACCTATGAGCACATACATCCATACATGTGCACATAGAAACATATACATAAACACATATAAGGATATATATATAGACCCAATTATGCCCGCACATCCACATACATATAAAGATACATGTACGGATCTCCAGTAAGATGTAGATGTACATATATATACACACGCATGTACCCATATACACATATATACAATTATATAAATATACATATTCATAAAAATATAAATATACACACATACATAGACACATATATATATATATATATATATATATATATATATATATATATATATAGAGAGAGAGAGAGAGAGAGAGAGAGAGAGAGAGAGAGAGAGACATGTGTATATTTATACTAAGTAAGTAAAGTAAATTTAGGATAAATAAATAAATACAGAATAAATAAATAAGCAGGTGTAGTTAATAATGCGAGGTTAGGTAGACACATTGTAAGATATCTTCAAAATACATGTTGTTGGTTTAATATTTAGGGGTCCGTATTGATTTGCTTTGCTTATTGGATAGGGATTAATATATAGTGTCTAGGAAAAAAAATTTGAAAAGGGGGTATAAAGGTTTAAAGGTTAAAGATTATGAGGGTGGTGGTTAAGTTATAATGAGTCAAGAGTTCTTATAGTTCCGTTAAGTTCATATATAGAGGGTGGTTTCCTAACATGGTGCTTAATATTATGCTTAACTTTATTTTCAGTGTCAAGTGTATTGTGGATACAGGTACATATAAATATACATATACAAACACATACATGCATATAAATCCAGATGTAGCTATACCTGCATACATACGCCCACCCATGCGTACACATAGATACACACATATATACAGACACTAACACTCAGATGCACAAATACACATACATGCGCACATAGACATAGAAATACAAATATATATTCATGTATTCACCTTAACTACCTAAAAACAACTCATCGTCAACTGAAATGAACAAGTCGACTTATAGTATTCTAAATGAAACCTTTTACTTGTCAAACACATATGACACTTACACAAAACCTTTCTCTCTCTTCCTCTCTCTCTCTCTCTCTCTCTCTCTCATCTACTTCATATACCTGACTAAACAACCAAAAGAAGTCAAAATTTTAAAACCCAAAAATTGAAATTCCTCCCCCTCCTCTCCTTACACCCCCTTTCTTTTACCATCCTCCCTCCCCCTCCCTATATCCATATATCTCCACCCATGCCAACCTGATTCTGCTACCCCCCCACACACTACAATCTAATGTATTTTAACCTTCAAAACTTAAATATTGTCGATACCCGTCTCCCTCCCCCTTATTATCGCTTACACCCCCTTTTTTTTCTCTCGTATTTCCTCTAAAACACTTCTTCCAAATACTAACAACCATTTCTGTAAGGTCTGATGAGGCTTTGGGATCGTAAACATGGTCCAACATCCGAAACATGTATAACCAAACAGATAAAACAGTAATAAAAACATAAAACATTATATATATATATATATATAGCCATCCACACAGTACTGTTTCGCTGTTTAACAGCTCATCATTGTGGCTAGACAGGCAACTACCTCAAGCCAGGATTGAAACCCAACCACCTGTACGACAGTCAATGCTTCTAACCATTATGCTAATCAGCGGCTGCTGTGTGAGTCACAAATTAACAATGTTTTGACATATATATATATATATATATATATATATATATTACATATATATATATATATATATATATATATATATATATATATATATATATATATATATATATATATATATATATATATATAAGCCTGATGGAACAGACTGTTTTATTGATCTTTTGCTAAGAAAGCTATTCCGGTCAATGAAATAGAGGAAATATGGCAATATTTTAGATATAAAATACATTCATGTTCAAAAAGTACTGATACTACATTGAAGCTATATATATATATATATATATATATATATATATATATATATATATTTCGAGAGAGAGAGAGAGAGAGAGAGAGAGAGAGAGAGAGAGAGAGAGAGAGAGAGAGAGAGAGAGAGAGAACAGTTGAAACAAGGATGTTTTAATTCTTCTCAGGCCAGTTACACAACATGCAAGACAACAAATACCTAGCCTATAGTCTGCACATAATGAAAACAAGTTCCCTCAGGGCAGTTAAGAAAGACACCAACCATATCGCCTTCAACAACAAGGACGAGCTGATGGCTAGGATCAAACTGGTGTTCAGGCGTTTCTCAAAGAACACCATGAAGGCTGCATGCTTTAGATTAGGTCCTGGAGGTCATGGCAAAGGTTCAAGACAGCTTCTTCAAGTGTCTTCAACAATATTTCCTCTAAGAAATGTGTAGCAGTCACAGAGAACTATTTTCTCTGGTGAATCAATGTCCCCCACCCTCTGAGTTCTTCGGCCACAAGCTGACCTATCAGCTAACAGGGCGCATTGATTCATCTGCTCCCTAAAAAGTTTTGAGGGAACATCAGTCAGTGAGAACCGAACCTTCAGCCTAGCAACACCTATCCTCTCTCGTCCCCTGTCCACGGGACATCTCGCTTTAGCATTGACGGCCTCCACCATGGAGACAACTGCTATTAGTTGGGGACGACACAGTCCTGACTGGCCGATGATAACTTCAAAAGAACTTTCTTTTTCTTCTTCTCTTTTCGCAGTCCGATCTGCCAGTTCCTGTTACAAATAAAATATTCTTCGTTGTTATTGTTAAAAGGAAGTTTATTTCTTTTGTGCCTTGTTTTTTAAACATATTTTATTAGGAAGGTAAACCAATTCCCTTTCCTAAAGATGCATTTTAATTCTAATATTATGGGCTAAAATATGACTTTTTTTCTTCTTTGCTTTCAAAAAGTATCAAATTTGTCTTAAACACCTTCGATCAGAGAGAGGTGGCGGGAGGGGGGGGGAGAATGTAGGGTGAAAAAAGTAAAAGAGCAGGCGTTTATTTAATAATGTTACGACTTCCTACAGTGTCGCCGTGGGGCGAGCAGTTAATGCATCGTACTTAGAGACAGAGGTTACAAGTTCTAATCTTACCTGTGGCATAATTATTTTTATTCTGTTTTTATCCCCAAATGAATTGAGGCATTTCAAATTACATTATTAATCAGTTAGCTTACTTCTGCTTTTTTTTTTCTTCTGTAATCTATATGATTCTCTAGAATTAATTAGACTCTACACAGTGCTGGATATCCCTACTGGTTTTAAATAAAATGAACCCTTCGTTTTTTCTTGGTAAACACAGTTTTGGAAATGATACTTTATGAACGTTTTGAAGGAAATTTCTCATTCATTCTACATTTTTTTCACGTTCATCCCCAAATAAGATACATCGCCACTTGGACGTAAGAGGCTATTATTTGGGACCATGTTAAGGGAAGATGAACAAGATGTTTGTTTACGTTACATTTAAACTTCTGCATGTCAGTACAGTCAGAGAAGCAGATAGCAGCAAGGGAATTCCAAAATCTAGCTGTTTGAGGGAAGAAACTATTAGAATAAAAGGCTTTCTGGCATTTAGGGACCTCAACAGTGAAGGAGTATGATTTTCTATTTCCATTTATTCACTCTTCCCCTTTCTTCCTCTTTGATTTATTTTTTCCTCCTACATTTTTTTAATAATATTTCCCCTTGTTCTCAATTATTCATTTCTCCTCCTACCCTTCCTCCTATTCTTCTTTTTCTTCGATTAATTCTTTCTCCCTCTTTTTCAATTTATTTTCTTCCTTTTCCTCTTCATTCTTCCTCTTTTCTGTCTTTTACCTCTTTTTTACACAATTTTCTCACAAATTTTTTTTTTTACGTTTCCTTATTTATTTTCTTTTTTCCTTTCATCTCACATTTGTTTCCTCTACTTTTTCTCTTTTGCTTTATTTCCTTCTTCTTCGTTTTCTATCTATCTATCTATCTTCTTTATTTTTAATTCCTAATTTTCTTATTTTTCTATGTCGCTTATCTTCTCAAACTTTCTTTTACTTCAATCAATCCAATGCATGAATCATGTCTGAAAAATGCACTGCAAATAAGCGCGCGCGCGTACGCGCATGGAACCTGATCAAAGATATGTGTGCTCTCAGGCCATCCACAGCAACACAGGTCTTTGATCCTTTGAGTACAATATCAATCCAGCCACAAATTCTAAGTTGTTCTCCACCCCACTCACCAAATATAAACGATCCACCCGAATTCCGCTTTCATAAAAGCAGGCAACTCAGTCAAGCTAATTGCACTGCCCCCTCCCTTTCTTTCTCTCTTTGCTTAAATGACGACCTAAATATAACACTTCACGATACAAGCAGAATCAATGGCAGGAAAAAGTCTTTGAATCGCTCACGTCACGAAACAGATTTGGAAGATTCTGAAAGATATTTGCCGAGATGTTGCATTCATGAAGAATTAGGTGGTGCCACTGCAACATTAAACTTTACAAACTATTCCCGACACTGCATCCTTTGCATTGAGTTCTAAAAAGACGTATTGCTATTTGTAATTCCTTTTCAAACAGTTCAAGTGCACAAAGAAATATTTGGATAATCATTACTATTAGCGACATAAATTATTTTAAAGGGAATACCGTTTGAGAAATTACTCAAAAACAATTAATCTTGCCTTATGCACTCATATGTGACCTATTTGCGTTTAAAAATTTAATATTTAAACAAATTTTTAAGCCAATTTACTGATTCAGTAAAATAATTTACAGTAGACATTTTGTTTCTAGATAAGAACTAAGTCCATAGCTGGGATTCTTGGTGTTGGATTATGGTCAGATAATGCCGGATTTTTTAATTGGACGGTCCTGGAAAACACCAGATTGCCCAAAATAACAAAATGGAACAAAGATGTAAATACATCCTAGAATTTGACCGGATGTTGACTTCAGATGCTAGACAAAGGAACAAAGGAATTCGGTCAATATAAACAAGAGAGGGACACAGAGTCAAGCCAGAGAAATGAGAGAACACTAATTAGACATGTGTGATCGCCATCGCCGCCAACCCCCATCGATGTCTCTATCTCCATAACCGACGAACTCGATTGTCATAATAAAATTGTTTTATAAACACAGAAATTGTATTTATTGAAAACACAGCATATATTTCAATAAGCGTATGGTCACTAAAATGCAGAGAAAAACGCAGATAAGAGTGTATATATTCGCATGCACGAAAAACACGCCAAGCAAAATTATACATACATTTTCTCTGCTCGATCATAATACAATAATAGCTTTTACTCACTTCCGCTTCGGTTATGTATCTAGTTCCTGTCCAGAATTAAAGTAGGATAACTGGAAAATGAAGATGAAATAAAGACAAACTGAATGAAAGTAGAATTGACAGAAAAATAAGAAAAATAAATGTATTAAAAAAAACAAGAAGATTAACTATGAATGAAAATCAACAAGAATAACTGTGAATTAAAATATCCTCTCTATGCTTCGCTCAATAATAATAATAATAATAATAATAATAATAATAATAATAATTATAATAATAATAATAACAACAACAACAGTATATCCATCACATCACAGAAATGTTAGCAAGTACAAAACTGTCCAATGAATAACTTTACTTTATTTACACGAGACTTATTTGTTTTTATTTTCCTATTTGCTTTCTATGCCAGTCTATACGTTTTTCTTTTGTTTCCTTTTTCTTTATTATATTTAATTTTCATTCTTGGCAAACGTCTCAATATTTTTTTAACACCCAGCATCATATGCTATAATATCTAACGGCTAACAAAAAATATTTATATATTATAATTTAGTAATGTTCATATACCAATAAAATCAAAGTCAATATTAATTAAACTTCATGATTATCGGTTTTCATGAGATTTTTGCAAAACTCAAGACAACAAAATATAAAATAAGAACATCATATGGTGTATTTCCTTATGTGTTACAATTGTTTCGTAACCATTTGGACAAATTTAAACATTATATTATTTACAAATATTCCAAAAATAGCTACTCTTCAGACACCAAAATACATTTGTCATATATATATATATATATATATATATATATATATATATATATATATATATGAACATATTCATAATCCCTATTTTAAGGGAACAATCAGTTTGGACTCACCTCGTTCATCCTCATTTTATTTTATTTTTATACATTTATTTTAAATAAATAAAAAAATAAAATAAAATGAGGATGGACGAGGTGAGTCCAAAATGCTTATCAAGGTTACTTATTTTCGTTCCGAAAATCACATGGAAAAACTGCTGATTCCAAAAATTAGATACATAGACCGAGTTACAGACATTGCATATTTTCACTATCCAAATGGGGGTATCAACTATATAACAGGCATTCCGAAAGTAATGCATCCTATTTTTTATTTATTTATTAAGCTTCCTAGGTAGAGGATGTTATCGGCTATATAAGATGCATTCTAAAAGTAATGACCCCTATTTTTTTTATTGTTTTTAGATCTTACTAAGTAGATGACGTTATCAACTATATGAGACGAATCCAAAAATTAGTTAGGTGTGCAGAGGGTGATGAGGTCGCTGGAATGCTGAGAACAGATACTACACTTTGAGCTCAGCCAGAAGACCAAGTAATCAAGTAGTTTCCTACCAGGCATTATCTTCTACTTAAAAAAAAAACAAAAATACATTAAAAAAATATCGAAACGGATTATATTTTATCCTAATTTGTCATATTCTTATAATCACGTAAACAGTGTACGTTTTGTTGTCACAATGCAATCTCCCAAGCTTTATATTCAGCGTTTAATGTGATAATCGTTAGTTTCTTGGGGGGGGGGGTCGCTGGAATGTTGTGAATAGATACTACACTTTGATCTTTGCCAGAAGACCAAGTAACCAAGTAGTTTATCGACCAAAAGCATTAAAAACGATTATATATATATATATATATATATATATATATATATATATATATATATATATATATACTAGCAGAAAAGCTTCCGCTGCCTGGTATCTAATAAGAATCAACAAATGTTCCACACAACTAAAGAGACAACAAGTCACTTTAATATCGACCAAGAGTATTTAATCACAGTTATATATATATATATATATATATATATATATATATATATATATATATATACTGCTGATCAAAAATTTAAGACCATTTAAAAATCTTCAAAAAAAACTTTTTTAAAGGATAGATTTTCAACTCTTCCGACTTAAGGTTACTAATACTACAATCTAAAAGGTTATGGAAACAAAAAGCTACATTCCAAAGATTTATTTTTCAAATTTACATTTTTATTAAATTAGGCTTTTTAAACATGATCAAAATTATAAGACCAGAGACAAAAATTCTATTAAATTGTACAAAAAGTGTATGAAAACATCCAACAATCAAACTTAATGATGAGTTCTACCTCCAATGCTTTTGATGACTTCAAAAATTCTTTAGTGCATGCTAGAAATAAGAGTTTCCATTAAGGCCATAAATGCTAGATCTACAGCAGATGTGCTTACAGTTATATCTCATAGGATTAGCAAATCTCTCGACGGAGGCAACCTTTCTAGGGCAATTGCTCTTGACATATCAAAAGCCTTTGATAGGGTATGGCATAAAGGTTTACTTCATAAGATCTCTAGCTATGGTATAGCTGGAAATGTCTTCTCAATTATTAAATCATTTCTTTCTGATAGGTTCATAAGAGTAGTAGTTGAGGGGCAAAAATCAGAAGCCCACAGTATTAATGCCGGTGTCCCTCAGGGGTCCATCCTGGGCCCAACTCTTTTCCTGATCTACATTAATGATCTTCCAAATCACATCCTTACATCATTCGTAGACATTTATGCTGACGACACTACCATTTATGGTAGCACATCTAAGACAGTAAATGACCAAGTTCTCTCCAATTCTCTCTCCTCTGATCTTGAGCATGTAGTACAATGGGGAAAGGAGTGGCTGGTTACTTTTAATGCATCTAAAACCAAGCTTCTCTCTTTACATCATCAACATTCTGATCCACATCTGGCATCAATTGAAATGAATGGCTCTCGTCTTCAGGAGGCCTCAAGTTTTGACAAGCTTCTGGGCTTGACCATTACTCCTGATCTTAAATGGAACACGTACATCAAATCTGTTGCCAAGGCCGCTGGAAAAATGGTGGGATCTTTCTATCGATCCAGTAGATATCTCAGTACTGATGCAATTCTCTATCTATATAAGAGCCAGGTATGTCCAAGGATGGAATACTGTTGCCACATCTGGGCAGGAGCTGCTAGAAAGGACTTGTCCTGCCTTGATAGAGTTCAAAATAGACTTCGTAGCCTCGTAGGAGATGTCCTTTTCTCCTCCTTGCAACCTCTATCTCACAGAAGAGATGTTGCGAGTTTGTCTCTGATGTATCGTTATTTTCATGGAAAGTGTTCGACTGAGCTTCAATCTATGGTTCCCCCTCGCAAAACTTTCACAAGAAACACTCGTCTAGCTGTAAACACTATCAATAATTACCCCCACTCTTTATCTGTGCCTAAACCTAAACGTAGATTCCATGAACAAAGCTTTTTTATTAGAACTGCACGCCTGTGGAATTGTCTTCCGTTTTCCTGCTTTCCGGCTGACTACAATATGGTTGTCTTCAAGTCTAACGTAAATAAGTTCTTGATCAGCCGTTCCATATAAGTTATCAAATTTACCAAATTTTCATTACTAATGATTACTATATTGTCCAATTTCTACTGTACACTCTTTAACCCTTATCCTTGAGTGGCCTCTTGGCCTTGATAATGAGTTGATACCTATGTAAAAAAAAAAAAAGAAAAAGTCCAATGTGAACAAGTTCTAATTGAATCGTCCCCCTAAGTAATCCAAGTTACAAAATTCCCACTGTTTACTATGCTAAAATCACAATGACTAATGTATACCTATTAACCCTTATCCTCAAGTGGCCTCTGGGCCTTGATAAGTGGTGACACCCTTGTAGAAAAAAAAAAAAAAAAAAAAAGGTGCAGTTTCTGAAGATGGCTTCACGAGGTTCATTTTTTGTTAAATATTGTTTGCCATTTAGATAAACCTCTCTTGACATCCACCCCCAAACATTTTCAATTGGGCTCAAGTCCGGTGAGCATGCAGGGTGTCCCAAGAGATGGACTCCATTTTCTAGTAGAAAGCTGAAGGTCCATCTTGCAGTGTGGATTGCAGCATTATCCTGTTGGAATAACCATCCATCCCCACACAAACGATGACCCTCCATCATCAAAGATGCTTTTTTGTAGCATGCTAACATAACCAGCTGCTTTCTGACGACCCTGCACCACCTGTAGCTCCATCGTCTCTCTCTAAGAAAAGGCACCCCATACCATTACAGACCCTATGACGTGTGGAAAAAATTTCAAGGGACCATCTAAATTGAATTCAGGACCATCTAAATTGAATTTTTTCTCATCAGAAAACAGGACTTTCTTCCACTTCTAAACGTCCCAGGTTTGGTATTCACAATCAAATCTTAAGCGGTCCACTTCGTGACGTGGAAGCAATCGAGGAATTTGTTTATGCTTTTTATTTATCATGCCTTTTTGTTGTAAGTGTCGTCTGATGGTTATTGGACTGCAATCAGCATCTGTAACCGCCTTAATTTTGACTAGAAGAAAGTCATAACAACCCGTTTGATTCTCTTACTCAATGCAGGAGAATTTTTTTTTGGGGGGGGGGCTACTAAAGGATTTTGCTTTTCTATAATTCTCAGTGTTCTTTAGAAAGTTGCAAATAACAGTTTTACTGCGATTTATCTTAGCTGCTATCACTTGCTGTGACAAACCTTGCTTATGGAATCCTAGAATTCAAAAGCGCTCAACTTCGGTTAGTTTTCTTGTTTTAGGCATGGTAACACTTTTACCACGGCCACCTAGAGTAAGAATAATCTCGGTAGCCACGCTTTCACACAGTGATTGCTAATCTCTACCTGAACTAAAAACATTAGAATTACCATAAATTTAACAATTTATACCCTTGGTCTTATAATTTTGATCGTGTGTAAAAACCCTAATTTAATAAAAATGCAAATTAAAAAAAAAAATTGGGGGAATATACCTTTTTGTTTCCATAACCTTTTAGATTGTAGTATTAGTAACCTTAAGTCGGAAGAGTTTAAAATCTATCCTTGAAAAAAATTGCAAACTTTTTTATTAATAGTAGATTTAACAATGTCTAAGGGGTAGCAATTGTTGCAAAGCGTCTTAGTAATGAATTTAAGCTCGTCATCCAGATTGGCTTTGGAACAAATCATCGAGGCTCTATGTCTTAATTAAATTAAATTTTTGGTTTGTAGAAAAAAATGAGTTTCAACGTTTATAGAGGCCGGTAAATGTTAGTTTACAATAAATGGAAGAAAGAAAACATCAAGAATCTTGGAAACAAGAACATCTAAAAACGGAAGAGTAGAATTTGTTTCTTTGTCTACCGCAAACCTAAGGGCTGGATGAACCGCAAACCTAAGGGCTGGATGAACGTTATTAAGGGACACAAAAAGGATCCGCTTTCGTCTCGTTGTCGAACAGGCAAAATGTGTGATCAATGTAACTAAAGGTCTGGTTTATGCAAACCAGATAATAGACCCTGTTCGTGAAAACCTACAAAGATATTAACCAACACTGGTCCCAATGGAGAACCCACGGCCATACCATCTGTCTGTTTGTACATAACATTAAAGCTGAATTCAACCTACATAGTGGCGAATTTCATCAATTCTACGAAAATATTTTCAGAAATTGGGGGAGTTGGAAGTTGACTCCGATATAAGGCATCAGCACAGATATCAATAGTCTCTAACAGTGGAACGCAAGTCATTTTTGGAACATGGTCATGAAAGAGATAGTAGAATCATGTGTATCTATCGGACCTAATTTAACAAATTTAGAAGTGTCCCCAAGATAGTAACCATTTTATTGACGTAATCCCGGTGATCCATTATGACAACGCCAGAGCCTTTGTCGGGTTTTGTGACAACAGGATTTATTATGTACTTTCATCTAACAATTTAATAAACAAAAATGATTGTACAGAATACGGACACTGCTGAAATAATAACGCTATTATTTATAAAGCCATTCTTAATATGATGAGAGGATGGTGTTTAGTAACTATTCTGGACTTTCACCTGACAATTTAATAAATAAAAAAGAACTGACATACAGAATACGGACCGTGCTGAAGTGATAACATCGTTATTTAGAAAGGCATTCTTAATATGGGGGAGGGTGGGTATTTGGTTTACTACTTTATACTTTTATCTGACAAGTTAATAAACAAAAAAAATGATTTTTGCATCATACGGAACGTTCTGAAACAATAATTTTGCTCGAGAATTGATCTATCTTCTAAAAATGACTTTTTTTTTCTTAAAATTATGATAGCGTTGGTGGGTAGAGAAATTAGTTCATATATGTTGTGCACTGCAATACCTGTCGAGAGTTCGTTTTAGTGTTTCATATATCTATTTACATTACCTGTTTGAGGGTAGGTAAAATTATTTTAAATGTGGGTTGTACATAACCTGTCCTAGGGAAGGTAAAATTATTTCATATACGTGCTCGAAATCACCTGTCCTAGGGAAAGTACAATTATTTCATACATGTGCTGTGTAATACCCGTCCTAGGGTAGGTAAAATATTCTCGAGACAGCAAATGATACATAGAAATAAAAAAATTCCTCTGTCCTAAGAATAAAAGATATATTCAAAATGAACTTCATTTTTCTCGTTGCTTTATACGTTTCCGAGCAACGCCGGGTAGGCCTGCTAGTTTTATATAAATATTAATGCGAACATGGATGACAGTTAATTATTTTCGTCATAGGATGTACACAAGGGAAAATATGTTCATACATGCAACGTATCATCAGGACAAAAACGAATTTATATATATATATATATATATATATATATATATATATATATATATATATATATATAATTTTTTAAATGTAATTATTCTCTGACAGAGATTCGATCTCGCTATATTCAGCCACTCTGATGAGTGGTAGACGACGAAACACGTGTCAGTGGATAATTACATTTTAAAAATAATATATATACCGCTCCCCATGTGGGGGTACCAAATTGGTTAAAGGGAAAATTATTCCCAGCACGCATTTAGGTAAAAATGCCCTTTCGTAAATAGTTGAATTCAGTCAAAACATATCGCTAAAACCAAAACAAACAATATATATATATATATATATATATATATATATATATATATATATATATATATATATATATATATATAATGCGCGTCATATAAACATGACTAATGTTATGTGTCAGTGTTCTCACAAAGAGAGTGGTGTTTGGACAGGGTAGAAAGCTGGGAGGAATGGCAAAGCGATTTTACAGAATAATAGTTTTTAGTACCTAATTTTATCGCTCACATCCAGTTCGAGATGTTCATTCTTTTCAAGCGTTGTCAATGGCGATTCCTTCATCATCCTTTCTTTCTCACCTCCAATATGGCACTCCTTTGTGCTGGTGTGTTTATTTCAGATTTCTTTCGTATGTCCATCCACTTCTGCATTTAAAACCCAACTAGATTCTTAACCAAAACTGAGCAATCCAATCACACAAGAAACAAATATCGGTGCAACAACTACATTACAATAGCGAAATTCGGACAATAAAAATATCTATTTAAAAAAAGAAGAAATAATAGTATATATTGACTTTTTGTATCGATTTTAACTTAATTGGCATGTTAGAAGTACTTAATTATATCTGCATTATTTTATAAAAAAAAAACACCGGTTTGCGATCTTTATAGTAAAACCCCATCGCCATATTTCTTTGGAGGAAAAATAATATAATAACAAGGGAATAAACCCGATTATGCTAAAAAAAAAAAAAAAAAACAAGGCAAAACGCACCATTTTTTATTTTTAAATTGGCAATAGTTACACTATTTACCTTCCTTTGGAACTCTTTTTTAGCTAAATATTTGATTTTCGCTAAGTTTTGTTAAAAAATGCACTTTTTAATAATTTTTTCAACCTCATCGTTTTTTTTCCATTTTTGGATATATTTATAACTGTAACATAACAATTAAGTAGATACCACTGGTTGGCCTTGAAATTCAATATCTGTTATGGCTTCTGGAATGGTGTGAGCAATCTGGAAATCCATCTGCCAGACACCTTATGCATATGCAAATGGTCATGAATGATAGTTTCCACAGACCCTGTACTAATCTTAACATCTTGGGCTATTTGGCGAATAGTAATGCGCCGATCTTCCAAAAAGGCAGCCTCAACTTGACGGACAGATACCTCATCAATGGCAGAAGAGGGGGGGACCAGGTCTGGGAGCTGTTTCCACAAACTTCCGGCCATGTTTGAATTCATGATGCCAGCGTTTTACAAGGTCATACGATGGGGCATTATCACCATAAGTTTCTTTCATTTCATCAAAAGTCTCCTGTGGTGTGCGTCGTTTCAAATACAAAAACTGGATCACTGCTCGACATTCAACAGGCACCATTTCACACCTGACTCAGTTCAAACACCTGTAAAACAGAAACCACAATTAGTTCAGAGCTGTAATTTGCCACATAACCCGTAGAGATATAAATCATTGCACATGCAAAATTTCAGCTAGATCAGACAACTGGAAGTGGGTCAGGGGCATTACTTATTACACGCTTCCCGTATATAATATTGTTATGGCTTGCAATAAGCCACAAAGAAAACAGAACAACGGAATAGAGTTTAAACAATGTATTACTGGAACAACAACGTAAAAAGGTTACAACTGAAAAGAGTAGTAAACGTCACCGAGCAGGCGAGGGTCGCTCTGGTGTTTAATCCACACCTGGGATCAAAAGGTCTATGGTTTATATAATGGATAGAACAGTCCATTCGGAGGGTGATTCCCCCACAACAAATTTCGAATTTTGATATTATATTGTAGTTGCACCCGAATTTCTAGCTAAACGTCCACAACAGAAAATATCTTCATCCCTTGATCCTTATTCTGACACTAAAAAAATCGTATCATTTGACTTCACACAAATGCATATTCCAGAGAGCTTCGCCTCTTGCTTGAAAATAAAATTCTGCCACTCATCATGGTCTTTGGCCGATCCTGGAATTTTTAATGCTGAACTCAGAAAACTTCGACAAAATTTTAAACTGAATACTTTATTTAATCAACAAAAATCAATAAACATTGAACCTTTGACCTTCAGAACTTTGAACTATTTTTGAACAAACGCTTTTAACCATTAAGCAATTTCAGAATGGGTTAACAATCAGTTCTAAGTGACAGTCTGCTGAAAGTTTGAGGTTCAATCCTTACTACAGATTTGGTTTAGTTGCTTTATTTTACGGCATATCAATCTTTTCAGGTTACTTAACGCAGAATCTAGTAATTTTTAGTAAAAGTTTTTATGCTTTAAGTTCTTTATGTCTATAATATTCATTCATGGCGTTTGGTTCAGTCGTTTTGTAGAGGAAAATTGTTATTTTGTTTTGGGTTTTGCAGAACATGATTGAGTTTTGCAATAAAATAGAAAAAAAAGAAATAGACTAAAAAAGAAATAGACTCGCAACATCTCTTCAGTGAGAAAGAAGTATTAGAGAGGAGAACATGACATAAACCACTAGATTTCGAAGCTGGTTTTGTACCCTGTCAAGGTAGGAAAGGGTGCATTGGGTAGTTTTTTGGCAATACCCAAAGATGCTATCGTCATTCCAAAATCATAATCACCATCATTATATGTAGTCCATCAAACCAAAAAAAGTTTTTTTTATTTTGTTATTTTCACTATACCTTTTAATCTTTTTTAACCTAACCTTTCCCGATTCCTACTTCCTTTGTACAGTTGAGAATGAAGCAGTTGTCTCATGAGACGTTCAAGTTCCATTCTTGTTGTTAAGTAATCAAGTAGTTGACTTCTTTTTTTTTTTTTTGTTACATAGGATTCACCACTTATCAAGGCTCAGAAGCCACTAGAGGATAAGGGTTAAAGACTGTACAGTAGTCAATTGGACAATATCGTAGTAATTGTTACTAGTGTAAATTTGGTAAATTGGATTACTTAAGGGGAACGGCTCATCAAGAACTTGTTTACGTTGGACTTCAAGACAACCATATTGTAGTCAGCTGGAAAGTAGGCAAACGGAAGAGAGTGCCACAGGTGTGCAGTTCTATGAAAGAAGCTCTATTCATGGGATCTATGTCCAGGCTTAGGCACAGATAAAAAGTGGGGGAAATTATTGATTGTTTTCAGCCAGACGAGTGTTTCTCATGAAAGTTTGGTGAGGAGATTGGAGCTAAGACAAGCACTTGCCATGAAAATAACGATAAGGCAGAGATAGGCTACCAACGTCTCTTCTGTGGGAAAGAGGTTGCAGGAAAGAGAAAAGAGCATCCCCTACTAGGCTACAAAATCTATTTTGAACTCTGTCAAGGAAGGATAAGGTCTATTATAATATAATAACTACTCTACATTTCTCTTGATGGATTGTTAACTATTCTGTACTGCCAACTAACAATTTCTGGGATTAAATTCGACACACTGTTGTCAAAACTTTATACTCCAAAACTCAACACTGTTGTCAAAATTAAAATAAGATGACTTGCACGTGTTTTTTACTGATTTGCTCATTAGCTTTGCTTTTTAGTGAAACTAGTTCTCTAGAATTCTTTTAATTGCTACTCCAACATCAAAATCAAAAGAGCTTTTGAAAAATCAGGCTTTTTATTTAAACTGGAAGCACCCCATTTGCATATGAGGTGGCAAGAGAAGCAGCAGCAATTTTGTTTTTCTTTTCTTCATTTTTTTTTTATTGTCGAAACACAGGCTGCAGAGAGGACAGGTTTGTACCAATTTTTAAGACATTTAATCTAAATTCTCTACAACTATTCTATCCAGCTGAGATGTACAGATTTGTCAGGATAACAACCATTGTGCATTCCAACTGTATATGCCCCCAGATTTGTGATCCATTAGATAACATGAGCTTTTGTTTTTGGCCCTTTATGAAACACAATGTTGAAATATCATAAACCTAACGGCTCCTTGCCAAAATATGAGTGACCCTAAAATAGGTCTTAATAACAAAATTAAAGAATAACGGCATAATGATTAGATAAAGATAAATTGGATGTAATTTGCATTCTATGTAGTTTGCAAATATAAATGAAGGATAGGCCCTAACACTTGGGTAATGAATGGATCAATTCATCTAGGCCAGGTATCTCCAAAGTTTTTGAACGGAGGGGAGGAGAACATATTGCTGACTTTTAGAGCTATGTGGGTTAAAAAAGAAAAAATAAATAAATAAAAAGTGACAAAAAAATGACCTGAATGTGCTCTATACTGTTTTGCTAATTAGCTTTGGTTTTTAGTGAAACTGGTTCTCTAATATTCTTTTAATCATTTTCTGAACAAAAGAAAAAAAAAAAAAAACACACTATTTTTACACATTTCCATTTAAAAAAAAAAATTTCATGAATATTTTTACGTTTTTCGTAAGAGCTCCGATTATGATTATGGCGGGCCAGATCTGACCTGCAGGCTATAGTTCGGAGACCGCTGCTCTAGGTAAAGAGAAAGAGTGGTCAAAGCAACCATGCCTTTTGAGATTCGACTCTTGGAGATCATCGGCCAAATGTAGCAGCTGTTTTTTTCTTTAACCTCTAAAAGTGGTAAGAAACTAAAACTCTCCATACCATAATATTGTTAGTAGTAGTAGTAGTAGTACATAATCTTCTATCTAGACAAGAAATGTGTGATCATTTTATGTATGTCTCGCAAAGGCTTTTTTCGCCGGCATTTTCGCCGAGGTTACTATGTCTTAAAACTTTTTATATACCATCTAAATAATAATATCTATGATTTGCGAATGTGCATTGCGTCTAGATTCATTTACATTGACTTTTATAAGATTTGCACTATTTCACTCTGTCACTTATTTGTTTGGCATTTTAGTATAAATACAGTGAAACTAAATTCAAATGTTGTGTCCTCGGCTTTCGCGCTGGGGCCTTTTGGCCAAGATCAAAGTGATGTCACCGTCTTTGTGTCGCGCTTCAGAGACATTGAGATCGTGTCGGAGGCGCTTGCACAGTACGAAAGAATCACGGATGCCAAGATAAACCGCAGCAAGTCGGTCGGACTGCGGTTGGGCGCCTGGAGTGGCAACGCAAACCTCCCGGCGCCCTTCAGCTCAACGCGTGGTTTCCTAGGAAAATTTCCTTAAAGAGTAGAGCTGAGGCGTGTGCCACATACGTCTTCCCTCTTATCCTTTACCGACTGGCCGTACTTCCTCTGCCTGCACAACACCTAACAGCTCTTGTCGAACTCTTGTCTTCACTCCTTTGGGATAGAGGAAGACACTGGGTGAGCAGACAGGTCTGTATTCAACGTCCGTATGAGGGAGGTTTGGGAATGCCGGACGAGGTGTCATCGAGACGCAGAGAGGCTGGCCTTCCTTAGCCACTACCTTCAAGACGATTAAGCGTGGAACCCCACGATCACTGCTGCCTTTCTCGACCTCATTCTCGATCCCGCAGGAGGGGGAAAATTTACCAGCAGCTCCCCCCGAGGGCGAATCCCCCTAAAGGGGAGCAAAACCAAAATCAGTCGTAGCATCTCACTCCGATCACAAAAAGGAGGATGTGCCAGGCAAAAAGGACAATAAAGGGAACAGCGCTCCCCAGGAGGGGTACTCCCCCAAAAGGGGAGCAGATCAAGAAAATGAGGGGGCATACCACCTGAACTTCATAAACGAGGAAGGAGCAGATGGCCTCAAAGTAAACAAAAAGATCATGCTCCCCAAGAGGCCGACCCCCCAAAACGGGAAGCTGCTCCTGAAAAAGACTCTAACCAAGGAGAGACCCAAAAAAACACTGAAAAGGGAGCCGCCCCCCCAAAAAAGCGACACTCCCACAAAAAGACAGACTAAGAAATCTGGGGAGGCAGGAAGCGTCACCAATAAACAGGCAGGGGCGACCTCCATAAAAGACCAAAAACAGTCTAACCCCACCAAAGACCCCATACCAACACCAACACCATCAAGAGGGTCTGCGTGAGGGAAGACTATAGAAAAACAACTGTCCCCTCAAGAGTATAGAGACCTGTACCTGACAAAGTGCAGACAATACATAGAGGGGGCAGATATAAAACCCATACCGGGTGCCTGAGAGGCGATTGAGGGCAGAGTCCTGTCCCTCGCCATTTCCGATATACCGAAAAACTGTCTCCTGGGGATGAAGAAGGAAGACATGGCGGGGCTCCTCCACAAACTTAACATCCCGGTACTATCCCTGTACCAGAGGAGCTTCGCCATGTGGGACATCCTCCTACCCACTAAGGACGATGTGGAGAGACTCTCCCTCCAAGAAATTATGCATGGGAGAGTCAAACTAATACTCGAATACCAGGGCAAGAGAAGGACTCGGGTGCAGGTATTTAATGTGCTAACCCAAATAGCTACGGAACTGCTAGGATGCCTCTTCAGCCAGTATGGTGAGGTGGAACAGGTGACCCAGTATGGTCAAAAACTGGGACTCACCTGGGCTGCTACACAATAGCAATGAGGCTGAAGAGGAAAGGTGTTCGGGCGATACCAGCACTGCTGACATACAAGGACACCAACATAATGGTAGTGGCGGAGGGCCATTGTCTGCACTGCTGGTTCTGCCAAAAGGAGGGCTATGTGGCTAGGAGCTGCCACCAAAGGGTAAGCCCTAATCAAACGACCCAAAAGGCGGTCACAACCACTGAGACAACGCCCGCGCCAAAACAGGCAGCAACAACCCATGCAACCGCAGCACCAACCCCAGCTCCAAGGAGAACCCAAACGACCCAGCAGGCCAGGGGGGGGGGAGAATGGAGCACGGTAGTGAGACAAAAATGAAAGCCCATAATCCCTTCTGCCACCGTCCCACCACCAGCCCAAAAATCGAGGCAGCAGCCTCTGCAAATGCAGCAACAACAACACCCACCGCAGCCGATGCCATGGAAATAGCTGCAGCAACAACTACCGCAGCAGCAAAAGCAGCAAGAGCAGCAAGTACAGCAGAAGTAGAAGCAGCAGCAGCAACGACACCAGCGAGAGCAGCAGCAACAAAGACAGCCACAGCAGCAACTAAAGGAGCAGACACACCAACGGTCCTCACACCAATTAAGACGGGGATCAAGTGGAGAAAAGACTGCTCCTCTGAGGATGAATCCGCAAGTGAGAGGGAGAAAAACTCAACCTCACCTCTCCCCCGGTTCATTTGAAAGAATAAAAAAGAAAAACAAAAGAAAAGGGGAAGAAAAGGTGCACCCCCACTCCCTGTGAACATATACCACCCCTAACAACAAAATCCACTACCACCCCCAAACCAGACACTGCACCAACACCAGACACCGCACCAACACCAGACACCGCACCAATAACAAACATGGCACCACACCAACACCAGACACCACACCAGCACCTACACCAGCACCAACACCAGGCACCTCACAAACACTTGTCCCCACACCAATGCAAACTGATCCACCACCCCCCAAAAAAAAGGAAAAGAATGAACCGAGGGAAGGAAGAGACTCCTCTACCTCTCGCAGACCACCCAAATTAAAAGCCCTTGTCCCTGAGGAACTATATTATGTAGACCCTCTATCTGTGGCTACAGACATTTCCCATCGGCAGAGGAAAAACTTAAAACCTCTGCTCGATTACAAACAGATAGAGGGGAAAGATGTAAATATCCCCTCAAATTTCCCGCAGGCCCCACCCATAATAACTTTTTTCAGAACTCCAGAGGCCTGCAAGTCCAACTTGTGGACAAGGCTGCAGGCCGCTGAAGGGGCGTTTCCGGGAATCGAACTAGTTAAGAAAAATGACCCTTCTCTTGACGAATTGTCAAAACAGTGCAAGGGAAGGGTCCCAGTGTCGGTCCATCCGTTACTCTACAGGGCCATGAAATAATTTATCCTTTGGATGTCAGCGGTATTGTGAGAGAAGGTCAGTATATGAAAAACCTGACCACCTTGAGCATGGCACATAACATCGGCGTCCTCTCCCCGGCTGACTTTGGAGCTCAGTGTGACACATCCTAAGGTAGGTACCATGGCTTTGAATTTGGCTAGTTTGAATGCAAGGGGCTTGAAATCATCGGGCCGGGTGGTTCGCTTCCGGCACGACCTCTGGTTCCTGGGAGTGGATGTGGTTGAGATTCAGGAGGCGTATTTCGTTTTCTCTGTGGACTGTCAAGTGCTGGCCTGAGATTTTGAGGTTTTCTCAGCATATGGCAGCCGCGAGGGAAGGGAGTTTCCATGCTGGTTAAACGTACCGTGTCGGCAACAGTCGACATTGTTTATAGAGATGCGGTGGGCAGGCTGGTTGTGGCTGATGTTGCCATAAAAGATTCTGCCGTACTTGAAGTATCATCGAGATGCTGAGAGGCTGGCCTTCCTGAGTCACTATATGCAAGATGACCAACCATGGCTACCCGTGGTTACTGCCGCCTTTCCTGACCTCGTTCTCAACTCTTCTATCGAGAGCCGTCACAGGCCGCGGGGAGGATCTGCCTACATGAAAGAGTGCCGAGCCGCGCTAAAATGATTACCAAGGTCCAGCTACCTTGTGACTGCTACCCGTAGGGAACTCCACAGGGATCTAGTGAAGGGGGCTGCCGACGACCCGCTATGCACACGTTTGGGTTGGTAGCAAAGTGAGATCCACTTCGCGTGGAGCTGGGCGTCAGGTTTGAGTCATCTGACCAATTCAGAGTTCTCTCTGACCTGGCAATTGGCCTGAAATGCACTTCCACTCAACAACATACAATGCAGTTCTGGGGTTTTGGAGTCGCCTGATTGTCCCCGTTGTGGGACAACGGCCGTAGACACGACTGATCATGCTTTCTTCAATTGCCGTGACCTCCGCCGGTACTGATTGTATGTCAGCAAGGTGACGGCTCACATCAATCCTGAGCATCCTCGCCCAATGACCGTATCCAATGTCGTGGGCAACGTGAGACCGCCGTGGGACCGGGAAAGACAAATGGTCTACGTTACGATCCTGGCAGTGGCGAGAATGGTGATTTGGATGTCGCATCTGCAAGGTTGCTGGGGAGGGGGGGGTTCTGATCAGGATCTAATCGCTTTTTTTAAACACCAACTATGGGTGAAGATCAGATGTGTTAGAAGAAGGCTGCATCGCGCGGCATTTGACAGAAGATGGATACATGTAGCAAGTCTGTGTGTACGAAGAGGAGCCCAATTTGAATACGTGTTCCCCGCCTAGGTGTGGAACACACTGTAAAATTAAACAAGTAGACTCTCAGCTAGCTGAGTGTGTGTTGCATCCCTCCCTGATTAGGAAGCCTCCAAGATCCTCACCCCCTCCTACTTGCAATTTTTGTTTTCACTCCTTCCTCTAAATTTCACTCATCTTGGAGACAAAGAAATAACCCCCATTCCTTACTCACAAAATTTTCTTTTCTCCATTCACCCCATCTAGAGGGCATCCCCACTTAGAGACTGACCTGAAGAAGCGATGTTTCTTTTACAAATCTAGTGGAACGGGCAGTCTATCAACTATTGACGGGGTTGGGAGGGTTCTACTAATCACCTTTTGTTTTTTCTTCCCCCGCCCTCGACACAAATGAATCATCATACCATTTTTATTGTCATCTTTTTTGATTTTACACAGCACTAAAAAATGTTTTAAAAATTGGGAGTTAAGTAGGACGTCTCCTAGTGCGAAAGGGTTAATGCGGTATTATGGTGACATAAGATACTAGCTGGGAGAAACTTTTGATTTTGTTTAGTTCTGGAGTAACAAGGATGACCAACTACCCCCACAATCCCCCCTTTTGAGTTGGCCATGTGCCTAAGTTTTTTGTTCATTGTTGATTTTCACTGTACTTTTAACATGAATAAAGGATTTAATATCTCAAAGTGTAGTATCTGCTGGAACAGATACTGCAAGCAAAGACCATATATGGGGGCAACCCCACATATAAGACCTTGGTCAATGTAGGGGCAACCCTTCATACCAATTGTCACTATTCAGCTCCCCTACTCCCTGGGGAGTTGGTCCTCATTTTCTCCTTCACACCTCACATTAAAAATCGGCCTTGTGCCTAATTTGCTAGTGGGGGAGCAAATAAATACTTCTCGGCTTTTGCGCCGAAACGTCCAGAAAGCAATCAGCTTTTGATCAATGTGGAGGTTCTCCTTATATCAGACAATTGCTATTCGATTTGGACAATCCCCTTTAAATGGGCAGCTGCTCCCCCCCCACCATCATCTTGGGGAAGCAAAAACTATAAATACTGCCACGTCATTGTAACGCTCCAGCGATGACCTCATTTAGTGTCTACCTGTCAATCATACCTCTTTCACTCGCTTTATAAGCCTTAACTTAACATGCTAATAAATTAGCCTCACTCGTGACCGAGACAGCTAAATGGTTGGCTTTTGTTTCCACCTCCACGTCAAGGCTTCCGGGTTCAATCCCGCCTCCCGACCAAACTTTTTTTTTTTTCTTTTACACCTTTAAACACAGGGTTATTACTTCGCTTATTCTTTAGTTTACCCCCTATACACACAGCGTTGTTATCTTAAGATTGCAGGTTCGATCCGACAGGTTTATTTATGCAATTTTTTCCCAGTTTTTTTTTTTAACATCGTTTTTTTTATGATATTTAAACAGGGTTATTACTTACCCCCCCTCGCCACATACACACACCTACAAACACCCGGGCAACGTCGGGTACCCCACCCCGCTAGTTAAAATTAAAAATAAATAATTGAATGTTCATATAGGTTTATCAGGGTGTGATTCTTGAATGAATTTTTCGCATTAAAAATAAATGTGATGCAATCAATTTCTGCATGAATTGTGAATCCCAAAGGAAATGGGTTGAGAAAACCTAGTAATGTTACTAGAAGCTCTCAGTCTTTCACTGCCCCTCCCCCCCACCTCCACAAAAAAAACTTGTCCATGTCCCACCTGAAGTCTCATAACGCCCCTTGATAGGCACGGACCCTGGTGGGAAACTCTGCTCTATAGACATTTAAACTGGATGTAAGATTTAGTTTCTTTTTGCTTGTTTTTTTTTCCAGTATTTTCACATTATAATAACAAGATTTTATTTCTGAAGTAAGGTCAGCTCTCATAAATGGGAAATATTTGTACCGTTGTCACAAGCACCAAAACAATTTATATCAATATTTCACTTGCATATTTTACATGTTTTTTTTTTTATTGTTGTTGTTGTTGCTGGTGGTGGTGGCAAATGTATCTGGTGTCGCTATCATACAATATACCTTCAATAATTCTTCAGACTTTTTTCACATAGGCACTTTTATTGATAGTACACACATTAAACTCTATTTCCCTTTGAAGTAATCTCCTCCAGCTGCAATGAACTTGTTGTGCCATTCCAACAACTTCTGGAAGACCCCATGGAAGTCCTCTTGTGTGAGCGTGTCAATGACCCTCATCACATCCTCTTTCATTCCCTTAATTGTCTTATAATGACAGCCTCAAAAGGAATAACAAAAAGTCACAGGGAGCAAGTGTAAGTGTTACAATATTTTGGTATTATAATGGGGTAGATATTTATCTATTGTCCACCGCAGCAAAATGTGGCACAAAGCCGGAAAGTGGAGAGTAGGCAAGCTCCCCTAAAGGAGGGGGCACTCTTGCCTCATCAAAAATTGGCTGTGCACCCCCCCCTCCCGTCAGCATTCCCCAGTAGGGGCGCCTCATGTGACAAGCAATAAACTTGCCCCACCCGAAAGCCGGGTGGAAAGGCCTGGGAGGGTGGACCTCCTAGATGATACCCAAGCAGTGTACCTCAGTCCGACAGGTGCTGTCGGGCTGAGTGTCAAGAACGGATCCTTGACGAGTACTCTACCCTGTCTCCCTGCAGTCGAAGCCGCTAGCAGACACATCCCATCATGTATTATAATGGGGTATGATCCCGCACAGTTGGGAGATTCTATTTATAAACGATGCTGCTAGGAACTGACGAATCGAATTAATTCATGTTCTGCTACCAACCAATCAGAAACTAGAATTGCTCCATAAATATTAAACCTTTCTGTAGCAATTTTGCATATGTTTTCTTCGTGTCACCACGGGAAGAATCTTTTGCTCTGTGGATTCCAACTCGAGAACTGTCTACTGCGAACCAGTGATCTCCAGGACTTGTGTAGAACAACGAACCATTGGAAACTGTTCTGAAACTAAACATGTCTTATACTGTCTTGATGCTCATCTTCGTCAAATAGTCTGTGAGAAGATCAGACTTGTGGACTGATGCTTTTACGCAAATCTTCTGCATCTTCAGTTCCTCGCAAATAATTTTGTGTACAGTTCCCATACTGACATCAAACTGTGCACATAGACATACGACGGCCCTTGTCCATGAAATTCTTTATTTGGCCAATCAACTCTGGTGTTCTGACTTTCTTACTCCTCCTACACCTCTCATCATCCTTTGCATACTCCCTGCCTTCCTTGAATTTCTTATACCACTCAAAAGCTGATGCTCGATTCATGCAAGGTAATCCAAAAGCAGTTTGAAGCATTCCATACGTTTCTATGGCATTTTTGCCAGTTTAAAACAGAATTTTATTGCATATCGTTCTTATAAAGTGTCCTCACGTCCAGATTGCTATTTTGAATTTTACCAGCTGTGGCAATAAGGCTTTAGTAGAGTGTATTCCAATTCCTGCTGTAGCTGTTCATTTTAACCTGAAATCATAAAAGCTGGTCAGTCATCTCATAAGTGTATAAGAATAACATATTGAATTTTCAAGAGTCTACAACAATTTTAAATGCTGTACAAAAAAGTCTAGATACTTATTAAGGCCATCTTGTATATATAGATTAGTTTTCACCATTACATGTTTTTCGTTTATTTTCAAATATCTTTGTATATACCTTTTTATTCTTATGTGTAACAAAGTGGTGGACTCCTTTTGTAACATAGCACTCATGCATGTGAGAGCAAATCAGCAGCAGCCGTAGGATATCTGGCGAACGAAAATATTAGCAGCAGTAGAAGCCGTTAAAGCATTATGCAAGTTGGCAGGTGTGCACGTGCTGACGTCACGGGAAGAAGAAGAAGAGGAAGAGGAGAAAAAAGAAAAAAAGGACAGCAAGTGGTTGAGCAAGAGAAGCAACAGGCGCGCTGGGGAAGATGGACGTGTGAGAAAGCGCTGGTGGAGACAGAGATTTTTAAAAGACTTTGGAAAAATAATGAAATGCGTTGTTTTGGAAGAAACACGAATAAATACATTTCACTTGCACTTCAAAAAAAATGTCGAGTCGGATTTTTAGTTCTTTCCTGTTTTATTTGTTTGCTCCTTTGCAACGATACCAGACAACGTGTGGGTCCGAGAGGTTTGAAATGTAACGACACAGTTGAAAAGTAATGGCCATGTTATATATGTATTCATGTTAAACTTTTCCTTACACGGCTGCATATGTGTATTGGAAAATGAAATATACTTAAATATATATATATTCGCGCAGTTTGCCAGTCCTCTCAGATAAAACAAGGAACTAAGGAATCACAATAAGTGTTCAAACAACTGCAAAAGATTCGATTGGAGTTGAAGGTATAGTCGATTTCACGGTCTGTAGCAGTATCCATTAGTGTGTAATAAGCACCCTCATATGATTTTAAGAAACTGCGACCCAGATTTTAAAAAAACAAGGCCGATAGCCATTAGTCATGTGCTCTCGTGTAATAAATGAATGCGTGAATGTAGGATTGACATGAAATTCTTAAAGATAAACTAAAATGACTGAAAAATGGGCTGAAATGACTTAAATAAATAAAATGACTTAGAATGACTTTAATGAACTTAAGGATGAATTAAATAACCTTAAGAATTACTTGAATGCTTAAAAAATAACTGGAATCCTTCAAAAAACAACTTGAATGATCTGGAGAATGACTTGAATGGCGTTGATATTGACTGGTTGTAAAGTGGGTGATCATTTTACATTAAATTAATACAGAAAAGTGATCCTCCACTTTATATCACAAAGTTACAAACATAAGTACAGCATGTAGTAAGAACAGATACTACACAAGGCCAACACAAAAGGGGTGCAGATGGAGGTCGTTGGTCATCCTTGTCACTCTAGAACTAAACAAAAGTTTTTCTTAGCTAGAATCTTCTTTCACCATAATACCGCATTCGCCCTTTCGTACTTGGTGACGTCCTACTAGGCACCCAATTGTTTAAAACATTTTTTATTTCCGTGTAAAAACAAAAAAGATAACAACAATGATGATACGATAATTCATTTGTGTCGAGTGCGAGGGGGGGGGAAGAAAAAAATACAAAAGTGGTTAGTAGGACCCTCCCAACCCCGTCTAGTTGATAGACTGTCTGTTTCACTTCTGAGCTCCTGCAGGCCGGTCTCTAAGTGGGGATGCTCTATAGATGGGACGAAATGGAGAAAAGAAAATTTTGTGGGTGAGGGATGGGGAGTTATTGATTGATTTCTTCCTCTCCAAGATGGGTGAAATTTAGAGTTAGGGGTGAGAAGAAAAATTGCAGATAGGTGGTGATGGGGATCTTGGAGGCTTCCTAGTTGGGGAGGGATGAAGCATTCACTCGGCTAGCTAAGAAGCTGAAAATGGATTACGCTTGACGGAACTGCGTGTTCCACACCTAGGCGGGGAACACGTATTCAAACTTGGCTCCTTTTCATACACACAGACTTGCTACATGTATCCATCTGTCAAATGCCGCATGATGCAGCCTTCTTCTATCACATCTGATCTTCACCCGTAGTTGGTATTTAAAGAAAGTGACCAGATCCTGATCAGAAAAAGGCAACCCCCCCCCCGGCTACCCTGCAGACGCGACGTCCAAATCACCATTCTCGCCACGGCCAGGATTGTAATGTAGACCATTTGTCTTTCCCGGTCCCACGGTGGTCTCACGTTGTTAACAACATTGGATACGGGAATCGGGCGACGATGCTCGGGATCGATGCGAGCCGTCACCTCACTGACATACGATCAGTACTGGCGAAGTTCATGATAATCAAAGAAAGTGTGATCAGTCGTGTCTATGGCCGTTGTCCCACAACGGGGACAATCATGCGACTCCAAAAACCCAGAACTGCATTGTATGTTGTTAAGTGGAAGTACATTTCAGGCCAATCGCCAGGTCAGAGAGAACTCCGAATTGTTCAGATGATTCGAACCTGGCGCCCAACTCCATGCGGAGCGGATTTCACTCTGCTGCCAACTCAAATGCGCGCATAGCGGATCGTCAGCAGCCCCCTTCACTAGATCGCTGTGGAGTTCCCTACGGGTAGCTGTCACAAGGTCGCTGGACTTTGGTAGTCGTTTTAGTGCGGCTCGGCACTTTTTCAGGAAGGCTGAGTCTACCCGCGGCCTGCGACGACTCCTGATAGCAGGGTCGAAAATGAGGTCGGGAAAGGTGGCAGTAATCGCGGAGTGCCACGGTTGATCTTGAAGGTGGTGGCTCAGGAAGGCCAGCCTCTCGGCGTCTCGATGACACTTCAAGTCCGGCATTCCCAAACCTCCCTCACACGAACGTTGGAAGCAGATCTGTCTGCTCACCCAGTGTCTTCCTCTGTCTCAAAGGAGCAAGGACAAGAGTTCGACAAGAGCTTTTAGGTGTTGTGCAGGCAGGAGAAGTACCGCCAGTTGGTAAAGGATGAGAGGGAAGATGTATGTGGTGCATGCCTCAGCTCTACCCTTTAAGGGAAGTTTCCTAGGAAGCCATGCGTTGACCGCAGCCTCCACCTTTGACCATACCTCCGACCAATTCTTATCAAGCTGGAGACCTGGTCCGAACCACATTTCAAGGATTTGAACCGGGCCATCCGTCCAGCTGAAGGGCGCCAGAAGGTTTGCGTTGCCACTCCAGGCTCCCAACCGCAGTCCGACAGACTTACTGCGGTTTATCTTGGCCCCGTGATTCTTTCATACTGTGCAAGCGCCTCCGACACGATTTCGATGTCTCTGAAGTGCGACACAAAGACTGTAACATCATCGGCAAACGCGGATACCTTGGCAGCTGAGCTGCCAGGCAGAGCCATTCCGCGCAGGTCCGAATTTGCCTCCCCATGTCTCAGCTTGCAGAGCAGAGGCTCCAAAACAAGGACGTAAAGCAGGGCCGACAGCGGACAACCCTGATGAACCGACCAAGAGATAACAAAGGGTTTTGAGCACTTTCCGTTAACTTGCACGACAGATGTAGGCTGTTGATACATCATGGAGATTCACTTGAAGAAGCCCGGTTTAAAACCGGTGACCTCTAAGACAGATGCCAGAAAACGATGGTCGACCCTATCGAAAGCTTTGGACTGATCTAAGTTGATCAGCACGGCTTCCGTGTTGTCATTTATTCCTCCCTCTAGGATCGTGCGTATCAGGTGCAAGTTGTTCTGAATCGATCTCCCCTCCACAGCGTAGTTCTGTTCCAGTTCAATCAACTCGTCGATAACAACCTGCAGCCGATTTGACAGTTATGGGCCAGTAGTCGTCTAACTCTTCCCCTCCATGCCCATCACCTTTCTTCAGCAATGTGATCACTCCCTTGGTTACCTGCCCTGAGATGGATCCTTGAACAAACCAATGGTTGAACACATCCGTCAGAAGAGGCAGAAACATGGGCGACAGCCTCAAGTACAGTTCGTATGGCAGACCATCAAGTCCCGGCGATCTGTCACAGTTAACCTGCTTCAGCGCAGTAAAGACCTCCCGCTCCGTCACCCAGCCCTCGCAACTAGCCACTCTAGCTGCCTTGAGGCGGGGAGAGTTGGCCAAATAGTCACTAAACTCAAGGACCGGAAGATTAGGCTGCTGCGTAAACGTCCCTCGAAATGTTCTCAAAACCCCTCGCAGAGTCGATTCCAGAGTGCGTCCATCCAGATGTCTGATTTTCGCAATGTATTTGTCCGAGCCATGCCTAGAAACCTCATGGCACACGTCCGCATCAGAATTGACTGCTTCATTGCCTATCTTTCTAAGCCTAGCTCTAACTACTTGGCCTTCGTAACGCTCGCTATTCTCGTGTAGAAGGTCCTGCTTAGCTAGTTCCTGACTAACCCTATCACCCTCCCCTGTAGCCCAGGCTAGTTTCTGCTCTCGCTGCTTTTTCATCTTGGCCTTATCTAGTGTGAGGCGCTGGGCATACTTAACGGAGAAGCTCCTGATTTTGGCTTTGAGACCTAACCACCACTTACACCCGGTAACTGCCCCCACTAGTGCCTTTTTAATCAATTCTCTTAACTGATCTCAGAAGTCTTGTATCTCCAGAAAGGAGGTGTTTAACTTCTAGTATCCCACTAACTTAGGCCTATTTCCTAGCTTCAGCCGGGCCATAACTAGTTTATGGTCCATCTGACCTAGCCAAGTGAATGTGGAACAAGATAGGAAGCCTACTTCACCTCTCCTAACTAACATTCTGTCCAAATAGGTATTTGGATAGGAGGAAACGCTATTGGTCCACGTCCACATCTCCAGCTCTGGATGCTCGACCCGAAACCTGTCGGCTAGACCATATCTAGCCATCAGATCAGCCAGGCTGGACTCGCACCTCTCCGATCCTCTAGCTTCGCCTCCTACCTATCTCGGGGTTTAAGATGGCATTCCAATCCCCTATTAGCACTACCTGCTTCCGACAATCTACAAACGTGTCGAGCTGACTGAAGAATGAGACCCTCTCACAAGTGGTGCTTGGTGCATGAATCGCGATCACCCGAAACACAGAATCTTTTACAGCAACATCTGCCATGACCAGCCTACCCTCCGCATACCTATGGACAATGTCGACCGTCGTGGACAGGGTACGTTTAACTAGCAAGGAGACTCCCTTCGCCCCCAGGCTGCCATATGTTGAGAAAACCTCAAAATCTCGGGCCAGCACCTGACAGTCCACAGAAGAAACGAAATGCATCTCCTGAATCGCAGCCACATTTACTCCCAGGGACAAGAGGTCGCGCTGGAGGCGAGCCACCTGGCCCAATGATTTAACCCCCTCGCATTCAGACTAGCCAAATTTAAAGCCATTGTACCTTAAGGTGTGTTACACTCAGCTCCAAAGTCAGCCGGGGAAAGGACACCGACATTGTATGCAATGCTCAAGGTTGTCAGGTTTTTCATGTCCTGACCTTCCCTCACAATGCCACCGACGTCCAAAGGGTAAGTCAATTTAAGGGCCCTATAGAGTAATGGATGAACCAACACTGGGACTCTTCCCTTGCATTGTTTTGCGAGTTCCTCAAGGGAAGGGTCATTTTTTCCTAATCAGTTAAATTCCCGGAACAGCCCCTTCAGTGGCCTCCAGCATTGTCCACACATTGGTCTTGCAGGCCTCTGGAAGCCTGACAAAAGTTGTTAACCATGGGGCATCCGGGAAATTAGAGGGGACATTAACGTCTTTTCCCCCTATCTGTTGGCAGTCCAGCAAGGGTTTTAAATTTTTTCTCTGCCGATGTGGTAAGTCCGTTGCCACAGACCTTTGATCTTAACCAAAAAGGCCAAGCGCAAAAGTGTTACGGACAGACCGACCGACAGACCGAAGGAGTGACTTATAGAGTCGCTTGCATGCAACTAAAAATGTAAAGGATAAAAATGAATCAAATTTAAAAAAAAAAGGTAAATCATTAAAGAGAAAAAAAATGATATTCGTATGCGGTTATTTTAATCACAGTTTATCTAAAGCATTTGTTTTGAAAATATTATACGAAGATGAACAGGAATCGTCTCTTTGAATGATGTAAAAATAAATAAATAAAATTTAAAAAATTGAGAATGGACAACAAAAGTGTCGTTTGGTTCGTTGAATTCATCAGCTTTTGAATTTCGATGAATCTTTTCAATTAGTTTCAATAACTTCGATTTCTTTTTTCTGTTTTTTTTTTTTTTTTTTTTGCATATTTACATTTATGTTTCTTTATGTTGTTTGCATGTTTAAACCTTGCTTTAATATCTATAACTAGCAAGCCACTCGGCGTTGCCCGGCCGTAATATAAACTTGAATATCATATTCTAATTTATGCAGATTTCGTATTTATTATTATATAGCAAATACTCTAGTGATTATTATATTGTACCCACTATATAGTAGTGATTTCAAGAGTTTTTTTTTTTTTAATATGACTTGGGTGCCTTCAGCTAAAATCGAAACCAAAACATGTAACTCCTCGGCGCTATTCATTACTATTTGAGCCAAGTTCATATGCATTAAAAAAAAAAAACGTCAAAAATGAACGTACTTAAACGTATAAATGTATATTTGCGCATGCATAAAAGATACATGTTTAGTCGACTAACGCGTGCTGTTAGGTAATAGCAAGGTAAAAAGGTGAATTAGCTATTATCGATCAATCTATCTGTCTATCTATCAATCTATTCAGTGATATTGTGAAAATAGTTTATAATGGAAGTTATTGTTTAGAGAATGAATTGGTCTGGAACCTAACAATAAGTTTTAACTGAAGATGTTTACAGAAATGAACTAAGTTAAAAATAGACAAAATAATAACTAGATCGATCTTGAGCAGTTGCGTACGTAACAGGGGAGGTCATGTTAAGGAAATGTGTCTTTTAATCAGCTTCGTCACCGGAACGGACAGGTCAAAAAGACACGAAGTTTAGTTAGTCGAGAGAGTTTTGAGTTTGGTCACCACAGTGAACAGACGAGCTCTTCAAAGTCCGGGAAGCGGGGCTATAAAAGAACAAGCATGCAAACACGTAAGCAGACTCCTGTGAATACCATTAAGACAGCTGAAATAAATTTATATTTAAAAAATATAAAGTGTTCTGTGGTTTCACAAAAGAAGAAAATTTAGGTGCCTTATGGTGTTATGGTTTATGGTGTTGGTTATCACATGTTTATCACAGAGCCCAGCAGTGAAGATAGAAGAACTCTTGGAGAAAGAAAAGGTATGAAGAATCTAAATCTTTTTCTAATATATCAACCTTTTATATAACATGATACCCTTTGTATAACATAAACATTTGTGATAACCCGCTATACAACATATGTCTATTCGTCGATTTGATACGTGGTTATACAACACTGCCAAGTTCTAATTTTACAAATTTGACCCATCAGCATCTATTTTTCCAGATAAAAAACAAATCGAATTTGTTCCACATGTCTGAATTCCCTAGATATCAAATATTAAGTCTGTAAATCAAAAAATTGACAGAGTAGTTTGCTAAACACTGTTTCACAGACACACAAATAAGGTAACTTTTATATATATATTAGCAAGTCGCCCCGAGATGCCCGGTCGTAAAATACGCTTAAATATATTTTAATTCATGTAGATTTCACAATTAGATGGGCTGTAATTCACGCCCCTGTGCGTGCTGGACCTCAAAATGGACGTCTGCTCATGTTAACGTCGTCAACTAAAAAAAAAAAAAAAAAAAAAAAAAAAAAACGGAATGATCTTGCTTCTCTATCACGTATTTCCTCTGATGACGTCATATCCTGCGACGTAATCATAACTTTAACTGTTAACTTCCAATGGAATTTTCTACTACTTTAGCCTCATGTAGAAAAATACTGTTCTGAACATTAATTTTACACACTCGCCTTTAAGTTTCTTACATAATCATAATCTCTCACCTAGTTTAGGCAATCTATATTGCTGTAGACTTGCAGATCAGTGACTGTTTATAATCTATATTGCTGTAGACTTGCAGACCAGTGACATAGTTAACAAGAAATGCATTAGCAGAAGTATATTACAGAAGTACACGTCATGATTCTAGAGGCCATAACTACCTCGAATCGCTAGCAGTATTAACTTCCTTCCCACTGCAGAAAGATGTGACATAAGGTCGGAAAGAGGCGAATTCAAGCCAGTGCTCTAAAAGAGGAGCACTCTAGTCTTGTTAAAAAATTGCCTTGGCAGCCCTGTCGGCATTCACTGGTATAGGCATCTTAAGCAATAAGCAATACACTTACTCTACCCGAACGGTAAAGCCTGGGAGGATGCCTCAGTCTGCTAGAAAAAAGCCTACTGAAATGACCCAGTTTCTGCTGAACTGAGTGTCAAGGTTGGAACTTCGACCGGCAAGCGATCATAGGAGCAAACCACAACCACATGAATGAAAAGGATCGCAACCCAATATGTTAACTATATTTATAGTCTCTGGGTAAGTCCATTATTTTTAAAATAGGTATATCAGCTTATTAGCGTAACAATTATAATTGGGCATTATGTGTGTGTTTGTCGATTGGTCAAGTTTTATATATTCCTTCTGTATATGTTAAATGGTTCTTTATATAGAATCAGCACATCCACGTGTTTTCAGGTAGCCACAGTGGAATTCATTCCCCTCGTGGGAATTAGTTCTCAACGAAAGACGACGGTGAGAACAATCCAATTTTACAATATATTTTATTATTCACTTTTTTGATTTCTCACGTGATTAATTACCGGTTTCATTTCTTGGCCATTCGGCCAGCCGTTTTCGTTTCAAGGTTGATCATGACAGTAAACAACGTGAGAGAATCCTATGTACGTCACTGCTGTCTTTAAATCATCATCATCATCATCATCATCATCAGCATCATCATCGTTTTTTATTTACAATCGTGTAGGCACAAGTAAACGCGTGAATGCAGCAGCTCCAGGATAATGGCCAATGGTTTCCAAAGAAGATAACTCTGGTTTCAACATTGCTATGTATCAACATTATGTAATGATGTTGTCGACAGCATTGGCACACCATCATCATCATCGTTTTACCATCTGCTTTACATGCTACCAGGTGTTGAACGACCGTTAAAAGTTGACTAACCTACCTCTGGCCAGGTATTTATTTTATCCCTCTTTCTCTGAAGTTCATCTTTATCACTCCCTCCCGTGATACCTTGGCCCAACGCCAACTCAGTCTGCTACTTATTTATTTGCGGACTGTTATCCTCATCTTCATAGTTGTTGTTGTTTCACCACGTTTCGGCCAACTCATCCTCTGGCCTTCTTCAGGTGATTAACGGGGTAGGATATGTAATCGTCAGTACTCAAGGGAGAAAAGGTTTAATCACGTCATGGGGTGGGGGTGGGGTAGTCGTGATTGGGCATTATTACGAAGATGAGGATAACAATAATAAATACACAAATTACTCATCTCAAAGGATTTCAATTAAAAAAAAAAAAATAATATGAGTCTGTTGTCCTAACTTTTCTATATGATGATGATGATGATAACAAAATAATAGCATGATGTTGATACCTTTCAATGTTGAGATAAGTAACTATAATCGTGGAGATGCTGCATTCCTGTAATTCAGTTGATTTGTGTCCACGCAACTGTAAATTAAAAATGATGATGATGATGATGATAATGATGATGATGATGATGATGATGATGATGATGATGATGATGATGAGGAGGAGGAGGAGGAGGAGGAGGAGCAGTAGCAGCAGCATGATGATTTTGTTGGCATTCGTTTCTCCGGTATCTTTCTATTAAGAATTCTTTCTAGAAGGATATCCGGTACCTACATAAAGGTTGCTAATGTCTTTGAGTGAAAGTGTTTATTGTGGAACGACTTGGATTTGAACTTGACACATCTAGGTCGTCAATTTGTATCGGTAACCACTGAGCTACCATGGCTTTCCTGATGATCATCATCATGATCATGATCATCATTATCGTCATGATTAGGGCTGTGACAACAGCATATTCTTTTCATTGTTTTCACGCTTGAGTATATATCTGTTAATATCTTATATGTTTTTGTATAGACTGATGTGGTTCTTGGTTAGTTGACTGTGTCTTACTGTTTCGGACATATTCTTGAGAGTCAAAACAATGAAAAGAATATTCTGTTGTCACAGCTCTAGTCTTGATACTAGTGTGCTAATGCTGTCAACATAATGACAACATGATAGTTATACATAGCAATATTGGCACTAGAGATGATTGGCTCTAACCTTGAAGGTGCTGCGTTCATGTAATTCAGTTCACTTGTGTCCACATGATGTAAATTAAAAACAATGATAATGGTGATGATGATGATTTGAAAGCAGATAGTTATGTACGTAGGATTCTTTTGTATTGTTCATCAACCTGGAAATGAGAAATTCTTTCTTGTGCCCTGTTTAAAAGGGAGAGGCTCATGATTGTTTCACCAACCAAAATGTGACAACAATACTCCATGCAAACTTGTATTATACTAATTTTTAACCTCTAATCTCTTCTTCTATCTATCTTCTTTCTCTATATATATAAAATGAACTCATTTTTCCCTTATGATTTTGACTTTAATACGATTAAAAATCAAGACATTTCATGCGAACGTAATATGCATAAACTGCAGCATAATATCTGAGGTGTGTTATAGGCATATTACCTCTCCACTTCCTCGATAATCATAGATTCTTATATTTTTTCTGCTGAAAGTTAACTGCTACAACCGGTTAAAATCAATGGAAGTAGTAAAATCTTTTCTCTCTAATTAATTCCTTCTTCCCCTGCCACCCCTTACACTGTTTCCGGAATCGTTCACAAGGGACAGTTATGAAAGAACACCGGTTTGGGTTTTCTTTACTTTGTAGTTGCTTAAAAAAACTGGAATGGAATTTTACTGTACCTTTCCGTCCTATGATTTCTATTGGGTCCGTTTTATTTCGTTTTATAGTTGCTTAAAAAACTGGAATAGGATTTTAACGTTCCTTTTCATTCTATACTTTCTACTGGGTGAAATGCACCATGGACTTAACTGAATTGAGGGGTTATTTATGCCATTTTCTTTTTCGCTTTTTGCTGTGTTTTTTGGTTTTTGTTTTTTCGAACATGTTCATCATTTTTTCCCTTATTTTTGTTTTTTGTTTTTCCGATTTCTTTTTCAAAGAAGTTTTATGTTTGTTCGCTGTTTTTTTTGTTTGGGGTTTTCCAATTTTTTTAAAAGTTTAACATCGTTTTCTTTTTTTTTATATTTAAACAGGGTTATTACTTCTCTTATTCTTTAGTTCCCCCCCATACCCACACCTCCAAACATCCGGGCAACGCTAAGTACCACCGCTAGTATTATATAAAAGGAACTTTGTCCATGTATCTATGTGCCTATGTGTCTTTGTGTCTGCGGGTGGACTCGAAAATGGCTGGGTCGATTTATGTTTTATGTTTGTTCGCTGTTTTTTTTGTTTGGGGTTTTCCAATTTTTTTAAAAGTTTAACATCGTTTTCTTTTTTTTATATTTAAACAGGGTTATTACTTCTCTTATTCTTTAGTTCCCCCCCCCATACCCACACCTCCAAACATCCGGGCAACGCTAAGTACCACCGCTAGTATTATATAAAAGGAACTTTGTCCATGTATCTATGTGCCTATGTATCTTTGTGTCTGCGTGTGGACTCGAAAACGGCTGGGTCGATTTTTATGAAATTTCACATAAAAAGTACTTTATATGCCTGCCAGTGTTCTTAGAAAGGTTTTGTGTCAGAATGTCTTCGATAAGTATCAATCATCAGAATAATCTGATGATAAAAGGAACAGATAATCGAAATAATCCGATGAAAGAAGAAACAGACGATTTTGACTCAAGTTAACACCTTACACAGCCTAACATTCTTTGATATGACAGAGGCGTGTTTGAAAGAAATATTTCTGTTTAAAGCGCAATTTCACAATGATACTTGTCTTTTTCATTTTAAACTTAAATTCAAGCCATTGTCACCGCACAAGCAGTAATGGCAGGCATATAAAATCAACAGTAGATTATTTGATATGACAAGGGCATGTTTGAAATGAATGTTTCTGTTTAGAGCACAATTGAAGCATGATACTTGACTTTTGCATTTTAAACTTAAAATTCAAGCCGTTATATATAATAAATAATTTCATAAAATCAACAGTAGGTTCTCTACAGTGCAATATAGACTACAATATATTATGAATTAAATCGCTGCGAGAGACATGTGAAACTTCCTCTAGGTTCATCATGATCTCCAATTAGAGCAGGCAATTAATCGATTTAATTGAAAAATGAGCTACTTGTGTGAGGAAAATGGAAACGGGCATACAAACGGCCTAACTGTGAAGCACCCATGTGTCTGCCTGTCATGCACGTTGGACAGGAAAAAGAGAAACCAAGATGGCGTCTGCGATATTTAACAGAAACGGTCTCATGTGATCTCGCGAGATTTATGTGGGTGAATGTAATATAAAGCAGGTCGCTTGGAGGAGTGAGCAAGTTTTTGCTATACAGACGGTGAACAGGTGACGTTACAAGGCAGATGGTTACTCGGTGCATTGGAACGAGTAAAGGAGGTTCAATTTCTACATTGATTTTAATGACAATAAAAATATTCAATTTTGACCAACGTCGGGTCACCCTGCTAGTATTAATTAATATGGAATAGTGGATAAGAGTTTGAGGACTAGTAGATGAAGAACAGTTGAAGTGGCAAAACCAGTTGGCAATAGAAACCATGGAAAAGACGAGAAGAAGTAATAAGAATGGTTTTAAGTTAGATGGTGATCTGATTTTTACCTAAAATTTCCTCAGTGGGCATTATTATATACCTCAGGACCTATTTCTGTGTCAGAAAGAGGTCTATGCAGACAGTGCAGGAAACTGTGTCACCATTGTTTTCGATTGAACCAAAAGAAAGCTGTTTTCTCAATAAAAATCCCTGGAACTTTGAATAGACCTACAAGTGAAAATAAATGCAGCGACAATGAAACAATTCAAAGTAAATTTCTACCGTCCTTTTTCCACATGGCACTGAAGTTTGACTGTTTTATTTTGGGGGGCAAATGCACTGAATTAAATGTAATTGGACTGAAAAATGAAAATCTAGCCATTGATAGGTCAATTTTTAAAAGCCGTCCAACACATGCCAGCATGTAAAATGGATGTTAAACCTATGCTACTGCTGTTCCTGTTTCTGCTGCTGATGATGATGATGAATAATTTATTTGTTATAATGTAATATGAATACATCCGGGTTCATCTTTACAAGAATATGATTGGCTGGCTAAGCCATAAATAGCGACTGGTACAGCCTCCTCGGAGACACAAAGGTACACTGAAAGCCTCACACTAGGTATATACTAGTTCCGACCATGAAGACTCGTCCAGTAAGGCATTTTACTAGATTATTACTTGAATATGTAGCCAAGATCACTCAGCTACTTCAAACGAATGTATCCCTTTTTGCAGGACGTATTATGTTATCATTTATTTGTTATATTTGTGTGTGTGTGTGTGTGTGTGTGTGTGTGTGTGTGTGTGTGTGTGTGTGTGTGTATAAATATATATATATAAGGGCTCCTTCAGTCTTTGATAGACTATGGATATCCACAAAGGGGTGCCTGCGCATAAAATTTTTGTGGCAGGAGGTACGCAATCTCCAACCACACCTCTCCTAAGTCGACATTGTTGCAGTGACAAGTGAAGTATATGTACAGAACAACTGGAAACAAATGCCGAGATAAGCAGAGAGCACATACAGTGCCTAGAATTCCAAAATGGTCACTCATCTGGTACTAACCAGGCTCAATATTGCTTAACTTTGATGATCTGATGAGAACCGGTGTGTCAACAAGATATATATATATATTATTGTAATATCTATATTACTTATGTTGTTTTTTATAAGTGAAACCAAATTCCCTCACAAAATGAAGCTGTAAAAACTTCGCATAATTGATGTCTTTGTTTGTTTGTTGTTTTTTTCTTCTTTTTTTTTTTTTTTAAATTATAAGACCATTTTTGCTGAGCAACACACCTTCAACAACAACATGGCCATAGATCTGCGTAACCGGATCTGAAAAAGATGACTTGTTGTCATGGCAACACAAAAGAATAAACTCTAATCAATATTCTTCAAATTCTCGTTCCAATGCTTATAATTCCTGCGGACTGACTGCAAGAGGATGTACACCTTTCCGATTCTGGGATGTTTGACTAAGCCAGACTTTGATGGGCGGACAACGCATCGTCTGACGGTGGGGAGTATAGATGCAGGTGAAGAGGATGGGAAGGGTTTGCCCTGCCGTTTTTCCGCTTTCTGACTCATTTGAGCTTTATCAGTTTTCATCAACTGAGCAATATGGGTTGCAATGAAGGGGAGTTGGGGGGGGGTAAACGGAGAGGCGGGAGTGAAATAATTATGTCTATGCATATCGGGTCATTTTTTCAGATGACATCACACAATTCTCTGTCATAGAAAGACGGGCTATTAATTCCAGTGATGATGGTTAGTGATTGTTGTGATTGAGGGAGGCGGGTGGAGGGGCATCGTGTTCCGTAATTCAAAATTTAAGAAATAGGATGCAGCAGATGGGGCAGGAAGAGGAGGGCGGGGGGGGGGATAAATTACATAATGATTACTACTGACTTGAACCAGAGAAGCGAAAATACCCAAGTTCAAATCCTATCAGAGTTACATATTATTTGGGGAAATCTGTGTTTTAGAGCTAAGTGCTGATCAGGTTATTAGATATGATTGATAAAGTCTGACCCCTAGGATTAGCAATCGCCTGATACGATGATAGATATCAGATTCAGTTTAATCATGTCATGGGGGGGTAGTTGTGAAGTGGATACTGATACGAGTCGACGATGTGTGTCGTATTTTAAGCACAATCGTATTATTAGTTTACAAATGACAGTTATTCAAATGATATTGCTTCAAAGTTTCAAAACACTGAAAAAATTTGAATTGTGTGTGTTGATAATCCATTGCATTCAGATGGAAAAATACTGTTCAGGCAAAGAAATAATATAATAAGCTTTTTATGAAGATGCTCTGCTGAAGACAACAGTTAAAAGGTGGTATGCTGGCTTTAAATGCGGTTGTATAGACATAAATGATGCTGAATGCTTGGGTTGTTTTAATTCAGTAGTTGTCCTGGAAAAAAAATTTTTTTTAAAAGTCCACAAAAAGCTGTTCATAAATTGAAGTTGCTCAATATGGCAGAAGTGTTGAAAATATCAGGAGGCACTGTATTTTATCATTTTGTATGAACATTTGTAAACGAGAAAGTTATTCAAAGTGGATGATGCATTTGCTCAAAGTTGAACCAAAACATTTGCTCAAAGTTGAACCAAACAACATTTGCTCAAAGTTGAACCAAACAACATTTGCTCAAAGTTGAACAAAAAACAACATTTGCTCAAAGTTGAACAAAAAGAATCAGCAATGATTCAAAGAATTGTTTTCAAGCTTTTCTATCAATATATAACAAAGAATGAAACATTTCTTCACTCAACTGAGTAAACAATAGCAGGTGAAAGCCATCCAAAGTGATTAAAGGTGTAAACATTAGCAGGCAAGGTTTTAGCCTCCATAGCTAAATGGCCACAAATGAAGAACATGAAAGTGCTCTTTCACCAAAACAATTCACCATGTCACAAGTTGATCAAAACAATTCACCATGTCACAAGTTGATCAAAACAATTCACCATGTCACAAGTTGATCAAAACAATTCACCATGTCACAAGTTGATCAAAACAATGATAAAAATTACAAGAATTGCACTTGAAACGTTCATTCATTGCTTTGAAAAAGGAAGAATCATCAAAGCAGTTTTCTTATTGACCATTAATAATAAATCTCCAGTATTATATAAAAGGAACATTGACTGTGTGTATGTGGGTGTGTGAGTTCGTTCCCTATGGACTCGAAAACGGCTGGGTCGATTTTTATGAAATTTCACATGAAGGTACTTTATGTGTCTGGCAGTGTTCTTAGATAGGTTTTGTGTCAGAATGTCTTCGATAAGAACTGATAATAGATAATCGAAATAATCCAGTGAAAGAAGGAATAGGCGATTTTGACCCACACATACAGCCTAACATCACAAGTGCATTTGAGAATTTTTATTTCAACACAAGCCGAAAGGTCAAACATATAAAATAAACAGTAGGTTCTTTGATATGATACATTCAATTTGCATTTCAGACTTTAATGCAGGCTAATGTAATTTGATAAAAGCAACAGTAGGTTCTCTACAGTGCAATGTAGACTACAATATATTATGAACTTAGTTACTGCGAGAGGCATGTAAAGCTTCCTCCAGGTGCATCGTGATGGATTCCCAATTAGAGCAGGCAATTGATCGATTTGATTGAAAAATGGACTATTTCATCGATTTCGCTGAGAATAAGAATATGAGAGTGTGAAACATTCGTTGATCATCATTCAATCCCGAGTAACGTCGGGTCACTCTGCTAGTATTATATAGAATTATTGATACGTTTAAAGGAAAAAGTGACAAAAATAGTGAAGAAGAAAAAAATGTGATTTTTTTTTATGTCAGAAGTCGATTGCTAGGATGGCAAAACTACTTAATTACACTTCGAATTACTTCCACACACACTATTATTTAGATCTGTAAATCGTTCCAGACAAGGCATGATGCCACTTGATATAAAGAGAATGTAAGGACTAAATGATAAAATAAGAGAAGCGAGAGTTATGATGCTGCTGAAAGTTAACACAAGGTCCACATCTTACTCTTATTGGTAGACCTCCAAAGAATGCTCTAGGGAAAGAGATATTTTGGGATGTTCAAGGTATTTTATTCAGTGATCGTTTTGAGAAAGGAAAAACAATCACTAGTGAATATCAGATAGCACTATTAGTGCATTTGAAGGAAGAAATCGTCCAAAAACTGCCAGAAATGAAGAAGAAGAAAAAGGTGCTCTTTCACAAAGACAATGCACCGTGTCATCGATCGTAACAATGGCAAAACTACATGAATTACAACAACTACAAAGAACATGAAATGAGAATACCAGTCCGAAAAAAACAATGGATGCAAAAATTATGAAGCTTCTTCTCAAAGAATTCCAAAAATAAAAAAAAATCATATATAATACCATTCGATAAGGTCCCGACAATGGAAGACCAGATAAGAACACAAAATTGGATTTATAAGACCATAAAATTAAACTTTGATCGCCCTTTGGGATCTGTGGCGCAGTGGATAAAGGTGTTGAGTCTCTATAGTTTCCTATGAGCATTGTCTGAAGATAGCGGTTTCAATCCTATCCAAGTGGGGCAGAGGATTAGTTGGCCAAAATGTAGTGAGGTAACAACTATGGAAGGCACTAATTACTGGGGATACAGTTAAGAGACTCAGCATTCCTACCCTGTTGCGGTTAATCACCTGAAGAAGGCCAGAGGATGAGTTGGGCGAAACTTGGTGGAACAACAACAACTATGAATATGAGGATAATAGTCTGCAAAAGGAATGAATGTGCATGAATTATACCTGGATTTTTTCCACACCCATCCTATTCTCCAGATCTCACCTCTCAGTGACTGCTAGCTGCAGACCTCAAGGGAAAGAGATTTGATTTCAATGAAGAAGTGATCTTGAAAATTGGGGTGTATTTTGAGGGCGAAGACAAATCGATTTACAAAAGCATTTAATTATTAGAAAAGCATTCGAATCAATGTATCACCCTAAAAGGAGGCTATGTTGAACTATGTTGATGAATAAAGTCAAATTTTCTATAGAAGTTGTTGTCTAATTAGTTTGATCTAAAATTTATTGAATGAGGATAAATTATTGAATGAGGAGTTATCTGCTTTGTGGGTGTGTCTCGTATAGTTTTTTACTTTTATATTGGATCAAGCAAAAACAAACAGACACCTGTCCTTTATATGATAGATATGTATACTCTGGTGTATCTAATAGTTTATCTGTCTTTATATTTAATGTTGGTAAGCCTAGATGATCCTTGTTCACAGGGTTCTTTTTGGTTTTTTCACAGCCATCCGATTCTCTAGATCTACTTGCTGTTTATAGACATCAAAAGCATACTCAATGGAAAAAGATTTGGCTCCAAGGAAGAAATGATATGAAAGGCTGAGGTGTATTTTGGCACCAAAGACAAATCCTTCTTAAAAAAAAAAAAAAAAAAAAAAACCATCAAATTGTAAAATAAACTGCTCCGCCATTCATTATTATTTGGTTAAATCACAAACTGACTTATCTCCCCCTGATTTACTGTTATTTCCGCTATTATCAATGGCGATTCGGCAAAATACGAAAACTGATTTTTACTTTCAATTACAATTTTCCCTAATTTTTGATTAGGATATTATTTTTTGCTTTTTTTGAACTGTTTCTTTAGAAAGCGTGACACACAAAAGAACACACACGTTATCGTATTGGTACATAGATTGAATTTTAATCATCTCCAAAGAGTGCTCTATGGAAAGAGATTAGGTTCCAATGAGGTAGTGATATTGAAAACTTTGAAGGCCAAAGAAAAATCGACCAACAAAAAGCATCTAATTATTAGGAAAGCATTGCAATTAATGTATCACCATAAAAGGAAACTGTTGATGAATAAAGTTGAATTTTCTCTAAAAGTTGTTGCTTAATTAGTTTTGACCCAAAATTTATAGAATGAGGAGTTATCTGCTTTGTGAGTGTGTCTCGTATAGTTTTTGACTTTTATATTGGCTCAAGCAAAAACAAACAAACACCTGTCCTTTATATGGTATATATGCATACGCTGATGTATCTAATAGTTTATCTGTTTTTACATTTAATGTTGGTAAGCCTAGATGATTCTTATTCACAGGAGGATGATGTAGAAAAAAAAAGCAATAAAATATGCGATGATTTACGAGCTATTGAAGGAAACATTTCTTTGATGGAACTCTTCTATTAAGATTAAGCCAATTAATCTTTCATTAAATTTTTATCAACTTATGGTACACCTAAGAACCTTTCAGGGTACGCCGGTGTGCTTGAGTGCACCGGTTGAGAGATGTCTCTCCCCACGGTAATGTGGTATAAAGATGAAAGGATGGACTCTAAGATCCAAGTCAAACGATATCTCATTCGGTCAAAGAAGGATCTGCTAATAAAAAGACAGACTATAGGTTGTCATAGTGATGCCAACAATTCGCTCGGTTGGTATAAAAAAAAAAAAAAAGAGAGAGAGAAAGAAAAAGTAAGTTTGAAAAGTTAATTACATTTTCAAAATAAAAAGACAAAATCCAAAATTAGTTTCTTTTTGCTCTCTCACACACACACACACACACACACACACTTCTATCTCCTCTTCCCTTTCTTTTCTCTCTCTCTCTCTTTCGATCTTCTCTCTCTCCACTCTTCCTCTCTTCTCTCTCTCTCTTTCCCTTTCTCTAGCTCTTTCTCTCTCTCCCTCTATCTATCTATCTATCTATCTATTCTTCCTCTCTCTCCCCTCTATCTCCTCTCCCCCTCTCCCTCCACTTTATCTCCTCTCCCACCTCTCTCTCTCTCTCTCTCTCTCTCTCTATCGACCATCTCTCCCCTCTTTCTCTCTCTTTCTTATCTCTTCTTTCTCTCTCTCCTTTCTTTCTTCTTTTCTCTCCGGCTATTGGTTAAATAATATCAATACTTGTGGCGCTGTTCCTTATTATTCATAATGGACTATTAAAGTCTTGTATTATCACCTTTGACTGTTAATAAACTGAGAAAGAGAAAGAAAGAGAAAGAAAGAGAAAGAAAGAAAGAGAGAGAGAGAGAGCGAAAAGGAGTGATAAAAGGAGTGCAAGGTGGTCATAAATAAAAATAAAAATCACATGATTGCTAGTAAGAGACAAGGGATATAATCGAAAAAAAAACGTAATAAGATAGTAAATTAATGAGTAAACTGCAAATTATGGTTAATCAGAACAATTAAAATGGATGCTTTTTTTTTCAAACGTAACTTAATCCCAAAGGAATATTTTAACATGTATTTTAAGTGATTTAAATAGATGTGATTAGCCGATGTTTGATAGATTAATGGTATAGTGTGTTGGGCTATGTTGAAAATAAATTAATTAAGTGCTCGAATGTGAGAGAGTTTTTTCCCCCGATTCTGATACAATTACAGATTCCGTAGTAAATTCCTGATTCCGATACAATTACCGATTCCGATTCTTTGTCAATCTCTAAATATTTAACTCCAGGGTTGTAATTTTTTTCTCGATTATCGTAAAAGATACATGTTAAATGTCCAGATATTTTGTTAAACGTAAAAATACACTTGTGGGGGATGATCTATAAATTTTAGTTTAAAATCAATAAATATTTATTATTTTATTATTACTACCAGGAGTGGGAGATTTTGCTTAAAATAAAATTAAATAAAAAAAAAACGACAATTAAAAGAATCGTTTTTGTCATCGGAAAATAGGCACACATTTTTCCGATTCCAGTACCGATTCTGATACTCCCAAAAGTTCTGATTTTTCTGGTTCCCAATTCTAATTAATCGTCCCAACATATTAATATATAATGTTAAAATTCCACGTATGCTTTAGGATAGTGATTAAAAGGTTATGAGGGTTTTTTAAAGCATGAAAACGATGTTGCCTTTTGTATTTAATATTTGAAATATAAAAAAATAACAATAAAAATATTAAATACAAAATGTAACATCGTTCTCATGCTTCAAAAAACCCTCCTAACCCTTTAATCACTATATATATATATATATATATATATATATATATATATATATATATATATATATATATATATATATATATATATATATATATATAGTGATGGGACGATACCATTATTTTTCCTGATTCTGATACAATTACAGATTCCGATTCTTTATAAATCTCTAAATAATAAAGCTATAAAAAATAAAGTTATAAAAAGCTATAGAATTGGTATTTATTCTCCATTACTGTAAAAAATACAACAAATGTGGATATATTTTCTCAAATGTAAAAACATATTTGTGAGGGGGGAGAGATCTAAAGATTTTAGCTTTACTGTTGTGGAGACGCCCACTAATTGACATAGGCGAGTGAATAAGATATATAAAGGTATCAATCACCAATACCGGGGGAGTCCGGCAATGACCGTCAAATAGGCAAGACGCTTATGCTGCCTCCAGTAAGACATGCAACACGCCACCTGCTTGAATACCTCCAACTGAAGTATATCTGAAGACATGTAAATATGTATATAACTTTTCTTCCTAATATATTATTGTATACCTTTACTTTCCGTGTTCTTGTTAATTATTGTGCAGACACAACAGTGGCGACGGGAATTCAAAAAAAGACTTACGCGGAATAAAATCCACTATTAAACAACAGTGGCTTCGAGAATTCGAAAAAAGACTTACGCGGGAAAATCCACTACTAAATTCAACAGTGGTGTACTAAAAAAAAAAAACGTACTCGAAGGAAAAAAAAACCCAAAAAACTACTGTTTGAACACGACAGTAACATAGAGGATTTTGAAAAAGATTTACTCGAGAATTTACTATTAGACACAACACAGTATTCGAAAAATAATTTACGCGGAAAGTTATCACGGTCGGAAAAAACCCCCAAAAAAACAAAAGAAAAACAAACGAAAGTAACTTCAAAAATTTGTCGAGCGAAGATTTACTCAAAACAAAAGAAAAAACAAACGAAAGTAACTACAAAATTGTCGAACGAGTTATTCAAACACTGGATACTTGAAAGCAAAATATTAATAACCATTTCAAAGTGACTACGAAAGTCAAAGAAAAAAAAGTTTTCGCTAGTACATCGTGAACTAAATTATGCAAATTATCTTGAAGGATAAAAGTGACCATTTCAAAGTAACTACGAAAGTCAAAGAAAAAAAGGTGTTTTCGCTAGTACACCGTGAACAAATTTATGCAAATTGTTTTGAAGGAGAAAAGTGATATTTTTTTTCAGCTGTACCAAGAAAGGAGTTTTTTTCTTGTACATAATCAAAACTTAACGGATTAAGAGAGAAAAAAATAAATACATTTTTTATTATCCCTCAATAGAAAAAGGGAAAAAGAAAGGTTCAACGCAAAAAAATAAAATATCGATAGAATTCGGTTGACACAAAAAAAAAAAAAAGAAAAAAAGCGAACCTAAAAAACGGTTGTTCGTAGTTATTGTAAAAAGTGAATTAGTAAAATAGACTGATTTTTCTAATCTTTGAAATAAAAAAAAAACAAGATGGAGGAATTTGCCAAAATAATGACACAGTTCATGCAGAATCAGCAGATCTTACAAAAAGAACAGCAAACGCTATACGCAGAAAAAGACGAAAGACAGAATGAACGACTCATAAAATGCCTAGTAAGGCAGGAAGAAAGGTTCGCGCAGATGCAACTTGAACAGAAAGAACTATCAGAAAGATTAACAGCTAATTCCAGACAAAAAAAGTAATACAACCTTCTCCAACAAAACAATTGTTCGGTACGGAAGAGGATAAAACTTTTGATGCATACTTCAAGAGGTATGAAGATATTTTCGAAACAGACTGCGAAAACTGGCCAAATGGAAAGAAAGTAAGTTTATTACTTTGAAAGCTTGGTACCAGTGAACATTGCAAATTTGTTGATTTCATACTGCCAAGGAAAACGAATCAGTCAGATTTCGCTGAGACCGTAAAGCTTCTTAAAGAGTTATTCGGACCGAACATGTCTCTTTTCCACAAGAGATGGTCATGTGTGAATCTTAAGAGAACTGATGAGCATGACTACCTGACATACGCGTCAGTAGTAAACAAAAACTGCGACAACTTCAAATTATCGGAACTCACGGTGGACGATTTCAAATGCTTAATCTTTGCACCGGGTCTAGTATCCACAAAAAATTCAGAGATCCGAAGACGCGTTCTCTTAAAATTAGAGACAGAATAAGGCCTGACATTGCAGAAATTAGCAGAAGATTGCTAAAGGGCAGTATCACTAAAAAAAAAGATTCCAGGGATATAGATAAGGCAGGAGTGGCGTACATTAGGAAGATTAAAAAACCTGTCAGAAACTCAGGACAAAGAAATTTTGAGACTAGTCAAAATTCAAAAAAATACCCAAATTATAAATACTCAAATTCTAATAACTACAGAAAACGAAATTACGATAATCAAAGGAATTATAAAAAGACAGTATCAGATAATAATTGCAGAAAATGTGATGAAAAACATTTGGAAAAGGATTGTCCTTACAAAAATATCAGGTGCTACAATTGCGATAAAGTTGGACATAAGAGTGTTTGCTGCAGAACAAAAAATAGAGTACACCAAATGAGAACAAACGACAAAGGGAAAAATTATTTACGAAAATATGTATTAGTAAATATTTTCGACAAGCAAGTGAAATTTCAGCTTGACTCTGGATCGGATTTGTCGTTAATAAACGCCAACACTTGGAAAAAGCTGGGTAAACCGACTCTTCAAAAGTCAAGTAAAGGTATACGAACAGTGACAGGAGACGAAATAAAATTCGAAGGAGAGGTCATCCTGCCCATTAATTTAAATGGAACGACGAGGAAATTGAAAATCTTCGCAATTAAAGAAAGCGAGAACTTACTGGAAATTGACTGGATTTAAAAATTCAATCTTTGGGATAAATCAATGAACGCTTTTTGTAGAAAAATAACCAGTTGCATCCCAACATCAGAAAATATTAAAAACGATCTAAAAAAAAAAAAGAAATTTCTAGAAATATTTACTACTGGACTGGGAAGATGCAATAAATTTAAGGCTAAAAAAAAAAAGGATGCAACACCGGTGTTTAAGAAAAAACGGAACGTACCGTTCACCGGTTTAGACAAAATAAATAGCAAGCTAGATAGACTCGAAAAAACAGGCAGCTTATCGAAAATCGAAACTAGCGTCTGGGCAGTCCCTACGGTGTACGTAAAAAAAAAAAAAAGTCGGAACAAATTCAGGACACTACTTCCAGCAGAAAAGCCTCACTCTCAAACAGAAAAAGAGGGGTTAAGCATCATTTTCGCGGTCATGAAATTCCACCAAGAATTCGTTTCACAACTACGGCAGTTGATTAACACACACGTCGAACTTCTTGGTGTCCTCCATCCAGAGGCCACCGTTTTCCCTATCTTGTGTGCACATTCGATCTAGGTAGTAGAGCCGTAGCGTGTATAGCCGAATCTCCACGTTTGGCATACCTAGACCGCCTTCAGAAGGATGTAGGTAGCAGACATCGCGACAGACCTTAGGGACCCTTCCAAGCCATAAGAAGTTGAAAAGAGCCCTCTGCAAATATAACAGTGTATCTGATGGGATTGGAAGCACTGATAGACGATAAATAGCGATTGGATAGATGTGGGTATTACACACCTCCGCTCGCCCCTTTAATGAAAGGTTTCTACTGATCCACCGTGAAGCTGCAGACCGTACCGCTTTCAGAACCTCCGACCAATTTTTCTCCAGCTGGAGGTCAGGACCAAACCAGACGCCGAGTATCTTGCAAGGCCCATCGCTCCAACTAAAGGGCCCCTGAAGGGGCATACCCCTCCAGGCACCAATGCGCAAACCCGAAGACTTGTCACAGTTAATTTTGGCCCCTGTTACCGTTTCATACAATCTGATTTCTACACCAACGACACGAATCTCAGCACTGCTCGTTACAAGCACAGTTACATCGTCGGCATAGGCGGAGTACTTCGCCTGGGCATCCACACCTGGCAAAGTGATTCCGCGTAGGACCGGATTCACCCTTAGCCTGCGCAAAAATGGCTCGATCGCAAGCACATATAGCATGGGTGATAACGGGCACCCTTGACGAATGGAATGTGACAAACTGAAGGGTCTCGACCTCTTCCCATTTACTTCTACCATCACCGCGGGGTTAGCATAGAGAAGATGAACCCAAGAGCGAAATTGCGGGCCAAAACCAGCCGCCGATAAAACAGCCCTCACGTACCGATGGTCAACCCTATCGAAGGCTTTGGACTGATCTAAGTTGATCGGCCTCAGTGTCGACTTTTTCTATCATCAGGCATATCGAGTGCAAGTTATCCTGGATTGTCCTGCCCTTCACGGCACACATTTGCTCGGGGCTAATAAGACGAGCCAGGACAAGCTGCAGACGATTTGCGAGAATCTTGGCCAAAATCTTTAACTCAGCGTTAAGCATCGTTTAGGGCCTGAAATTACCTAACCCATCCCCACCATCTTTGCTTTTACGAACAAGTTTTATCACACCCATGGTAAAGTACTTGGGGATTGAGCCGTTCCTAAACCATGAGTTAAACAAAACCGTCAGTAAGGGGACAAAGATGTGCGACAACCTCAAATACACTTCGTAGGGAAGACCATCAATCCCCGGTGACTTATTAAGGCCGATCCGCTTTAAGGCTTCAATGACTTCATCCTCCGTTATGCCACCTTCGCACCTAGCCGCTTCGGTCGTCGAAAGACGAGAAAAGTCAGCCAAATAGGTGTCAAACTGTTCTAATGACAGACCGGATTCCATGGAAAAAAGCTCCTGGAAATGGGATCTAAACGCCTCCAGCACACCCTGGTTTGTGGTCACGGTACGCCCGTCTGGCAATGTGACACGAGCGATGTGCCTATCAGCCGCTTGCCTAAGCTCCTCTGCACGCAGTTCAGCGGCCATGTTTGTTGCTTCCTGGGGCATTCTTTTTAACCTAGCCCTAATCACTAAAGCTTGGTGCTCCTTTTCAGCAAGGGAGGCAAACCGAGCCCTAATTATATTAACGCTAGCACTATCCCCCTCCTCCACCGCCCGATCTAGTCTAGACTCTAGTGTCACTTTAGCTGCCCTAGAATCTAGTTTGAGTTTTTTGCTAAAGTCAGCAGCAAAGGACCTAATGGCTTCCTTAACTTTTACCCACCACTTATTCCCAATAATTGCCCCCATCAATTCCCACTGTAGGGTTAGTAATAGCCCGTCACGGAAGCCCTTCACATCGAACAACAACGTGTTGAGCTTCCAGTAACCGGCTAATCTAGGCTTAGGTCTATCTAAGTTTACCCGTACACGAACAAGTCTGTGATCCGAGTAAACTATATTGTGGAAACTTGGACAATCCAATACTCCTACGTCGACTCGCCTAAGAACCGGTCGATATAGCTTGAGAGCTGTATCGACTCTACCTGTCCAAGTCCACACTAAATCACGGGGCTTTTCATTTCGGAATTTGTCGATAAGATCAAACTTATCCACAAATTCACGAAATAAAACAGCATCCCGATCTCTGTTAGTTCCCCTAGATGTTAACCCAAATCGATCTAACTCAGGATCCAGGACAGCGTTCCATTCTCCCGCTAAGATAACCGTTCTGGAAACATCTATGAACTGCTCGATCTGCCGAAAAAAACCAGCCAGCCCAGAATGGCTATTGGGCGCATAAACCCCAATAAGACGTAATGCCCTACCCTTTTTGGTAACATCCAAAACACATAGTCTTCCCTCCAGATCCAAGTAACACGGGTCACATGATGCATCTAGAGACCTTTTAACTAGCCAGGAAACCGAGAATTATAGTGCGCTGAGTAAGCCTCAAAGGTCTTAGACAGTGCACTCAAATGGTCACCAGGAATAAGGTGGGTTTCCTGCACACAACAGATATCCACTCCGAGGTGCTGCAGGTCCAAACTCAAGCACCATTTGCGCGAGTCGGCCCTTAGCCCTCAGACATTTAAACTAGCAAGCTTGAGATCCATGGTGGTGCCTTAGGGTTGGGAACCAGGAACGAACATCGCGGTCGTGAGCATGCCGACGGCTCTCGTGAGGGAATAGGTACCCATCATAGTATCGATGAGGCCGTCACGAGAGATACCACCGACATGCAAAGGATAGGTTAGTTTTGCTATCCTATATAGGGAGGGGTGCATTTTTACTGGGACCCTCCCAACACAACATTTTTTAAGGTTTTTTATGTCACTATCTTTAAACACAACAAGGGGAGTGGGAAGGTTGAAGGCTTTATTTGCCTCTTCTAACATTAGCCAAAGGTCCTTGGCCTCTTCTTTTTTCCGAACGACGGTTAGGATTCTTTTAGCGTTTGGGAAATTAACAGGGGTATCTACTAGTTTCCCCCCCACCTCCTTGAACTCAATTAGTTTTGTGAGGTCAGTTCCTTTGAAATTTTTATGATTGTTGATAGCGGCTTGGTTTAATATGCAAATGTCTTTGCCAGGGAGGTAGAGAGTCTTTTTCTTGTGTTCTCCCGCCTCGAGGAAGAAAGGGATCGCATCGAAGTTTACCTTATCGAGGAGGATGTCATATGACCATATGCTGTGGAATTCGTCCACCTGTACCGAAACCATTTCGCCATATTTTAGAAGAAAGGCGCCGATGTGTTCTCCTTCAATGTGGTGAGGTACATTAAAAACGGACACCGTAGTCCGACGTTTTCCCATATATTCTGATCTTAATATATATTGCTGAGTGATTATCTCTTTTTGTGAGATAGTTAGGCAGTCTTCTGGGGAGTTAAAAAGTACACTCCAAGTGTTGTAGCCCTTACACTTAACGATTCGTAAGGGCCTAAAACCAGCTGTAGCCAAAAGGTTGGTGACGATATCTGCACTTGCTCTTATGACTTTTTAAAGTTTCTGTCGACTATAAATATTGTCAGACACTTTTTTTGGATTTCCTCCAACCTTGGCACGTTGACGATTAATCCTTTGTTGGTGACGAGTTCTAGGCATTGTTTTTCCTTTTCGATGAAATCATTAACATTAATATCCACTTTCGGTGGTTTGGTCCAGGTGTTTGGCGTAGAAGTAGTGCCGTTTCCCGTTTCAGAAATGTCGACGACAATAGGCGTCTGGCTCGCAGAAGTGGCCATAGCCGAACTGTTAAAAAACGGTTAAAAGAAAGTCCAAATAAACAACTGTTAAAAATAATAGTAAGACAAAGAAAAAAAAACGTTGTGTAGAAAAAAAATCCGACGGTAATAAAAATAAAAGGGTAGAGATCGCTGATAGAATAACGCACAGGACAAGAGTCAAAAGCAGTTGATACACACTGTCATCGATCTTCTTCCTTTTATTGTCCAAGCGTTCGTCATCAGCCAATCGGCGGCCAGAAAAACAGTCACATGAGGCCTGACGTCATCGCTCAATAATCTTACAAAAACCACAGCCGCCATTTTTAATTATAATCGGTTATTCGGAGGCCATACCCAGACGGTGTCCCCTAACTTGTACCGTCCTTGCGTCCTCTTCTTATTAGGCAGGCAGGCAGGCGTCAATAACACACACTCGATAGCAATGTATCGCATTAGCAGGTACACTTTCAGCAGTCGCATCATCCTTTGGTGTTGTATTGTACCTATATACTGCCTCTGCAATCGTACATTGCTTCCTTGCTGCTATCCTCTTCACACTTCGGTGGCACTGCTCCACTATACCGTTGCCACACGGTACATACACTCACCTGTGTCTAAACCGGATCCCCCACTCGTCCATGAAAAGCCTGAATTCTCCGCTGCAAAAGGTTGTGTCGCTGTCAGTGAGAATCTCCTCAGGTGGCCCCCGCTCGTAAAATATGGGCTCTAATTGACGGATGACACTAGCCGAGTCCTGTCTTGGAAATAGTCGCCAGATCGCAAACCTCGTTGGTCCGCAATTGATCAGTGTGAGGAAGTGCTGACCACCATAATGGGTTATGTCCATGCCCAGTCGGCTCCAATTCTCGTCGACTTCCAGCCGACCTTTCTGCCATTTGGTGGGAGCATGGTCAATTGACTGGCACTACTTTGCTTTTGGACACTGACGGGTTGGTTAAGTGTACGAAATAATATGTCTCTATCACTCCGGGGTGTCCACTGTCATGGTGTACCTTCTTGATTTTATCCGTCTCCTCAACAGAGGCAGCACATAAAGACCCTTGTTCGGCTTCTTTCTTCATTGCGTCGATCCATCTCTGGGGCACATGGGTAAGTCTATCAGCAAGATTGCAGGTTGAAGTGACAAGTACCGCATTCACCGATAGATTGTACTCTTCCACCAACTTCCTTAATGTCTCCAACCTTCATCTGATTAGCATTTTGGTAGCCGTCTTGGTGCACACTCTCGTTTTGCCTGTTAGTGTGTCAACTATCCAGTGGTATACGCACAGCGAATCTGTGCGCATGCATAATTCTTTGACTTTCCACTGGAATGCCAAGTTTATTCCTTTTATTACTGCATCCAACTCTGCCAGGTTGATGTGAGCAGCATCATCCATTGGTCGCAACCAGCAGGCGTCCTCAATCACAGACCTGTTCATCTCCAATAGTGCCCCAATCGCAAGGGAGCTCGCATCCACCCACACATTTAGCCTGTCTCCCTGGACGCACCAATCTCCTTTAGCGGGATCCTCCTGCTTGACTATTGTGATGGTCTTCTTCACCATGTGCAGCAACAGATTGTCCGCCGTTTCATCATCCCAGCCTTTGGTAACTGCACTCACTCTCCTCTTCATGATGGCTGTCGCGGCCTGGGTCCATCCACCTACTGGTAAGTGTCCCACCAGTTTTCCATACAGGGAAAATACAGCCCACCTCGTGAGGAAATGGGGCACTTCAGGAACTGCAGTTCCGCGCCCCCACTTCAAGGTCCCTCGCTCCTGTTGAACGCTACACCCCAAAACACGAGCGCCATCCTCCAAGCATTCTGGATCCTTACACATCAGTCCAAGTTCGGCTAGCTTGGCCCTCACACGTGATGACGGCATAATGTTCACGTATATGTCGTCAAGGTATGCTGATATCTCCTCTTCTACAGTCTTAACCTGTGACAATACAGCATTGACGATCGTCTTCATTATTTGGGGCACAACGTTCAGCCCAAAGGCCAGTCTTGTGAGGCAATACTTCCTACCGGCAAACACTACCATCTGAAACGGCCACATTGTCTCGCTAACCCGGACCTGCAGATATGCTCTTCTCAGATCCAACAGGGACACATTAGAACCCAGCTGGTGCCACTCTCGTAGTTTGCTAGCACACACGTCAGCATCAGCTGTGAACGCATCAACATATGAGTTCAGTTCTCGGTAGTCGATTACCGGCCTGACTTTGGCTTTGTTATGCTGAGAAACCGCCATTAATGGGATCAGACCCTTAGGAGGTCCAAGTTTCTTGTAGGGGTAGGGAATCAGCCAGCCATCCTCGATCCATTTGCGAAGTTTTTCTTCGTACGCGGGCTTCATGTGATCGGGCACATGATATTCAGTTATTCCATTCTGCAGTTTGGCTGGTTCCTGGTTTTCCGACCACTTCCATAAGGCAGTCCAAGCCCTCTTTTGCTCGTCAAATTCGACGCTGAAGTCTGGTTGGTTGATCCTTAGTGCAGCACACACTGGGGCTTTCTCCTGAAAATGTACCACCCCCGTCGCCATTATATAGACACCACCAAGGGCTCTAATGGCATCATATCCTAGGAGCAGGTCAAAACTCAGGGGTTTTTCGAGCACTACCAGTGCCTCTAGGTTAGCGGAGCTTCCATTTTTTGTCTAAATGTTTACATTGCCCACCCTGCAACATGTGCGCGTCTTTCCACTGATGGTAGTCACTCTGACGTTCTTCTTTCTCCAAATGTGGCAGAGATCTGCACATACGATAGTGCAGGAGCACCCGGAATTGAGGAGTGCTGAGCACAGTGTTTCGTTGATATATATCGGGATGATCGGCAGCATCTCATTTAATTTCTGTGTGGGGAAAAGGTCGACGCTGACACCTTGTCCCCGGTTCCGTTTTCAGGACAGTCTTGAGCTATATGGCCAGTTTCCTTACACCGGTAGCAGCGAACAGCCGTTAGTTGTTGCCGGCAGTTCCTTGCAATGTGGCCCTGTCCATTGCATCTGTAGCATATGATTCCACCACGTGGACCGGGTCCCTGATACGGTTTCTTATCATTCGGTGTGGATTGAGAAGCAGCAATTACTGGTTCCTTCATCTCGGAGTAATTCTTCATTACAGTCCTGGCCCGATCTACTAGGTCATTAAGGGGCAACGAATCTGCACTTGAGCTAGCTCGTAGTAGCTGCTTTGCTCCTGTCGGGAGTACTGCCAGGAATTTGCATGCTAAGGCCCGCTCAGGCAGTCCACCAAACAACACTATCAACTTCGTCAGCTCTGCCAAGTATACCTGTACGGGAGACACTTTATACTGGAAACAGATCACAAGCCCCTAGTGACAATCTTCGGCTCAAAAAAGGGCTTGCCAGTATATACGGCAAATCGCCTACTCCGTTGGGGTACGATCTTGCTAAATTATGACTTTCAAATAAAACATCTGGATTCGAAAAAAATAGGTCATGCGGATGGCCTGTCAAGGCTTATACCGAAAATGGAGGAACCCCTTGAAGAGTCAGTAATTGCAGCTATACGTTCCAATTTGAGGAAAAAAACATGGTGGTGAATATAATAAAAGAATTACCAGTCACGTTAACCGATATAAAAAGGGAGGCTGAAAATGACGATGTCATCACAGATATAAAGAAAAAAATAAGGGAAAATGATGAAAAAATGCAAAGTATATTTTCCGTATGCAATGATATTTTGTTATATAGTGAAAGAGTTGTTATCCTGAAAACCTTGCAGCAAAAGATCTTACGTGATTTTCATACAGGACACCCAGGTATAAATAGGATGAAGGCACTTATGCGGAGTTACGTTTACTGGCATAACATGGATATGGATATTGCACTAACAGTAAACAAGTGTAAAGGTTGTGCGTTAGCCGCTAAGGCACCACCGATAGTCCATAAACCTTGGAAAAAAACTGACCATCCATGGTCATGCATTCTTATAGACTTTGCTGGACCGACCGAAGGACAATACTACTTAATCGTAGTAGATAGTTTTTCCAGATGGCCTGAAGTAAAGCGTTTTAAGAACCCGACGACAAATAACACAATAAGTTTTCTGCATGAAATATTTGCACGGTTTGGTGTGCCAGACATTATAGTCACAGATAACAGAACACAATTTACATCAAGTGATTTCAAGGACTTTTGTGACACTTTTCAGGTAAAACATATAACTACACCACCGTTCCATCCTAGATCAAATGGATTAGCGGAAAGGTTTGTAGACACGATAAAACATGCACTTAGAATATCAATAGGAGCCCCGACGGATAAAGCATTACAGCAATTCCTGCAAATATACAGGATAACTAAGAACCCAAATACACCGTCGAAATTATCGCCAGCAGAATTAATGTTTGCTAGAAAAATAAAATCACCATTTGATAAATTAATACCAAAGCAAGCAAGCGTCCATCAAACCATGCATACATCACGTAAAAGGTTTAAACTTGATGATCGTGTATATTTTAAATGTATGAAAAATAATATTTCATATTGGGAGTTTGGTACGGTAGATAAACGTATTGGCGACTTGATCTAGATGATAAAAGGTCCAAAAGGGATACACAAAAGACATCAAAATCAATTGAGAAAACGTCATATAAAAGACAACGAACATGACAAACCTGATGAAAAGGAAGATCCAATTGATATACTATACAAAGCGTTTGATATCGAACCACCACAAACCATGCCCGAACCGAGAAGATCGGGAAGGAAAAGAAAGTTTACAGAACCAATTATAATAAACCCCAAGAGGAAAAGATATTGAAATCTACACGACTTCAAATCTTGGGAAGGGGGGGGGGGGTTGTGAAGATGCCTACTAATTAATATAGGCGGGTGAGTGAGATATATAAAGGTATCAATCACCAATACCGGGAGAGTCCGGCAACGACCGTCAAATAGGCAAGACACTTATGCTGCCTCCAGTAAGACATGCAACACGCCACCTGCCGGAATATCTCCAACTGAAGTATATTTGAAGACATGTAAATATTTATATAACTTTTCTTCCTAATATATTATTGTATACCTTTACTTTCCGTGTTCTTGTTAATTATTGTGCAGACACAACATTTACTAGAAGTTTAAAATCAATAAATACTTATTTTATTATTACTTACAGCAATTAAAATTTTTCTTGAACCAAAATCAAATTCGAAAAGATGATTAACGGAATCGTTTTTGGCATCAGAAAATAGACACAAAGCTTTTCGATACCGATTTCGATACCCCAGAAAGTTACGCATTTTTCAATTTTCGATTCCGATTAATCATCCCAACACTAATATATATATATATATATTATATATATATATATATATATATATATATATTTGTCCGTTAAAATCTAGCAAAAGTTATTGCCCATTGGCTTAGAACGAGTGCCTTATGCTAAATTGATTGTTGAATATAATTAAATTTGTGCTCATTTTTGCATTAACCACTAAACCTATTTAATCACTATTAATCCCTAACTGCGCATCGAATGGACAAAATAATTCGCTACACCTTAACATAGCAAAGCTCCATACAAAATTTAAACCACATTGGCCCAGTAGTTTCTGAGAAAACTTCTAAAATGTGATGCTGTAGTAAATAATCTTTGTGAATCTCAAACAGTGCATTGAATGGGTGCCATAATACTTAGTTCGCTGCTACGTATAATAACTAAGGTTCATACAAAATTTCAGCTACATCGGCCAAGGAGTTTCCAAGAAAAAGCAAACAGATAGACAGACCCAAATAAATATAATACATATATATATATATATATATATATATATATATGAGAGAGAAAATAGAAAGAAAGAGAGAAAGGAGGAGAGAAAGAGTGAAACGGGGAGGGGGGTCTATAAATAGCTGCATTGGCCTTGAGCAAGTCATTTCTCTTACTAATAATTGTTTTCATCTGTTTATTTTTCCAATTTCATTTGGCCCAACCTGATTGGCTACTGAAAGTTTGACCTTTAATCCAATAAAACAAATCGGACTCGAGCAACTAATTCTAATTTAATTTCCAAATGGACCATTAGAGCCGGGTTTTTGTGTTCTATTGACTGGTCTGAGGAAATTAAACATACCATTAACAATTTTTTCATGGGTTCCCTGCTTCGTCCCGCCAACGCATGATCAATAACATGATTATTATATCTGACCTAAAAATTAAAGTCTATTTCTGATACAAGATTTTTTTTTTTTTTTTTTTTCTCTCTGTCTAAAATTTGTCTTACGCACATATCTGAAGTTGAAATGAAATTATTTTTGTAACTTTGTTAATGTGGAGTCCATAAAATTTTCTATGGACATGCATTTTAACATTTATTTCTGAAGATAGCATTCAGACTGGAATCATAGACTATTAAGAAGCATCACAAGTATAGGTAAAAGTTGCTTTGGTAAACATTTCTATGGTAAAGTATTGGTAAAAGTTTTATAGAAAAGTATTTGTATAAAAAAAATTCTATAATGAATATTGGTAAAAATGCCATGATAAAGTCTAAATTAAAAATAAATGAGGTTAAATATTGGCAAAAACTCTTATAGTAAAGTATTAGTAAAATTTATGTTAAATTATCAGTAAAAACGTTATAGTAAGATACTGGTAAAATATTGGTAATAAATTTTAGGATTAGGTATTAGTTAAAAATGTTATGGTAAAATATTGGTAAAAACTGCTATATTAAAGTATCACCTATGAAGATAATCTATGATTCCAGTCTGATAATTATTAAAATACATGGCAAGTCTTTGTAGAAAATGTGATGGTAAAATATTAGTAAAAATGTTATGGTAAAGTATTTGTAAAACGTACTATAGTATAGTATTGGTAAAAAAATTTCAGGTAAAGTATTTGTAAAAAATGTTATAGTAAATTATTTGTAAAAATGTTATGGCAAAGTATTAGTAAAAAATGTTATGGTAAAGTATTTGTAAAAAATGTTATGGTAAAGTATTTATAAAAAGTGTTATGGTAAAGTATTTGTAAAAAGTGTTATGGTAAAGTATTAGTAAAAAGTGTTATGGTAAAGTATTTGTAAAAATGTTGTGGTAAAGTATTAGTAAAAAATGTTATGGTAAAGTATTTGTAAAAATGTTGTGGTAAAGTATTTGTAAAAAGTGTTATGGTAAAGTATTTGTAAAAAGTGTTATGGTAAAGTATTAGTAAAAATGTTATGGTAAAGTATTTGTAAAAATGTTGTGGTAAAGTATTTGTAAAAAGTGTTATGGTAAAGTATTAGTAAAAAGTGTTATGGTAAAGTATTAGTAAAAAGTGTTATGGTAAAGTATTAGTAAAAAGTGTTATGGTAAAGTATTAGTAAAAAGTGTTATGGTAAAGTATTTGTAAAAATGTTGTGGTAAAGTATTTGTAAAACGTATTATAGTATAGTATTGGTAAAAACGTTCAGGTAAAGTATTTATAAAAATGTAAGGATAAAGTGTTAGTTAGAAATTTTATGATCTTTTTTACACATTTTTATTCAAAACAAGGTATATTGTCATTTGTAACGTCAGGGGCTACTATTTGTGATCATGTCTAACAGAGGACTGTGAGGAATTGAGCAATGAGATGTCTGTTCACATTATATTTTAAACTTTAGCAGATTAACACAAGCAAGGGAGCAAGAAACATGGAAAGTGAATAAATATGGAAACAGACAGACAAACAGACAGACATATAGCCTTTTATATTCTAGATTGTTATAATGGAAAGTCCTCGTGTTAGAATAGAAGGCTTCCTGCATTCTAGTGAGCTCATCAGTGAAAGGGTGGGATTTTGCTGCTTGTTGGGTGCGTTGGGATTGTGTACATCGTGGAAGCACGAGTGCTATCAATTCGTCAAAGCACATTCTATTAAAGTACTTGTAAATCAGGCACAGGAATGCTACACTGCAGCGATGGAACAGAAACTGTAACTCTGCATTATTATTGATAAAAATGGTATTGATATTGGTAAAGTATTGGTAAAAAATGGCATGGTAAAGTATCGATAAAATTGTTACAATCAAATATTGTAAAAAAAAAAAAAGATTATGGTAAAGAATTAGAATTATTAGAAAAAATTTAAGTTATTAGTTTATAAAAATTCACTTCTGGATCGTATTTCCTTAACTGCATGTTTTTATGAATGTTTAAACTCTATATTTATGAACCAATAGCATAAGCACAAACAACACGTCTTAAAATTATGTCATAAAAACAGTCACAGTTTTGTACAGCAATAACGAAATTATAAAATGAGAAGTCACATGGCAATCTACAGCAATGTTCACAGACTAAGCACTTACTTTCCTAACAAAAGCTACGTGGGTCCTCATCTATAATATCAATCTCACCCGTCTGTTTAAATTTATGTATGTATGTATGTATGTATGTATGTATGTATGCATGTTTGTATGACTGCCTAGAACTTTCGACAGAGGCGACGCATTTTCACAAAATGGGTATCATTTTGTAAGCTCGACCCTTCCGACGACAAATACCGAAAAATTGGCCAAAAACATTAATTCCTTCACCCTCAACTGGGCACTTTTCGTTCTAGTGGCAGCGTCGTTATCTTAAGATCGCATATTCGACCTTTTTTTAAATATTTTTCCATCACGTTCGCTGCTTTTTTTGTTTTTCCGATTTTTTATAAAAAGTTTTAACATTTAAACAGGGTTATTTATGCCATTTCTTTTTCATTTGCTTATTCTTTATTTTGCACAATGTTCGCTGTATGTATGCCTAAAACTTTCGACAGAGGCGACGGATTTTCACGGGATCAGTATCGTTTTGAAGCTCGACCCTTCGGATGACAAATATTAAAAAATTGGCTAAAAACATTAATTCCTTCATCCTCAACTGGACGCTTTTCTACGAAGAAGGTTCGCTTTTTTCGTCGATATTTTCGAAAGTTATTCTCTCTTTTCGATTGACTAGCCTTAATTTAAACTTACATCACTTCCGGTTTGGCAATGGGTGTGACAGCAAAGATGTCATGTTTTTATTTTTTTCACATTCTTTACCTCCTTCAAGGTACGGGTTCGAGCCTATCTGCCTACTACCCCTTTTTTGTTTTGCTCAACACACACCTCCAAACATCGGGGCAATGCCAGGCACCCAGGCTAGTATTTTTATAAAAAGGCAGGCATAAGACAGAAACCAGTCAAAAAAGAGGACTCAATACAATTTGGTTGACCCCGTCTCCTAATACAGTGCAAAAAGATACAATTATGGCCAGGGTTGCGGAATTGGATGGTAAAAGTCCGACTCTGACCCCAACTTCGACTCCTAGAATTCCTAGGATGCTGACTCCAATCCGACTCCTTTGATATCTGCAACTCCCGACTCCTTTACTCCTATGTAGAAATCTATTTTGCAGATCCATATACCAGCCTCCCACATCTATTCAGCATGCATTTTATAATTACTTTTCATGTATATCATTTTTGTCATTTAACATTCACTTGTATGATAAATATACTCACATGTACACTCTACCAGCTTTATTTATTTTATTTTTTTTACTTACGTCCACCCTTTACAAGGATGTAAAAGGCTATTATGTGGAACCATGTCATGGAAAGATTAACAAGCTGTTGGTTTACGTAACATTTTAACTTCTGCATATCAGTACGACCAGGGAAGCAGATAGCAGGACTGGGAATTCCGAAGTGTAGCTGTTTGAGGGGGATAAATTATTAGAACAGAAAGCTTTCTAGCATCTAGTGACCTCAACAGTAAAACGGTGAGATCTTATTGCTAAGCGGGTTTGGATATGTATGGGGAGGGGGTACAAGTGCAATAAGTTCATCAGAACACATTCCATTAAAATATTTGTAAAGAAGGCACAGACATGCAACATTGCGATGATGGAACAATCAATAATTTCCCCCACTTTTTATCTGTGCCTAAGCCTGGACATAGATTCCATGAATAGAGCTTCTTTCATAGAACTGCACACATGTGGAACTTTCTTCCGTTTTCCTGCTTTCCAGCCGACTACAATATGGGCGTCTTCAAGTCCAACATAAACAAGTTCTTGATGAACCGTTCCCCTTAAGTAATCCAATTTACCAAATTTACACTAGTAACAATTACTACGATATTGTCCAATTGACTATTGTACAGTCTTTAACCCTTATCCTCGAGTGGCCTCTGGGCCTTGATAAGTCGTGAATCCTATGTAAAAAAAAAAAAAAAGATTCAGCAAGGCATTTATTGTAGAGCTTGGAAAGTATAGGGGCTAGCTCAGCTAAACATTTCTTAATTAGTATAGCAGGCCTTTGAGGTGCCTAAGTTTTTTATGATATTGCTGACATGAGAAGGGGCAATTTTTACATCATCTAATGTGGCTTCAGTGCACATAGGAAAATTTGGGAGGGAGTTGTTTGTTGGCTCTAAGGTGGAGTTGGAGGCGAATTGCTAGGCAAGTAGTTGCACCTTCTCCATTGCCGTGCATGCAACCTTCTGGTTGTTGCTCAGTGGAGGAATTACTGATTGCCCTTTATTCACTACACTATTATAGTTCTTATCTTATGCAATTCTATGTGTTCTCTAATTATTTCAGCATGCTTTCTTTTGACTGTCACTATTTCTCTCTTACAATGATTTCAAGCATCTACGAATTTTGCCTCTTTGTATTTGACTTATGACATACAAACCGGCAGAATGCATGCTGTCTTAATGCAATGGCAGCTGCACAATCAGTAGTGAACCATGGGGGTGAGTGGGGCTTTCTATATTACTTCTGTGTGGGAACATGTGCTTCAATGCCTGCTTTGCACCATTCAGCTTTCTCATTGGCACACTATTCAGCAGAAAGGGAGAAGATATCGGTCCATGGGGCATCTCGGATATGTTCTCTAATGGTTTCCCAGTCAGCCCTGTTGTAGTACCTTGTTGTTTTGAGCAATGGTTGGGATTAAAATTTGATGGCAACTGATACCACTAAGTGGTCTGCGTTTCCAAGTGGACTGTGAGAATCAGTCACACGATCCTCAGGTACTGTGGTGAGGAATAGGTCTAGAAGTGTAGCCTGCTGAGGTTCACGATCTGGTTGGCGATTTGGAAACATTACTGTGTGAGTGAATGGGCTATAGAGAAGCTATAAGTAGAGCATCCAGCAGCAAAGCCAAACTTTGCAACTAATTATACCCTATGCGGCCAAGGCCGTCAATCCCTCGTATTTCCTCTTGTATTAGAAAACATGCCATGCGACATACAAATATCTGTGCGTGATGTTGCCAAGCTAATCAAAAACTTTGATTCCAGTAAAACAACTGGCCCTGATGGCATTCCAATTATAGTACTGAAAAATTTCCTACTTACAAGGCTGTTTAAGCACTGTCTTAAGGAGAATTGCTTCCCAACATACCGGAAAACCTCATCAGTATGCCCTGTATTTAAGAATTCAGGTGATTGGGCATCTTCCTCTTACTACAGACAAATAAGTCTCCTGTGCGTCATGAGTAAGTTGCTGGAATCCATGTAAAAAGTAGTAAAAATAACCTAAATAACATGCATATTGCATGTTATTCCATTCTGCTAGATCTACAGCAGATGTGCTTACGGTTATATCTCATAGGATTAGCAAATCTCTCGATGGAGCCTTCTTTTCTAGGGCAATTGCTCTTGACATATCAAAGACCTTTTATAGGTTATTGCATAAAGACCTACTTCACAAGATCTCCAGCTAAAGTATAGCTGGAAAGTTTTCTCAATTATTAAATCATTTTTCTCTGATAGGTTCATAAGAGTAGTGGTTGATGGGCAGAAATAAGAACTTACGGTATTAATTCCGGAGTCCCTCAAAGGCCCATCCTGGGCCCAACTCTCTTCCTGATCTACATCAATGATCTTTCAAATCGCATCCTTGCATCATTCGTAGACATTAATAATCATTTATAGACATTTATGCTGATGACACTACTATCTATGACAGTACATCAAAGGCCGTAAATGTCCAAGTTCTTTCTGATTCTCTCTCCTCTGATCTTTAGCATGTGGTGCAATGGGGAAAGAAGTAGTTGGTTAATTTTAAGCTTCTATCTTTACATCATCAACGCCTTGATCCCCTATCTGGCATCAATTAAAATGAATAGCTTGCGTATTTGGGAGGCTCCATGTTTTGACAAGCTTCTGGGGTTGACCTTTACTCCTGATCTGAGATGGAGCATGTACATCAAATCTGTTGCCAAGGTCGCTCGAAAAATGGTAGATATCTCACTGCTGATGCAGTTCTCTACCTATATAAGAGCAAAGTACATCCAAATATGGAGTACTGTTGCCACATCTGGGAGCTGCTAGAATGACTTATCTTGCCTTGACAGAGTTCAAAATAGACTTCGTAGCCTAGTGGGGATGCCCTTTTCTCTTCCCTGCAACCTCTTTCCCACAGAAGAGACACTGCGAGCCTGTCTCTGTTTTATCACTATTTTCATGGTAGATGCTCGTCTGGGCTCTAATCTATGGTCCCCTCCCTCATCAAACTTTCATGAAAAACACTCATCTAGCCAAAACCACTATCAATAATTTTCCCCACTCTTAATCTGTGCCTAAACCTAAACGTAGATTCCATGGACAAAGCTTCTTTCTTAGAACTGCATGCCTGTGAAACTCTTTTCCGTTTGCCTGCTTTCCAGCTGATTTCGATGTGATCATATTCAAGTCCGACATAAACAAGTTCTTGATGAGCCGTTCCCCTTAAGTAATCCAATTTACCAAGTTTCCACTACTAATGATTACTACGATATTGTCCCATTAACTTCTGTACACTCATTAAGCCTTATCCTCAAGTGGCCTCTGGGCCTTGATCAGTGGGGACTCCTATGTAAAAAAAAAAAAAAAAAAAGGAAGGAAAAGCTATAAAGGGCTATAGTTCCATGGGTTACTTCTTATTGATTTATGCCCATTTTTTGGGAGGGGGGGGTCGGGGTAAGATTGTAATTCCAGATCGATCCCAGTCTAATCCAATTGCCAAATTCTAGTAGATTCAGGAACTAGATAACTATCAGATTACAATCCGATTGTTATCCAATGTAATCCACAGTGATCTTATTCAAAGACAGAATTTTCATTGATCCCTTGTGACGTTACAATCAAAACGAAAACAGCTGTCCAGACAGGATTTGCAGTTATCCGATAGACCAAAATATTTTGATGAAGTAGAAGCATTACAGTACAGTAAAAAATGTATTTCCAAAAATAAAAGCAAAACCATACAAAAACTGATAAATTGTGCAAGCCACTGTTTAGGAAGCAATTAAGTTCTTTCTTATTCACCAAACCTGTTTTCCTGTTCTTATTTACTTATACTGCTTCCCTCTTTTTGGAAATCATAATTTATCATTCTATGACTAAGTGTAATTTATATTGTTACTTATGTATGTTACTAAAATAACTAGTACAAATGTTATTTCTAAATGTCTGCTTTAAAGTGATAATACTTTGCCTCCAAGACACCTGCCTGTTTTGCATGATAAACATTAAAAATCCTTATACTCCTAAATCCTCCCAAAATTCCTGTATATCTATATTGTATATAAATGTTGTATTCTTGTAAGTATATCATCTCTCTTGTTTCAACTGGACAAAAAACCAATTGCTCTTCTCCCCAAGCTGATATAAAATCACATACTTTGCACGTACTTTGGGAGGGTGGTTTAGCTTCCAGTCCTAAACTTTAGTAGGCTGACCCTTTAAAAATCGATAAATACTAAATATTTATAGATTTCTATTGCTAAGGCATGCATTAGCTTAACCTATATTTATACGCTATAGAATATCTATAAAATAGATACCTATTAGCCACAGTTTGTGCTCAGATTATAAGTGATGAGATAAAGTACTGATAAGTATCTTTACATGAAAAATAACACTTAAAACACATTTCGAAACGCACCCTAACCCTTATACTATAATTTCTAATTAGTCACTAATCCACAAACCATATTTTATCTTTTCTTAACCTTAGTAGATATTAACCTTAAATCTACACCCCATACTCATAGATATCTCCTTTCAAAATGTAACCGCATCTTCCAATTTTAATCCTATTCTAAGGAGTGTAACTTCAAAGCAGATACTAATTCTTTGATACTAACTCTATTAATCCTAACTATCACTTCAAGAATAGCATAGAAATACCTGTGTTTGAAACCAGGTGCGAGGAAAACGCTTGTGGTGCTGATGGACCCGTAGATCTTGTCAGGTCATCCATCTAGAAGGAAAACTCCAATTTGTAAACCTGTGACACTGACTTCATACATCTTGGTACCAAACGGAGAAGGGAGGCCTCCTTAGTCCTTGATGACAACCTCCTTAGAGCTGGTGACTTGATCAAATCACTGGTTTGCAAACCTAAACTACTTAAGGAGTAGATAACCTATCGCCCGGCTTCCATACTCCTTCTTTGCCTATTAGCCAGGAGAATAGAGACGTCCATTGCTTAGCCTTGTTTCCTGACTAGGGCAATGAATGCCGTCCCCCACATTTGCATCATTCTATATAGCTGGGCATCATGAGGATGCTTGTTTACCATATATGCTAACATGATTGGACTGCTTTTGGACAGATTTGAGGGTACCAGTTTGACAGTTGCTGGTTGCTGTTTCCGACTGACAGTACAGGTGCCCTAACTCTTTGGTAGTACTAAGAGCGGCTGCTCTATCATCAGTTGCATAATATCAGGATGTTTGTAGTGCAATGTCATGCATGGAAAGGGGTCCTGCACTCATCTCTAGTGGGAATTTCCAAGGCCACATTCCTGTAGATGAGGAGCCGGCTGGTCATCGTTTTGCCTAGCACCTCACCCTAGGTCTGAAACTACGAAATAAAATGAAATGGCAGCTCAGTCCAAAAAAAACGTTCAAACCAGACACACACTCAAAGAATTCGCCTCCTCCCTTGAGACTTGCATTTACAAATATCTGTGGACTTAGAGCTAACTTAGATGATGTTGAATCATTTCTCCTGGCAAACTCCCCGGATATCTTAGCACTAAGTGAAATAAACTTGCGCTCCTCCATCCCATCAAACCACTTTAACATGTCTGATTATCTTCCATTTGTCATGAAGACTGACAAACACATGCACGGACTTGGAGTCTATATTTGTAACATCCTCTCTGTGTCTAGGTAGTCTAAACTAGAATTAGGTGACTAGGCCTTCATGTGCTTTAAACAAACTTTACAACATAGTGTTAGCTACCTGTATTTTCTTTATAGCTCTCCATCGATCCAGGACTGTATTATAATCAATCATGTCTCTGACAGCATAGTTGTAACACTCTCTCTTGACACTAGCGCACAAATACATGTATTTGGTTACTTTAATGCCCACCACGGAAACTGGCTTGGCTTCTCTAACTACACTGACACAGCTGGTAGTGTCATCTACAACTTTGCTATATCCCATTCCTTGACACAGATAGTAACATTCCCGACCCATCTCCCAGATCGTCAGGACCAGCAAGCCTCACTTCTGGATCTATTTCTGACAACAGTTCCTGAGGATTGTGTAACAACTATTCATTGCCAACTTAGGAATGTTGATCATGCTGTGATAATGATGGACATCACTCTAAACTGCCAACCCTAAGTTGAAGAGGCATTGCTTCAAACAACAAAATACTACAATGAGGCTGACTGGGATGCCATTAGAGATCACATCAGAGACTCCCATGGGGAAATATCTTTTCTCTTCCTGCAGAAGAGTGCGTAAATGAGACTACTGAATGGTTCAAAGCAGCAATTGAAGCACATGTTCCTACACGAAAGTTCTATAGGAAACCCCACTCTCCCCAATGATTTACTTCTACTTGCACTGCTGCTATTGCTCGGAGGCAACATGCATACCATAGATTTATCCGGCATAAGTCCTGTACGAACAAACAAAAGTTTATAGAAACTAGAAATAATTGTAAGAAAGAGGTAGCAACAGTTAAGAGTAAATATACTGAAACCACCAGGAAGCATATTGAAGGGCAGAAATTAGAAACTCGTGATTTCTGGAAAATCTATAATAGTGTAGTAAATAATGGGCAATCAACAATATCCCCATTATCCAACAATCATGAGGTTGTTTGCACAGCAACTGAGAAAGCTAACATGCTTGCCTGTCAGTTTGCCTCAAACTCTACCTTGGACCCAGCAAACCATTCCCTTCCTGATTTTCCTTGGCGGACAGAAACCACACAAGATGATCTAACATCACCCCTTCTCAAGTACATGTTATAATAAAAAACCTAGACACCTCAAAAGCATGTGGACCTGATCTCATCCCAGCTGTGCAATTAAAAAAATGCTCCACTGAGGTTGCTCCAGTTCTCTCTAAACTCTTTAACAAATGCCTTAACGAATCTTGCTTTCCTGACTGCTAGAAAACTGCTTCAGTGATACCAGTTTACAAAAGCTCTGGCGAAAGAACTGATCCATTAAATTTTCACCCAATTAGCCTCCTCCCTCCTTTCGCAAAAATATTTGAATCCTTAATTAATCAAGCTCTAGTCCACCACCTTACAGCTGCTAAACTTCTGTCTGACACTCAATATTTAGACAAACCCATTCTACTTCAGATATTCTAACTGTAATCTCTGAACGTATATACCAAGCACTGGATATGGCAGAGGAAAGGAGGGCAGTAGCCCTAGATATATCTAAGACTTTTGACTTCAAACTCCTTGGCTTAATGTTCAAAGGGAATAGATACATCAGGTTCATTACCAAGGTTGCTGCAAAGAACGTGGGCTCTCTCTACCATGCTAGAAAGTTACTTACGTCTGAAAGTATCCTGTACCTCTACAAAACCACCATTCGCCCATGTATGGAGTGCTGCTGTCACATTTGGGCTGATGCATCTGTTACTAGTCTTTCACTCCTGGACAGGGTTCAAAAGAGAGTCTCCAACCTGATAGGTCCTGAACTTTCATCTAAGCTTCAGCCTCTGTTCCATCGATGAAATGTTGCATCCCTCTGCATGTTTTACAAGTATTTTAATATTGAACGCTCTGACAAACTCCAAGTCCTTGTACCCCCTCGACGAAAATACCCCCAATAAACCCAACAAGCAGCAAAGTCCCACCCCTACACAGTAGAGATCCCTAGATGTAAGAAAGTCTTCTACTCTAATAGTTTCTTCCTCAGAACTGCTAGACTTTGGAATTTTCTTCCGGTTTCCTGTTTCCCCAACTGTACTGACATGCAGAAGTTCAAGTGTAATGTGAACAGAGACCTTGCTGCTTAACTCTCTACATAGTACCCTTGTAACTTAGGTCCCTGATAATAGTCCAGCATATCAAAGTGGTAATGTACCTTGTTCAAGGTAAAAATGTAATAAAACAAAAAAGAAAAACCAAACGGGAAAATCATGTAAAAAAAATAAATTTATTGGACAAAAAATTATGACTCCAACTCCGAATACTTTTAGAAATCCGACTCCGACTGACTCCAACTCCAGCTAAAACCTCCAACTCCGACTCCGCAATCCTGATTATGGCTAGAAAAGACGACATGATTCCATTTCCGTTTGATGAAAACTGGTTTTCTTTTTTTTTGTTGCAGACCATCTACTAGTTGACCAAATATATAACATTCCAAGAGCGACAGGAGCCTTCTATCATGTCTGAAAGTGACACAATGTTCAATGAGTAAGATTAGAGATGTGCTGCTGTGCAACTCATGCTCTCTGCCGATCTAAGTTAGGACAACAGGACCATTGCCAGTACCCTCAAAATGTATTACTGAGTTAGCATGAATAACAACGACATGCCCAAGGTAAGGAAAAGGAGGTTTTAGCTGGAGTTGGATTTCTAAAAGTACTAGGAGTCGGAGTCGATTCCGGTCACGGTTATGGTCTTTGGTGTAGTTTCAAGTCTGGGCCACATCATGCCACATTACATCTTCGAAGTCGGCTTGAAAGTCAACACCAAAGTGTACCTGGATGTGCTGAAGAGTGTAGTGATCCCCTGGTGCAATCAAGTGACCGCTGGCAAACCCTGGGTGTGGCAGCAGAACTCGGTACTAGCCCACAAGTCCAAAGAGACCCAGACTTGACTTCAGAAGAAGTGCTACAACTCCCTCCTCCTCGACCTGAACCCGATGGACTACTTCGGTTGGTCATATGTCGAAACATCACCAACATAACCTCCTACAACACAAAGCCAGCCTGATCGCCGCCATCCACCAAGTATCATACAAACAACTTTGATACTTTGTAAATATATAAAGATGCTGTGTTTAACTTTATTCATTTCATTGTATTCACTTTCTTTAACAAACAACATATAAGCAAATGTTGCCTAAAAGTCATTAAATCCATGATAAATTGATATTCTATGATGTAGCGGCAACAAATAAAAAGCAAGCATGAAAGAAAGAAAAAGTAAAAGGATGAAAGAAAAAAAAGGAAAAAAAGAAACACCGAAAGAAAGAAAATGATTGAGGTGGGGGGAAGGAAACGTAGAATCTGATGCAAAAGCGAGAAACCCTACATTTAGAAAATGGAGGTGGGGTAATAAACACAACTGAAAAAAAAAGAAGCAAGAGAAGAAAAATGGAGAATGATCGAGACATTATACCTTTACACGAACGCTACAAAAATAAACCCAACTACCATTAAAAAAAATGCCACATTAAGATAAGACCAGTATTGGATTTTGCATATACAAGATTTTTGGTAAACCAAAATGAACTGAGAGACAATGCAGCTGGAATTACATTGGCCTCCAATGGCCAATCTATGTCACATTGTGTGGTTACACGTGTTCCACTAAATGAAAAAAATGTACAACAGGAATTTAAGTTATGTGACGTAGCAGTGTAGTGAAAGTTGTTTTTACATATCTACTCTCGATTGACTAAGATCAAGAAGGAAAGAAATAAAAAAATGAAAAGGAAAAAAGAAAACCCGAAAATAAGAAAAGGGTTGGGGGGGGGCGGGTGAGGAAAACGTAGAATCTGAAGCAAAAACGAGAAACCCTACATTTAGAAAATGAGGGTGGGGAGAATAAACACAATTGAAAACCTCCTAAATTTTCAATTCTAACGTTGGATTTGCATGTAGGGAAAAATGGAGTACTCTGAATTGGACCAACACTATCTCCTCATTTGTTTATGAAAATAACAAAAATATTTAATATACCCCCCTCACTTTTTTTTATTAAAATAAATCTTTCCTTGTATTAAAATCGATCTACTGGCGAAAAATTAAACAACTCAGTTTTCTTATCCGTTTATTTACAGATGCCACGTGCATGTACGAAGGTCAACTGGTGTCGACCGGGAGCTGTTCCTTTTGTTTTGATTATTTTGTGTCCCCCCCTAAAACCAAATTGAGCCATTCATACACACTATAAACACCCAAACACAGTTTTCTTCCCCATTTCCTGTTTTTTTTATAGACCTAACATATGTGCGTATGTTAAACTCTAACCTAACCTAAAGGTAGACGCAACGAGATGTTGACAAACTATTTTTTTTTAACTTGCGTGTACGTATGACGGTGAAGTGGATGCGCATGCGTAAAAAATTGCAGCTATTGCAGCAGACTGAATAGACACCCCCCAACCTCCCCATGTTAAGAATGGCTTTCGGAATAGACACCTCAACCTCCCCATGTTAAGAACGGCTTTCGGAATAGACACCCCCATTTGTTAAGAACGGCTTTCAGAATAAACACCCCCAACCTTGTCAGCATACCTGAAAACCTAGAAAAGCTGATATGTCGAATGTGAACGGTGAGTTGAACGTAAAACGTTATGAAATTTAAATTTTTGTTCCATTTTTAAAACAACCGTAAAACTGAGCGTTCTCGACAAATGTTACAAAAGAAAAACTTCTCTAATCCTTTTCTTTTTCGCTTGTTTAGAATATATATATATATATATATATATATATATATATATATATATATATATATATATATATATATATATATATATATATATATAAAATCTTTTAACTTTCTTGAAGTTTTACATTTGGATTTTACCGTCACTGGATTTTTTATCTTCCACCAGTGACTATCCATTCATGTGTAATCACTTTTTTCTTCACCATATTCCCTCTGCTTCACTTTTTTTGTTTACAAGTAAGATCTTTGACTTACTTGTTGTTTCATCAAATACTTCTGCATGCAAAATCCGATCCCACATTTTGCTAATTCCTACCCTCTGATGAGAAGGAAAGTATTTCTTCGAAACTCCGCGGATTAAGGACTATCCATTTATTTAGAGTTTCCTTTTCAGATTAAATATGTTTTTAACTCATTTCAAAGTGTTTTTTAACATATTTTATTAACTGTTTGTTCATATATATATACACGCGCGCGCACACCATAAATATATATACACATACACACACACACACACACACACACACACACACATTACCCCTTTTTTCCTTTTTTTTTCATTTTTATTTATTTGCGGATTATTATCCTCATCTTTTCTTAGCTGTGAGACGACAACAACTACGGAAGACAGTAATTGCAGTGAATGCGGTCAGGAGATTCAGAGTTCCTATCCGTCGCGGTTACCAGCTGATGAAGGCAGAGGAATAGTTGGCCGAAACGTCGTAAAACAACTAAGAAAAGATGAGGATAATAGTCCGCAAATAAATAAAATTTATAAATGATACTCATCTCAATAATTAATTCCAATTAAAATAATATATGCCATTCGGTACGGACCCGACCATGGAAGATCAGATAATAAACATGAATTTATAAGACCAAAAAATTCAACCTTGATCGCCTTTCGGGGCCTGTGGCGCAGTTGGTTAATACTCCACAAATAAATAAAATTGATAAATAATACTCATCTCAATAATGAATTGCAATTAAATAATATATACTTTTTTCCTTTGTTTTAAACAAAAAAAATTTTTTATGATGGCAGCCATTACACAAAAGCTATTAGAAAGCATTGGATTTTTATGGAGTTACTATTGTACATTTATCTTGTCAGCGAGAATTTAAAATGTTATATTTCTTTGTAGCAGACCCGAATACACCAGTAAACAGTTGAACAAAAAAAAAACCTTTTAAAGGTAAATCTCCAGGTGGTCTCCCAGTGCATTTTCACCAAAACAATTTCGAACAAAAAACAAAAACAATTTTGAATAAAGCAAAGCAAAAAAAAAAAAAAGTTAAAAAAAAAAGATACTTGAAATAACATTTTTTAAAAATTCTTTGAACCTTTTTAAAAACCCTTGAAAGACCAAAACAAACAAAAAACAAAAAAAACGTAATTTGTTTTAAAAAAACACAAAAAACTTTTGTTTGCTACACGTTTTCCGAAAATTTACTTTAAAAATTCTTGTCGCCATCACACAGTGCAGGTGGGGTGGGAGATGGGCTGCCTTGAGCGACTGACTCGCTGGCTTTGTGACTCCCTTCCCTTCCCGTATCTAGTAGTCGGCCTTTAACTGACCTGTGAATGTGTGCGCTTCTCTCTCGCCCCATCTCCCTTTTACCTCTCTCTCTCTCTCTCTTTCTCTATCTCTCTCCCAATTTGAAACGACCTGTCCGTTCTTCCTCCTTTTTGCCCTTGGCTATTGGCCAATCAGGATCCTTGTGGAACTTCTGGCAACGCCACAGTGCCCCGTTTTATGTGCCCTTTTAAAAAAAATCAGTTTGGAGGTTGGCCATCTTGGAAGAAGCATCCTTTAGATCCGTTGCTGACCGTTTTTCGGCAACGTATTTTGTATATTTTTATCCTTTTCTGACAGTGGAGTGCTTTTAAAAGGAATGTATTGAAGTGTTTGCAGGCACCTCCCTTTCAAAGAAGAACATTCGACGTGCCGTCGATAAATTTCATCTTATTTAAACGTTGGGTAGAGAGCCCAACTATAAGAACTGTATTGAAGTGTTTGTAGGCACCCCCCTTTCAAAGAAGAACATTCGACGTGCCGTCGATAAATTTCATTTTATTTAAACGTTGGGTAGAGAGCCCAACTATAAGAACAGTGTCGGAATTTTTGAGTAAAACTGCTTACTCCAAAGAAAGGAGGAATAAGGAGAGAGAGACACTGACAACCCTTCATGAAAAGGAGAGTGGATCATTTGTTTGGAACCCTATTTCGGACGAGAGAGACATTTTAAAAAAAACCTTTGAAGGTTGATTTTATTTGTGAAAAAACACGTCTTAAAGGACTCCCTGTTTTGAAATGTTTATTCTCTTTTTTCATTCAGACTTCAAGTAAGCCTTTGATATCAAGAACATTTTATATATTTTGAAAAGTCTCCCTTTTGAGAGACCATTTTAAAGTTAATTTTTGCCCAGTTTCCTTTTTTCCTTTTTATATTGAATGCCATTTTGTCTTTGATTTTTTCTCCCTTTTTTTTCTCTCTATTTGTTACTTAGTAAATTTTATTTTACAAGCTTTTGGGAATTCAAAGCAACCAGCCACCCTTTTTCTTTAAATAAACATTTATAATTCTAACAGTTTACAGGGTCTCAATTAATTACCTTTTATTTCTCTTTGTGTTGTTGCATGACATTATTTTCTCTTTTTTTTTACCCCAATCGTTTCCCAAAAAGACGAGTTTTGGCGACACCCCCAGAAATTTTCGTCAACGTTAACTAAAAACAAAAACACAACAAAAAAAAAAATGGTTACAATAAATTCCCCCCTCATCTGCATAAAAAAACTTTGCTATTTAAATGAATAATAAAACAAAATTACGGTAGCTCGTTGTTTTTATTATTTTTCCCCCTCTTCTTTGTTTTTATTTCTACGATTTCCATTTTATTTTACTATTTTTTTTAGAACTTTTTTTTTTGTTTCGTACCGTTGTTAAGATTTGATTATCGGCAACGGGCGCTTGGCATAATCCGGCAGTTGACCTCATGTTCCGGGCAAAACCGAACGGACGCTAAAACACATCCAGTTCAAAATCTGCACAAGTACAAAAATGAATGTTTTTTGTATGTATACAAAAATGATAAGAGGATGGTACTGTAGCGACTCGCCACAGACATTAGAGTGGCGAGACAAAGAACATTTCAGTTGCACGTACAGCTGTTGTCTTCACCCACGCAATTTCCGTGCACAAAACTAAAATTCTGTCTTGTTTCACCGACGTAGCTGGAAGCACCTCACGTGACAAAGATGTTTTTTTTTTGTTTGTTTGTTTGTTTGTTTGTTTTATCCACTCGGATTACGGAGAAAACGAATTTCAAAAATATTTTTTTCTGGCAACTGTAGTAATATCATAGAACTACTTCCATACGCGCAAGAGTTGTGGCCCCTGGCGTATGAATATATACGAGGTTCTCACTTCCCGCTCGGACATGGGCTAGTCAATATGTGTATATCTTTTCCTTGTGTATATATGTATTAATAAATCAATTTGTTCATATAAACGTCTCTGCTATAATTCAAGCACCAACACACCCACATATCAATTCAACAGCAGCTTTCGTTGGAGCGACTTGAAACCTATAAAAAAAGGGCATTTCGCGCCACAACCAATCAGTCGCAGTCGAAGCCAGCATGCTGTAAATAACTCGTTAAACGACGTTAAACAACCAACATTGTTTCACGCGCGTTACGAATCTTAATTCTCCACATGGAAGTACCAGATCAGCGAGAATTAACATTTTCCCTTTTCTTCCTTTTGTTACACTTCTTTCATTCCAGTTTTATCAGACTCTAAGAGAAAAATATACAAAGTCCTAGCGACCATACAAGAAGTTACAAACATTAAATTTATTGCTAAAACATTCCTTTCCTAAACGTTTTACATTCATATGAACTATCACCTTCTGACTCTCCTGCTGAATCAGCACGCGCACTCATAAAAGTACGTCAACACAAACACCATGATTCGTGATTTCTTTCTGTTGTTAAATAAAAGTTATATATGGAACTTTTAAAATAGTCTTTGCCTTAATGCTGTTACTGACAACCTTTTTTATTTTTATTTTTTTTGTTAAGGGTTGGGAAACATTTACCTATGCTCACATCACGACTGTGATACCAGGTATCGGTGAATGTCGACCAAGCCCCCCTACAGTACGATGGATATGTCATGGGAGTTTCAAAGACAGTCTTATTCTCTGGTGACTTCAGAGGAATATTAAATCTGTACAGTATATGGCTTTTAAGATTAATATTAAATCTGTACAATATAACTCAGTTAAGCCGTGGTAGGCACTTCGTCTAGTGATGGCGTCACGATAAAAACGCCCTTGAAAGCCCTGGCCAAGCATTAAGAATTCAGCTACCGACAAGATTTGAATTACAATACAAACTCGTGTAGTGAGCTCAATCTCGGCTACGGCCGCGCTGGATAGGATGAAGAGTATAGGGAGATATGAGCAGAAGAATAAACTTCAATGACGTTCACCTGGTACTGTGCATCCAGCTGGTTCCTAATTTTACTCTGGAGTGAAGTAAGTGGATTCATGTTTCATCCCTTGTCAAATATCGAGGCAAAAAATCATTTCTGTTGATTGAAACAATCGGGTAAAAAACGTTCTGGATCATTGCTAAGGACTTTGGCAGAGGGCGAAAAATTAAAACACAACAAACTGAAAAGTGCAACTTACCTTATGGTTTAATTACAGGTCGTTTTCTTTTCTTTTGCAAAATATGTTGCGTTATTTTGCAACTCTGCTTAAGCCTGGTAGTTAGACTTCTGGCGAAGTGTTAGTTAAAAAATCTTCCGTGAAGATTAGAAATTGTCCCATGACATGAGGAGTTTTTCATTTAATTCAACGTTCGATTAGTAAAAAGGATGTTTCCTGCGAAGTTACGTCAAGAAAAAAAACCCACCTAACTTAGTAGGTTAAATTGTCTCAAAGGTACCATGACAATTTTAGCGCCAAAGGCCCTTACATAATTAAGAAGATTAAAAAAATGAGTCCATGATGTCAAAAATTTTTCCTTGAACTGAGATTTCAGTTAAACAACCCCATGCTCGCGCAGGTTAATATTTTAAATCAATCAATGAGAAAGGTCGTTTTAAAAACAAGGTGTTGAGCTAATCAACCAATGAGATGACACGATTCAACTTGTGTAATTTCTCACAATGTATTTTTGTTTTTGATTCACTGTGAGCAAAAATAGGTGCTTCTGCATTTACCGACCCGCGGTTTCTCGGCAGCTAACAGAAATAACTGGAAAAAAGATCGTCCGAGATTCCTCAATTTTTAACCAACGTGCTCTTTGTTTTCAGCTACTACAATTACGAATCTATGAAAGCTAGATTTTTATAAAATGGAAGAAATAAAAATTAATTCTAATCGCACAAGTGAGGGTTAAGGTTTAGTGTTAGGGTTAGATACATGTTTGTCATTTTATTTATTGTATTTCCATGATTCTCCTGTTTATCATTATAATTTGCTTGTAGCGGTTTAACCTTTCACGGTCGGATGCTTCCAGTTATTCCTGTCAGCGGTCGAACACACTCGAGAAACTTTGTGAAAACCGCAGGGCGGTAAATGCAAAAGTACCCAAACACGACGCCTGCTTTGAACACAATTTTCTCATTGACAAATATTCATGCAAAATGGTAAATACTTTCTGATATCTTCAACTCTTCTGTTATGTCATGCAACTTCAATTTATGATCGGTCAAAACGAACAGTGCTCAATACATAGGTAGAGCTAGGTAGTGAGTTAGAAAAATATACATGGCAATTAAGCTACACGGATTATTCCGCGTTTCATCCACACTTGGATTCGTCAGGCTTATGCATAAGCCTGACGAATCTTAGTATGGATGAAATGCAGAATATTCTGTGTAGCTTAATTGCCATATATATTTTTCTAACTTACCATGTGTGTGTGTGTATGTGTGTATATATATATATATATATATATATATATATATATATATATATATATAATTACAAAGCTCTGTGGACTGTCCAGGCGTCCTTGCTCGTTTGAATTTTGAAAGGAATAATTTTACCAAGAATTCTTCATAAATTTGGTGTCGTTTTTTATTCTAACTGATGGTACTCAAGTCATCTTTTTTTTTTACTTTTAGAATCACTACTATATATTGGGTACAATATAATAATAATAATATATAATAACCAATAGAGATTTGACTTTATAATAATAATATATACAAAACATGCATAAATTAAAATATCATATTTAAGTGTATTTTACAACCGAGCAACGCCCCCCCCCCGCTAGTATATATATATATATAAAATATATTTTAGTCATCGACATACAGACCTGTTTCGTTGTTTCACAACTCATCAGTGCCGCTAGACTAACACCTATCCCAAGCCGAGGATCGAACCTAGAACCGTCGTGATGACAGTCGGCAGTTCTAACCCCCTGACTACGGAATCGGTGGCCGAAATTAACTTGTCCGAATGTCTATTTAAATAAACATCCGTCCGCCACTCGTAGAGGGCTCAAACGTTTGTTTGTAAACAAACCGCGAGCTTCGCATTTTTCAGCTAAATTAAGTAGCGAGTAAGATAATTTACGATAGTGCTCTACCCAAGAGGGGGGGCTTTATAAAATATATTTTAGTCATCGACATACAGACATGTTTCGTTGTTTCACAACTCATCAGTGCCGCTAGACTAACACCTATCCCAAGCCGAGGATCGAACCTAGAACCGTCGTGATGACAGTCGGCATATATAAGTTACTCACTAGGTTAACATTGCTAGATGGCATCGTCCTTTCGAGTTAAAACTCCTACTTGTGAGACATCAGCTTGGGGTTATTAGCTGATTGGATGACAGCGTCCCTTGTTGAGACGAAGTAGGTTCATTTCACAGTCGGAGTTCATCGCGGTTTGCTTGATCTTTCGACTATATTAGGAGCCGAAATAGAAGGAAGGATTAGTATGTTGTTAAGAAGGATAGTGGAAAAGTATATAATAGTGATCCTCATTCACTCCCGAACAACGTCAGGTGTTCTTGCTAGTTTTTTTTTTTTTTATGAAGTTCTACGTTGTGCACTTTTGAAATAAATACTGAAAAACGGATCCGTAATATGTTAAATAGAAACCTGACTGATGTAAATAACCATTCCATAAGAAACCGTTTCTTTTAGAAATTTGGCATAAACTCGTAGATAATGAGGCGAGAAAGAAAATGTCACTCTCAAATTGTATGCATTCCTCATTTTTACCGAATTTTTAGAATCATCTCGTTTAGGATAATTTTACCCCCTTTTTAATATAAGTGAACAAGAAAAAAAATGAAGTCACGTTTTGCCAGCTAATGAAGGAACTTGTTCTTCACTGGATCTGGATCCTTGGATTCAAATCCAAAGTAAATATAAATGCTATGTTAAGTTTTTAAGTAATACACTTTTTTTTTTCTTCAGAATAGTAATTTTTTTAAACTGTCTTCATTCCTTATTTATCCATCATAAAAAAAGGGGGATATAGATGCTAAATATAATATTTTTGCAGATATAAATAATCAGGATTGTGAGGTAGGAGTTGGAATCAGATCGAAGGGATTCAGAGGTTTTGGAAGGCGTCATAAAAATACCATGACTCAAAATCAGATTTTTTTGGATCTTTTTAAGAATCAGCAGACAGTCTCAATATTAGAAGACTTTAAAATAAGGAGTTGGAATCAAAGATGGACATTTTGGAATCCTAGGAGTCTAAGTCAACGTCAGACGTTATACTTCCAACTCTGCAATCCTGAAAATCAACACAGTAAACTGTTATTCCAGCTCGTTTGACTCGTTGATCCAGAGATCTCTATCAATTCGTTGTTTTGATGCCTTATTTTAATAGAGATTCCTGTTCCAGTAGCTTCTTTTCACGAATTGCAGACTTGCGGAACTTCTCTTCTTGTTGAGTGTCTTACTCTCTTCAAAACTAAGGATTATAGGCATCTACTATCTTTGGGATAATCATTTTTCATTTTTGTTAGCTCCTTACATCAAGTGGCTTCATGCCTTGTCTGGAGCGATATCCATTAAAAACAAGCGAAGCATGCATAGTCCCCTGTGAGTGCATAGTGAATGAGGCATAAAATAATGACTAAATTCAGCATTTGCCCCCCCCGCCCATTTAGCCCCCAAAAGTCCCCAGTGGACGTCAAATCCTGGTGAAAATGGACAAACGGTGCAGTTTTAGGTCTTAACATAAGTAAATTTGAGTTCTATACCATGCAACAAAAGAAATGATTAAGTCTATCATTTGCCCGCCCCCATTTAGCCCCAAAAGTCCCCAAGGCCTTAACATATTTAAATTTTAGTTCAGCACCATGCAAAACTGCTAAATAGACATGCACAGAAAATTTTCGACAATTATGATAAAATAGTCCCAAAAATGGAGTGTTTTTATTAGCTCTAAAAGAGACCCTGGGGCACACCCAAGAGTTATCGTGAAGTATAGACAAACAAAATTATATAGAAATCAGTTAGTTACAACTTTTCAGAAAGTTTTATAAAAATCCAAGGCATCAATTTAAAAAAAAAAAATAAGCATAAAAGTGTCAGTTTTAGCCATTTTAACCCGAAAGGCACCCCTAGAGGGGCAACTGGAGTTTTCCTAGAAAATCCGTTGTTACTTTTTTATTTATATCATGTTTAATGTTTGTGCAAAATTTTTAAAAATTCCAAGGCGCAGCTATTGAGAAAAGTGCGGACAGACGAACGGACAAACAGACGAACGGACAAGGATGAATTTACAGGTCCACCCTTCTTTTGTCGGGGGACAAAAAAACCGATGGGAAACACGAGGATGTTTAAAGTTGTGAACATCAACAGGCTTTTAAATAACTTGTGAAATGGGAAAAGAGATTGGAGAAAAAAAAAAATTAATGATAAATGTGGCATCCCCGTGTTTTACAAATAATTTAATGGTAAGTACTCAGATGAACTCAAAGCATTAGTACCCCCTCGACCTAAATACCCCCCCCCCCGATAAAGCAGACAAACAGCAAAATCCCACTCCTACATTATAGAGATTCCTAGAGGTCATAAAGATTTCTACTGAAATAGATTCTTCTCTCAAACTACTAGCATTTGTAATTCCCTCCCTGGCCCCTGCTTCCCTGACTGTACTGAGATTCAGAAGTTCAAGTATAATGTGAACACACATCTCGCTTCCCAAATCCCTACAGTATTCTGGCAAATTTGGTCCCTATTAGTAACTCCTTACGACTTAGTGGCACTGTTTTGTTTGGAGTGAACAAACAGTAAAAAATTTTTTAAAAAATAATAATAATTCAGAAGATGATACTGAATAGTAAGTTTCAAAATCATTGCACATTAAGCAAGACGTCATTGGTTTAGAATATTGGAATCATGAGTAATTTCACTTGAATTTATCTTCCCTGAATTATTACTTGACCACTTGAAAATTCACTCTTGTATTCAGAAGTACAAAAATAAAAAAATCGCTCTACACATGTGTGAGGTTCAAAATGAGGCTTTTTCTCTTTCTGGTTTCGGGCTTCAGGATGGTTGGATACGTTTAACTGCTGCTCTATTTCATTATTTTTTCACAACTGCATGTTTCCAATTAGACGTCCTATTTAAGTGTCGCAACTATAAATTTGCAATGTATATTCAACCATGACCTTTCTTGACTGGTGGCAAGTGTTGTTCCCAGTTAGATATTCATCCATGATATAAGATACAAATCTCCTGTAAGAAGGCCAGGCCTCCAAGAAATTTCTATTATCATTAACAAATTCTCTCCTGAACAATTTCTGTGGAGTGAAAAACAATAAAATAATAAAGTCATCAAATACAAGAAAAATACAAACCATTTGTTATTGTATTTTTTTAAATATATTTGTTTTGTCTTTTTGGTTTTGTCAATATAATATTTGGTATATTGAGTTCCCTTCCTTTTGAGTTATCTCCCTTCAACTCGTGTATGAATAATCTTCTAATGATGGCATTATACTTGAACAGATTGGCCTTAATTCTCAGTGGCCTCGAATAAGGTCGCAATGATGGCCCCAACTTCAGAAAGAACTCCTGTTCATTCAACACCGTAACAACACCAATGCTTTCTCTCACCTGTACAAATTTCACTTCCCATCTGCTCTTCATATTATTTTGATTCTTCGGACTACTATGTTCATCTTGAGTGCTATTTTCACCACGTTTCAGTCGATTTAACCTCCGACCTTCTTCAGGTACTCCTGTTGTAACCAACTGGGAAGCAACCTCATTGTGTTCCACAGATGAGTAGTTCTTGTCGAACTTGGAAGTCTTTCTGGAATTTGCACAGCACTTCGAACAGAACCCTTTATTTAATGCACAAGGGTAGCATGCTCTTGTTCTGTCAGTCATGAAGTTCTAAGTAACTCGCAATTGTATTTTGAGTATCCCTATGAATTAAACCTTTAATCTCCAGAAAAATGTAACTTACAACTGGACGTTATCAAGTACTTTATCCACTACGTCATGGATCCTTGCTTTTAATCTGCCTTTTAAAAATCAATTTGTTTCTACACATAGAAATCACTTGCTTATATATGCAAAGCAGTTCCAACTATAAAAAAATCTGCAATTATGAATGAAAGTTTTGGGATTGATCTTCATCCCTGATTTGAAAAATGGAATACTTACATTAAACCTGTTGCCAAGGTTACCAGAAAAATAGTTGACACCTTCTATCGCTCCAGAACGTATCTCACTCCTGATGCAATCCGCTATATGTGTAAGAACCAAATACGCCTTAAAATGGAGTACTGGTGCAACATCTGGAGAGAAACTACCCGAAGTACCTTATCCTTCCTTGACAGAGTTCAAAATTGGCTTCAAAACATGGTAGGCAGTGCTCTTTTCTCCTCCCTGAAACCTCTCTCTCACAGAAGAGACGTTGCAAGCCTGTTTCTACTTTACTATTATTTTCATGTCTGCACTTCATTCAATGTCCCTCCACACCGCCAAACTTTCACAAAAAGCACTCATTAAGCTACGACCGTCGCCAAGTACTTTCTATCAGTACCCAAATCTAAACGCAAATTCTATGAACAAGGTTCTTTCCCAGAACAGCAAGCCTGTGGAACTCAGTTCCACTAATCTGCTTCCCAGCTGACTACAACATGGTCGTCTTCGATTTAATTTCAATGCATCCAAAACCAAGCTTCTATCTTTATATGACGTGACTGTATAGAGGAGCGATACTGCTCCCTATTGGGGAGATTAAAATCCCCTAAAACCCTGAGTAAGGCCAGGTAAATATGCTGAGATTGTCCGTTAAACGTTGATTGAATCCCGGACAGCGGCAGGTGATCTATAAAAAGGGACGAATTTATTGTGCTTTGTAAAAACAGACAGATATTTTATTGTTTAAAACAATGACAGGAAATATCAGCATAATGTAGAAATTAAATCATGCACTCATTGGCCAAGGAACACCTGCTCACACGTGACAATGTTGACCTTTTTGAGGGCGTGTAAAGGAAATTTAGTTTTGGTCGCAGATTCGCAAACTATGGACGACCTATTGAAATGCACACACGCAAAAGAGTTGGGTATTTCTGTGTTGTGTTCTGGTTGGCTGGGCAGATCGCCCGACCAAACCTGTTACCTTAGTATTAAAGAAAATACTCAGGCTGAATTTAGCAGATTAAGCCAGACCTCCAGGAGTGAGGGCCTAACCAAGAGATATCACCCCTATCCGGCCGTCACCACCACTGCCATCATAAAAACGAAGAATAAGATTTTTGGAGAATCTTGATGTTTTTGGTATAATCAAACTGAACGATGTATATATGTAAAACCTTGTAATTTTTGTGAACTTAACTTTTCGTAGCTAGAACCCTCAGAGTCTTTTTCTTTCCTAGCGTGCATGCAAGCAAATTGATTTTCAGCAGAATCGACACGAAACCTGAGAATTTATGTGAAGATCTTCTGGAAGAAGACGATCAAGCCATTTCATTTTCGATGAGGTCAGAGGCCATCTGCTGACCTAGGCGGGAGCGGCTTACATTTACACCACCAATGCTCTGACTCCTACATAACCATAATCAATATGAATAATTCAATGTAAATAAGTTCTTGCTATCCTCTCTTCTTAAATAATCCAATTCTGTCCAATCCCCACCAAAAACTATCACTGAGCTGTTGTCGCACCGACCACCTTACATTCATTAACCCTTTTCCTCGATAAGGGTTAATGAATGTAAGAACCTTGATAAGTGATGACTTTCGAAATGTTTGCTTTGACTTTAAATCCAGATCTAAAATGAAAGACTTGCATACAACTTATTGCTCGGATTGTTGAAAAAAAAAAAAAAAATGGTCAAACAATTCTACCATTCATTTTATTTTATATTTTGGTTTTTGATTTCTGTCAACGAGATATTGAAAATCTTGTTGGATATTGGGAAGAAGTTGTAAACAGCAAAGGAGAATACATTATTAATTCGTGCTTATTTTTATTAAACCTTTTTAGATTAAAAAATAAAAAACGTTGAAAAAAAAAACGTTGTATAAGAATGTTGTATTTCGGTTGTGTTTAAAAGAACGACGACATGCTGACATATTAAAATATAACAATATGTCTTTATTTTTGGTAACAATTATGAGTGGTTGGCGTTAGGGGGGAGATGCACACACGGAAATTCAACCAATTGATTCTTCTCGGCCAGATGGTCAACAAACAACGATATCCTTTTCAGTTATTATATAAGCATTTGTGACCACCTGGGATGGCATTGTCTTGTAACCACACTCCAAGGACATTTTATTCGACCCTCGTGATTAAATGAACTAGTTGACCTTGATTAAACCTGTGGGGAAACACGTGACTTACTTGACTAGCACGTGTGCATGATTCAAAGGGTCGGTCGTGGAACGAAATGAAAGAGAAAGAAAGGAAAATCTAATATGGCGAGACAGTTTGTTGAATAATCACATGACTGCGAATGTTTATGCAAATAAGACTGGTCTATAAAATGGACGTGAAGCGAGCATGAGGCGAGTTGAGAGAAGGCGTGTTACTTACGCAGAAGTGTGGAAGTGTTGCGGACCAGGATATAAATATCCTAACTCACTACAAAAGAAAATAATGAAACGAATGGAAAGAAGGAAACAAAATTTAATTGCTGGATAAAATAAATATGTCATTTATTTTCTGTCGAAAATAAAAGGTTTAGGTGGAACAAGTGTTCATTCAGTCGTTGACGACTACACGCGTGGAAAAGAAAAGGAATGAAGTAGAGGATGAGAAATGGCAGTCCAACATGTAGAAAGGGAAAGAGAGAGAGAGAGAGAGAGTGTTGGCCTCAGCAAAGCTGTGCGTTCATGATAGCAGTCGTCCACGTGGAAAAGTCTTCAAGCCAAGAGCTGTGGACGCGAACTTGCCTGGTTGATGAACCAAGGCAAAAAGGGGAAGAAAAAGGGAAGTTGAATGGTGTTGTTGACTTTTATATCGAGGTGAGTGTTCTGACTGCACGTGTCTAGAATTTCTTTAAGGGGAAGTGACGTTTCCCATGTGTGCGTGCATGTGCGTGTATGTGTGCATACATGTGTGTATGTTAGCATGTGTGTGTATGCACATGAATGTGAGAGTATATACGTGAACGTGAATATATGTACATGTCTGGGCGTATGTGCGTGCATACATGTGTGTGTGTGTGTATGTGAGGAAAAAAAACATGTTCGAGTTGAGAGAAGGCATGTTACTTACGCAGACGTGTGAAAGTCAGCAGGAAAGATTGTTGCATTTGAAAGCCGGAAGCTTTGACAACAGTGTCGAATTTAACCGAAAAATTGGTGATTTGAAGTACAGAATAAATAACATTTGAGTTATTTAATTATAACTTTTTGGCTGAAAATGAACTTTCAAAAATACTTTTAATAGTTCTGGAATTATTAATAGGAATCGGAATCCGGAATACAAAAATAAAAAAATGGAACTTTTTGATATATTGGAATCAGAAAAATTTTTGCCTTCTTTCTGATACCAAAAACCGATTCATTTTCTTGCTTTTATTTGTTTGGTTTTGCTTAAAACTTAATTTACCAAGTCTCGTATTAATGATAAAATGATAAATTGATTTAAAACTACTAACAAAACTTAAATCTATAGATTACTCCCACAAGTGTATTTTTATGTTCGTGAAAATATGTTTCTATTACATATTTTTTGGTAATCTGCCCCTCCCCCGTCATCTCCAAAGAAAACAACCCTACATTTAGAAATTGTAAAAGAATCGAAATAGTAATTAGTAATAGTATTAGAATCGGAAATTTAGAACAGAATAGGTAATTGTATGAAAATTTGGAAAAATGTTAGAATGATCCTATCATTAACTTTTAACTTTTCTTTCTGAAAATTCCAAGTTTGTTGTTTTTACACACAGGTGCCTGTCAGTTGCATAATTTTTTATACATGTAATCTTTTGGTACATTTGATAATTATTATTGTTCTGCAGGTGCAAACTTATGTCAGAACGATATTTGGTACTTATGGTCTAGGTATCAAATGACTAATGCAAATGCAAAAAATGATTTCTCAGCCCAAATATCCAACAAGAGTCAGGTATGTCCTAAGATGTAATACTGTTGTGACCAAGAGCTTTGTTGTCTAAACAGAGTTCAAAATGGACTCCAAAACCTAGTGGAAAATGACCTCTTTCAGCTCCTCATTGAAATGACATTGATTTCATGGAAGGTGCCCAACTAAGCTCCGATCTTTGGTTTCTCATTATAAGACATTCACAGCAATACTCGTTTTCTTACGAGACATCAGGTGGCATTTCAACAAATCAAGTTTCTTCACAGGGGATTCCCTGCAGATTACAACATGGGCGTCATCAAGTCCAATGCTAACAGATTCTTGTCATAAACTGTACCCATAAATAATTAAACTTAGTACATTTCATTAATCATTTCTAATCTTCTCATAATATTCTTCATCTTTCAATCGATCTCATTAACACTTAGTTTCCAGCGCCTTTGAAGCTTGATAATTGGTCACCAATGCGGATGTATGAAACAGGATACAGAGAGTAATGTATGAATAGTGATTATAGCAGTGATTCAGCAAAAAAATAAAAAATATGTCATAAAATAAAACAAATCACATTAACCTTTCCTTTCATATCCGTTATCAGCTTCAGTTCTAAACAAAAACAAAAACAAAATATAAGAGAGAGAGAGAGAGAGAGAGAGAGCATCTATATAATAATACTCTAAGAAATTTCATATTCATACTACAACTATCAATTTTTACACACATAAAATATGAGATCGGCCAATCAGCAAAGATGAGGATTGGTGATTAATCTAATATCATCAAAATAAAAAAAAAATTCACCTTTAGCCATTTTAAAATGAATTGTTCCCAAATCGAAATCCTGTTGACTAAAATTGTACAATTGCAAATGAATACATTCGAAAAAAGTGACTATCATTTTATTGTTTTGAAAAATATTTAACTGAAAAAAATATTTAACTGCTGACCCATGATGCCAGTTAATTTTTTTATTTTACAATAAAAAGACAGACGATTTACTATTTTAAAAAGAATTTGATTACTATAAGTTAAACAAAGAAATAAGAGATTGCACTTGTGCATCATGGTCACATGACAACTTTTTTGGTCTTTCTCAATTTTTTTAGATGAGGACTGATTATTCGTATTATTTGGATTAATCGGACTACTGTTCTCATCTTGAGTGTGATTTTCACAATATTTCGGTCGATATAACTCCAACCTTCTTCAGGTGTATTTTGTCGAACTCAGAAATGTTTCTGCCAAACTCGGGAATTTCGACAGAATTTCAAACAGAACCTTTTATTTACTTCATAATAGTAACCTGAAAATTGGGAAATTGAAAAGAAATTGGAAAATCTAAAAGCTAAGAATGTAAGACTCCTCGTCCACCATTCACCAATAAGAGCAATTGTCAACGAAAGTAAATGTCAGCTAACTCCGTTTGAGGAATCAGAGCTAAACAAAGGTGTCAACTTCACCACAACGATCAAGCGGATTCCATACTTAAATATGATAGGTCCGATAGAGGAGGCAGCCTTGAATAAACCCAAGGCACAAGGAGATGAACTAAGGTAGAAAGTGAGACAAGCACTCGAGAATTCAAAGCCTCCAAAACCGAACCTCTCAAAGGAAGAAGTATTGGCTATCAAGTTCCTGCACGGTGATAGTGATATCATAATACTACCAGCAGACAAAGGCAATGCTACAGTGTTAATGGATAGAGCAGAATATTCCAAGAAGTTGACAGATTTAATAGAATGTAAAGTGAAAAAGAACCTGATCTTGAAAACGGAAAGGAAGTTGTCACAGATCCTCAGTAAGAACAAGGACCTAATACCACCTGCAAAATACAGACAGCTAGTATAGGATTACAGCAAGCTACCCCCTCCCCTAAGATCCAGAAGGACGGTATTGCATTAAGGCCCATCGTCAGTGCTCAAGGTTCAACATGCCATCCATTGAGCCGATTCCTGGTAGATATAATCACCCAAATCACCTGGAAACTCCAGTGCTTTCTACACTAATCTGTACAATTTACTGTTAAAATTTTTTTTTTTTTAAATCTTCAAATTATACAGATTAGTGTAGAGAACACTGGAATTTCCACAGGGCTCGACTAGTTAACATGTCGATAAATCGGCTCCAGTACTTCGACTGTAATGGTTGTCAAAATCCAAGTTTCTGTTCTATGAGGCCATTGAAGGAAAGTGGCAAACCTTCTGACCCATGATGTATAGTGATCATATACAAATTTAAATTTGGCAGTCCAATTCAATTATAAGGTCCATATAACTGGTTGAACATACATACAAATCCCTCATATAGTAATGGCATGACCTTATTTATTTGTATGAGTAAATTAAAGCTTAGTGTAGAAGCACAGAGAACAGACACATCTATGACTTTCCTGTTGCTAGTACTGAAATAAAGGTATTCAATATTAACGTTCTTCTTCGGGTTGATATGACGTTAGATCGGCTGTAACACTTTGACTGTAATGATTGTCAAAATCCAAATTTCTTTTCTATCGCTAGTTCGCACACAAAAGTCTTTTCGTCGTTCCTTCTTTACACAGTCTTCAGTATAAGTTCCAACAAGGTGAATTTCAAACCGCTCTGTATGCCAAAATGAACGCTTATTTATATTAATCGCTTTCAACTCATTTGCATATTAAATTCACCATTACAGTATCCTAAGCCTATTCACTGTCTTCATAAACACATTCCCAAAATGTAGTGCTTTAAAAACAATTATTATTTTCAAAACTCTCGCCGTTCTCATTTTTTTATTTTTTTTTTTATTACATTTTCACCCCACATTGCCACTTTGGTGTAGGGGGCTACTATCAGGGGCAACAACTACTGGAGTACTATGTAGGGATTTGGGCAGCAAGATGTTGGTTCACGTTACACTTGAACTTCTGCACGTCAGTACTGTTGGGGAAGCAGGGACCTGGAATGGAATTCCAAAGTCTAGCAGTTCTGGGAAAGAAACTATTGGAGTAGAAAGATTTTTTACATCTAGGGATCTCTACAGTGTGGGGGTGGGATTTAGCAGCCTGTCGGGTTTGTCGAGGGTGCTCACGTCGTGGGGGCACAAATGATTGCAGTTCGTCAGAGCATTCACCACTAAAATACTTGTAGAAAAGGCAGAGGGACGCAACATTTCGTCGATGGGACAGAGGCTGAAGCTTAGATGCCAGTTCAGGGCCTATCAGGTTTGCGACTCTCTTTTGAACCTTGTCAAGGAGCAAGAGACTAGTAGCAGATGCACCAGCCCAAATGTGACAGCAGTACTCCATACATGGGCGAATGGTGGCCTTATAGAGGTACAGGATGTTAGTAGTTGTCTAGCACGGTAGAGAGAGCCCACCTTTCTTGCAGCGGCCCTGGTAATGCCTTCAATGTAATTATTCCAACTCATGTTTCCTGTGAACGTTAGGCCAAGGAGTTTGAAAGATGTACTCTCAGATAAAGAGTCGTTGGCCATTGCTATAGGTGGTAGAGAGGGTTTCTTGTAATTATTGAATGAAACTAGTTTAGTCTTGGTGGCATTGAATATGACCAACCATTTTTAACCCCATTCCACTACAGATTGGAGGTCATCCTCTAGTGTTTATGCCATTTCTTTAGAAATGTGTCCATCCGTCTTCCTGTCATGCCTGTTATAGAGTGTAGTGTCATCAGCATATATACCCATCTCAGAGGCAATTTTTTCGGGGAGGTCATTTATAAATATTAGGAACAATAGAGGTCCAAGGATAGACCCCTGGGGCACTCCCGCATTTATATCATATTGTTTAGATGTACGACCATCGAGGACAACCTGGATTTTTCTCTTATCTAAGAAGGATTTAATTATGTTAAGTATTCTACCAGTGATACCGTAGGATCTAATTTTCCTGAGGAGACCCTCATGCCATACTCTGTCAAAAGCCTTAGATATATCTAGAGCTACCGCTCTACCCTCCCCCGCTTTGTCCAGTGAATGGTATATACGTTCAGAGATTACAGTGAGGATGTCTGCTGTGGAACGGGCTTGTCTAAATCCATATTGTTGGTCAGTCAGAAGTTTAGCATCTGTAAGCTGATGGACTAGAGCATGGTTGATTAGGTCTCAAATATTTTGGCAAAAAGTTGGAGAAGGCTAATGGGGCGATAATTTGATGGGTCAGTCCTTTCGCCAGAATTCTTGAATACTGGTACAACAGAAGCACTTTTCCAACAGCCCGGAAAAATAGCTTCATTAAGGCATTTGTTGTAGAGTTTGGAGAGAACTGGAGCTACTTCAGCTGAGCATTTTTTAATAGCACAGCTGGGATGAGATCAGGTCCATATGCTTTTGAAGTGTCAAGGTTATTTATAATAGCATGCACCTGAGCAGGGGTGATTTTCAGATCGTCTAGCATGGCGTCTGTCCGCATAGGAAAGTCAGGTAGGGGGTGGTTGGAAGGGTCCAGTGTGGAGTTTGAGGCAAACCGACTGGCAAGCATGTTAGCCTTCTCGGTTGCTGAGGAGACAACGTCGTGATTGTTGGTTAGTGGGGGAATTGTTGATTGCCCATTATTTACTACACTGTTGTAGATTTTCCAGAAGTCTCGAGTTCCTAGTTTTTGTGCTTCGATGCGTTTTTTAGTGGTTTCTGTAAATTCTCTCTTAGCTGTCGCTATTTCTTTCTTAACGTTATTTCTAGCTTCTATATACTTCAGTCTGTTTGAACTGAACTTATGTCTGTTAAATCTGTGGTATGCATGCTGCTTTTGAGCAATGGCAGTTGCACAAATGGAAGTAAACCATTGGGGAGAGTGGGGCTTACTATAAAATTTCCGCATGGGAACATGCGCTTCGATTGCAGTTTTCAACCAGTCATTGGTCTCGTTTGCACACTGTTCAGCAGGGAGAGAAAAAATATTTCCCCATGGGGCATCTCTGATTAGCTCCCTAATGGCTTCCCAGTCAGCCTTTTTATAATATCTCGTTGTTTTGAGCAGTGGCTCTTCAGTTTTGGCTCTAGAGTTTAGGGCGATATCAACCATTATCACTGCATGATCAGCATTCCCGAGTGGGCTGTCGGCCTTCGTTATGCAATCATCGGGAACTGTGGTCAAAAACAGATCTAGAAGTGATGCGTGTTGTTCTTCCTGGTCAGGGAAACGGGTTGGAAATGTAACAATTTGTGATAGGGAGTGAGATATAGTGAAGCTATGAGTTGTGCTGCCTCTGTGTAAGTAGAGCACAAGTTGTGTGTCCTTGTTATTTTTTGTTAACATCAGGCAGTATGAGTTATGCGCCCATACTTTTGAGTTGTTAGGTACTTCTGAAGAGATAGTTAAACGTAATGGGCTTGTTTCTGTGTCGTCATTAAGAAAGACCATAAAAGAACTGACTCAGCTAAAGATAAAACAACCACAATGCTCGCATGTAATCAATATTTGATTGTCAAGGAAGAAGTATGATAGATTTTTGCTAATATATTATCCTTCATTATGATCATCCACAGAATGTTATGTTGTCGTTTAAGCAGAAACAAAGAAAAAACCATTTGTTAATTGAGTTAGCTATTTTTCTCTCTTTCTTTGAAGAAGAACAATAGTTTCTTTAAAAGGAAGCCATCACAGGCTTTTTTTTTTTATCTTGCTCAGTCGATAAGTAATTAATATTACAGTCATGAGCGTCCGTAGCAACTTATTCCCAGAGAAGAGAGAAGTGAAGTGGGTTACTCTGACCACTTTCAATCCTTCAATAAGATTTTGAACTTAGATCAATTTCAAAAACCATTTTGAGACCATATGGTATCGAAACTCACATATATTTTTTTCATCATCATCCGTTTAACATCTGCTTTACATGCTGGCATGTGCTGGACGGCTTTTAGAAAGTGAGAACTCTAATCCATTCTTTCAATATGACCATGCCATCAAAGTCTCCTGTTCTGCAGACTTCTCCCTATACTGTCCAAATTTAATCTGCCTCTGAGGTCATCAGATCTAAGCCTGTCTTTGAGACTCATATTACATGTCCATCGTATCATTCTCATATTTCTCTCCATGCAATGCATATTCTCAGCCTTCACTGGCCAGGTTTCACTTCCATACATTATCACACTTCGTACAAAAACCTGATAGACTTTTACCTTGGTTGGCAATAGCAACGCAATGCTGGTTAGTGATGATAAAATGTCCTTGAACTTACTCTAATCACTCCTACCTCTTGCAATCACACTAGTACCTGCTATTCTTTGTGCTTTTGGTATCACTAAAGTAACACAATTTCTGAATAATCTCAAGGGCTTGTGGCATAATGGATCAAGTACTAGGTAAAATTCAATTGTAAGTGACACTCTTCTAGAGGTTGAAGGTTCAATCCTCAGTGCAGGTGATACTAAGAATACAATTGCGAATTGTATCACTGTAGACTAAATAAAATGTCCTGTTCAAAATTATGTGCAGATTCACAAATTTGACACAAAGATTTCTGAGTTTGGCAAGATACACCTGAAGAATGTCAGAGGTTACATCAGCCGAAACATTGTGCAAATAAAACTGAAGATGAGAATAGTAGTTTGAATTATCCAAATGATCCAAAACTTCAATAGATTTGCCATCCAAATATACGTTGTCCACACCTGATTGGTTGGTTGGTTGTTTTTGTTTTACGGCATATCAACCCTTTTTAGGTTATTAATGCCAAATCCAGTTATTTTGAAGAAAAAGTTTTTAATAGAATATATTCGTTTTTTTTTTTTCAAGTCAGTTTCTATTTAACCCATAGTTGGGACTCTAACAGGTACTACCACTCTGGGTCAGAGTGGACCTAGGAGCAATGGCAATTAAGGGGTGGCTCCACACTCCCCAAAGCCTGCAAGCTGGGGCCTCACCATCAGATATAGTTTAAGGTCATATCCAGGACTCTCTGCATCTGAGTTATCATTCATCTCTATTGTCTTGTAATTCCTGTGTAAAAACTCGTTATCATCTTTCAACCTATTTATAATTTTGTAACCTTGTACAACTTCTTTTTTTTTTTAATTGTTCTAAATGACCATCCATAATATTTTAATGTTGTAGATGAAAATCTCACAAAGAAACAGAAGCAAGGAATAGGAAAAAAATTTGACGTTTATTTTTTCCATATCTGCTGCTGCTGCTAACAAAGTTAGTGGCTCTGTTAATATTCTTGTATAGTGAAATTACAGGTAGCTTGAGAGATGATAACCAGTTTGTGCTCAAGAAGTTATATGAAATGGCTAAAAGACTACATTCAGTCTTGACAGACTATGGATACCCAATGACAGGTGCCTGCATGTGATATTTGTGTGGTAAGAGTTGCACAATCTCCAACCGCACCTCTCCTGTTTTTAATTCCAGTTGCAAGTATATATAAGTTCAGGACGACTGGAAACAATGCCGAGATAAGCAGAGAGCATATATAGTGTCTAGTATTCCCAAATGGTCATCCATGTGGTACAGACTCATTGTTGCTTAACTTAAGTCATAGAGGATCGATATTTATGACAGCCAGACTTTTATACTTATGGATGTTTCATGTGGGCCATAATTTTTCTTCATGTCTACTGACGATATTAAACCAGCAGTGACAATAGAGGTAGAGAGATAGAATATAAAAATGCAGGTTTAAATAAATCATCCTAATACAAGCAGCCATGGAAATACGGAAAAATGAACGATTCTTATGAAGGATGTAAACCATTCCTCTTCCCCGAATCTGTAACATAGACTACCCTACTACTCTAGTAATGTCGATTCTCATGAGGTAATGCAAAAAAAAAAAAAAATATGCAAATGCTATTGTAAACTAATCATGCACAATAATGGACCACACCATCCTATTTATATATGAACAACTCAACTAGAAAAATTGAAAATAAATAAAATGTATCTAAATATAAATTGGTGACGTGACATAAATGGGTCATTCTATTGTAGCAATTTTAAACTGGATCTTTTCTTTTTTTGCTTGATAGATAAGTTCAATAATACTGTAGAAAACTGTAAAAAAAAAAAAAAAAAATAGTTCAAAGATACAAAGCCCATTCCAAAAATAAAGCCTCCTATTTTTTTAATTCTAAAAAAGTTAAAGACCTACGAAAACGGGAGGAGCACTATTGAAATGAGCAACTTTTATGAACTCCAGAACTTTGTTTTTCTAGTCACCATCATTCTCAATGCACTTGTGCCAGTGATGAACAATGGCTGTGCATGAGCATCCGGAGTGCACTTTGTCATATGAGGGTCGTTCCAAAAGTAAAGCCTTTAATTTTTTAACTCAAAAGTTTGAAGAGCTATGAAGGCAAGAGTGATACCATTAAAACGAGTGACCTTTTATGCTCCAAAATTTATTTTTCTACATAGTCACCACCATGCTCAATGCACGTTTTCCAGGAATTCAATGACACATCTTTGCTTCTGATGCACGTTCATAACAGGAGTTTCTTTTTTAGAGTCTTACACCGTCAATTTCTGTAACAAAAAGATAAAACTTTCAGGTCAGGAATGCATAAGTTTAGTCATTATAATAATGCAATTTGCAATACCATCTGATCCATTTGAGCAGAATAAAAAAAAATTGGATGCATTACTTTTGGAACGTCCCTCCTAATATGTTTATCTCCCTCCTATCACAGGAAGATATGACACAAGGTCGGGGAAGTAGGATTTGAAACCCTTCTCCCACAATTTCTGCTCCTCGTCTCTGAAATTATTTTTTCTTGCTTGTGTTATAAACTTTTGTTCCATGATTCTATATTCTCGGTCTCACTAACCATTTTGACCCCTTGTCTATAACATATCCTGATTCATAAACTAATCTCTAATCTATGTACTAATTAACCAACCTACTCAAATATTTAACATAAGTATCTTGGAAGTTGCAGATTTGGCCATTAAGCAATATAATCATTAGCACCATATCCTCTACTAAATTAGGAAAGATGTTTTACTAGAAGGTATTTCATCAGAGCATTTGAGACAAATTTAAGCTACCTCATCTTTTTTGTGAGGAGGTAATGTAGTACTCTGTATGTTTATCATGAAACTATCTTCTAAACTGAATGCTATATATTTTATTTGCAAAATCGACAAAAAAAATTTATTTTGAAAAGAATTATTTTAAAACATTGTTAAAACATTCGTTCTTGATCTGAAATGGGACAAGGACATCAAATTCGTTGTCAAGGTCACTGGGAAAAATTGGTTGGATCATTCTACCGCTCCAGTAGATATCTCACTGCTGATGCAGTTCTCTACTTTTATAAGAACTAAGTACGTCCTAGAATGGAGTACTGTTGCCACATCTGGCCAGGAGCTACTAAAAGCATCTTATCCTGCCTTGACAGAGTTAAAATTTAACTTCATAGCATAGTAAGGGATGTCCATTTTGCTTCCCTGCAACCTCTTTCCCACAGCTAACCCTAACCCTAACCCTCAAGCGCTGCAATATCCTCTTCAATCTTTTGGAAAGTTTGTCAGCGTCCAGGGATACTTGGCACACTGCACCACATATGATAGCGGGATCGCCTTCTTTAACAAAGAGCAGCTATGGAGTGTCGTACACTGAGACACTGACGAGCGGTAACCACTCACCATTTAAACCCAAATCCTTTTCTTCCTGCGCTCTACCTGTGCAAAGCAGTGCAGGCAGATCGCGCATCAGGCTTAACACTCATCAACGGAGTCACAAAGTTACCTAAAAAGAAGATAATTAAAAAAGATAATAAATAAATAAGAAATAAATGCAGTAGACGTCGCCATCCACATGGATGGACTACCATAACCATAACCATAACCATAACCATAACTAAGTAGTAAAAGCATTTGTTGCTATTACTGTTAGTATTATTTGTAGTAGTATAAGCATTATTAAATATAATCACAAATAGTAGTATAACCATTTGTTGCTATTATCAGTAGTAGTATAATTAGTAGTATAATTATTATTTATTATAAGTATTAATAGTAGTATAAGTATGTTTTGCTATTACTATCAGTAGTATTAGAAGTATTAATAGCATTATTCATTATAAGTTATATTAATAGTAATATAAGCATTTGTTTCTATTATTATTAATAGTATTTATAGTACTATTAGCATTATTTATTATAAGTATTAATAGGTATTAATAGTGATATAAGCATTGGTTGCTTTTACTATTAATAGTATTAGTCGTAGTATAAGTTTTATCTATTATAAGTATTAATAGTAGTATAAGTATTTGCTGCTATTACTATTAGTAGTATTAGCAGTCGTATAAGCATTGTCTATTATAAGTTATAGGAGTAAAAGCATTATCTTCATAAGTATTAGTAGTAGTATAAGCATTATTTTTAAAAGTATTGATAATAGTATTAGCATTTGTTTCTGTAATTATATTATTAGCAGTAGTGATGTAACATTTTAAAATGTGAAACAAGAGTTCGCACATCGTTTACATAAAGACATACTTTTTTAAACTGTACTCTCGATCAAAGAAAGCCAATCAATAAAACAATGTCTTTTATGCATACATTCTCTCGATCGTCTCTTCCCATGCGTGGAATATGATCCCCGCGTGGTTGTTGATCTTCTGTTTAACCCAAGAGAAATCCACTCATGCATGAAAACACAATGGAAACTTGTGACCTTTCAAAGGTTTTATTAGAGAAAGACAGTGAAAAGTTCATGTGACTAATTACTTATTACTTATTTAATTTTCTTAACTTGGTTTTAAGGATGGAAAATTGAGAGACACAGACGGACAGACATCAATGTGACATTCGCTTAGATTCTCTCTACATTGTTGGACGCATCATACCTTTTTCACTTTCCGACTCAGACTGACTTTAAAAAATCTTTTTGTTTCTCTCCTTGAAGATATAACATCATCACTTGCATTTCAAGATCTGCATTTCTGCAGTGTTTGTCTAGAAAGTTGACCCTTGGCCTCCCCACCCCCGCTTCAATCACACCACCTGCAGTTGGATATATTTCCATTTGCTGCGAGGTTATCCTGGCATGTACTAATGTGACTCTTGCCAAAGTTCACACTAGCTAATTCAATCGCTACCTACTGCCGTAGGGTCCCAATATATAACAGCAGCAATAGTGGTATTATTATTTTCACCCTCCTGCGACGCACCTGATATGCAAAGAGAGCTTCATGGTGAATTTCGTCTGTTTTTTTTTTTAATTCATAAGTGTTTAATATTATTTAATCACTATATAGCATTATATTATAGCATCAAACATCCATTACTTTATCAATTAGCGTTTGGCCACCTATGACATGGGTCAAAGGTGTTTCATGGCAAAATTTTGTAAAATTCAGCCCAATACTTTTAGTAGAATATAACTGTGTATTGCTCTTAATAGTAATAATAGTAGTAGTGATGCTGATGGTAGTAGTTGTAGTAGTGGTGGGATTGGGGATTGGGGATTGTTAATCCGTCTCATGATGCACTTAACATTTCAAAGACCCTTCATGCTAAATTTGTTGCAATTCTGTCATATAGTTTTGGAACTTATAAGTAGGGCTATGACAACAGAATATTCTTTTCATTGTTTTGACTCTCGAGTTTATATCCGACACAGTTAGACACAGTTAATCAACCAAGAACCACATCACTATATAAAAGCATATAAGATATCAACGGATACACACTCGAGAGTCAAAACACTGAAAATAATATGCTGTTGTCCTAGCCCTAATTATAAGTTACTAACAGACAAGCAAAACATTCTCAATAACGAAAATTATCGATTAAAAAAAGGCTTATTGGATTTTGAATAAGAAAAATCGCAAATTGCAAGTTTCAAACAAATAATATAATACAAATATTTGTCAGTGAAAAATTGTTTTAGAAACTGTGCCGCAATGTTTGCGCTCATAGTCCATCCATCACAACTTAGCTAGCTAGTACATAGTTTGTAAGGTTCTCAAATATATCAAAGTCTTCCCTTCATCCTAGGCAATTCACTATGATGATCCACCCCAGTAAAATATTTGCAACAAATACTCGTCTAGCTACCACAACTATTGACAATTTAGGCCAAGATCAAAGTGTAGTATCCGTTCTTCAGATGCTGCACTTCAATTTCTGATTCTCTGTCAGAGGAGTAGCAATCCTTCACTACTGAGACAATTTTTTTTTCATTTTTGTTCTTTTTCTCCGCGTTAAAAAACGATCCTGGTGTCTAACTCTGTCCCGTGGGGAGGCATTGTAAATAGGAACAACTATCAACAATTTCCCTTACTCTCTCTCTCTCTATCCGTACCTAAAACTAAACGAAAATTACATCAGGAAAGTTTCTTTGTCTGTAAAACACAATACCATGGATCTGCTTCCCAGCTGACTATAACATGGTTGTTTTCAAGTCTAATGCAACTAAGTTCTTGTTGAATGGTCCTCTTCGATAATTAAATCCTACCCAAGTTCCCCCATTACTGATCATCACAATGTTGTCTCATCATCTACCTGACACTCATTAACCCTTATCCTAGAGTGGTCTCTGGCCCTTGATTAGCGGTGACACTTTACAAAAAACGTCTGCTTGCCTTGTTATTTTTCATGACTTATAAGATGGTCATTGATCTCATATCTTTTACACTAATCTTTTATTCTTTCTCATGGATTATTAAGGTTAACAGAGAAAACATGGTTACAATTAACATAATAATACAATACAATTACGATTGGAAATATTTGGTACAAAGCAGAAACGATGGAGAGAAAGAAAGAGGATATTACTAAATCACGTTTCAAATTAATTCGTCAGCACACACAGATGACACTACGATCTATGGCAACGCTTAAAAGGCTAACAATGACCAAGATCTCTCTGAGTTTTTCTCCTCAGATCTTAAGCAAGTGGTGCAATAGGGTAATAAGTAACAGATCAAAAAACCAAGCTTTTTTCTTTTCACCATAAACGCTCTGATCCCCACTTGGCCTCAATTCAGATGAATAACTTTCATCTAAAAGAGGCTCTCTGTTTTGGCAAACTTTTGACCCTGACCTTAACTCCTGGCCTGAAATGAAAGAATTACATCAAATCTGTTGCCAAGGCCGTCAGAAAAATGGTTGCATCATTCTATCGCTCCAGAAGATATCTTATTCCCGACACAATCCTCTACATAAATAAGAGTCAGATACACCCTAAAATGGAGTACCGTTGCCATATCTGGGCAGTAGCTGCTCAACACACTCTATCCTGCCTTGACAAAGTTCAAAACCGACTTTGAAATCTAGTTGGTGATTCCCTTTTTTCTTCCCTGCAACTTCCTTCCCACAGAAGAGATGTTGCAAGCTTGTTTCTGCTCTACAATTATTTTCATGGCAAGTGCTCATCTAAGCTTTAATCTATGATCCTCTCTTGCCAAACTTTTACAAAAAGCACTTGTCTAGCTACATTTATTAACAATTTTCCCTACTTTCTATCTGTGTCTTAATCTAAATGCAAATTCCTTGAACAAAGCTTCTTTCCTAGAACTGCCTACCTGTGGAATCCTGTCCTACTGGCTTGCTTTCCGGCTGACTACAATATGGTGGCCTTCAAGTCCAATATAAACAAATTCTTGCTGACCCGTCCCTCTAAATAATTCATTTCTACCCTAACTATTAATACACTGTTGTCTCAGTGATTACCGTACACTCATTGATTCTCACCCTCAGCTGGCTTTTACACCTTGATAAGTAGTGATTCACATGTAAAAAAAACAAACAAAAAAAAACTAATACTCAAACATGCTATAACAAATAAATAATAGTTTTTTGTCTGTCTTTGTTTTTAATTTCACCAATGATAAATTAATTCAAGTAGTAATAAATATTAAATAAATTCATGAACAATAAATTCATGAACAATTCCGGTAAACATTAGAAACAAAATTTTTTTCATTCAAATTCAAAATGTATCAGATATTTCGCATGTCAGGCGGTCGTTTTCATGAGAAACACAAATTGTGTTTATAATTACATAACTTTTTACTTGAAAATAATTTATATGTGCAAAGACTTAAATAATAAAAAAAAAAATTAAAAAACATTAAAAATAGACAGATAGTTTGATTTTTGACAGCTGATAGAGTGTTTGAAATTTTGTTAGTGTTGTGATGGCGTTGCGTGAACAGAAGTTCCTTCTGAAGTTTAGACCGTCACTGTGTGACCTTATTATTTGCATACGTTTGCATACATTTCTGTTTCTTACACTATAGTTGAATATCTGTCATGGAATAGTAGCTGTGATCAGTAAAGAAAATCCATGGCTGAATATATATTGAGAAATGATAGCTGCAACCTATAAATATGTCATGATAATCATAATAAAATAGAGCACCAGTCAAACACGTCCAACCAGTCTGAAGAAAGCCCAAACTAGAAAGAGGAAACGCCTCATTTTGAATCTTGCTCATTTGTGGAGTGAATCTCCTGTATTTCTGAATAGGAGAGTGCATTTACAAGTTGGCAAGTTATAATTCAGGGAAGATAACTTGAATGTCGTTCAAAATACAGTGGTTTTGAAGCTGTTACCATTTACATACATCTTTATTTCTTATGCAGGTATATTCAAGATGTGTCTCCAAATAGTTATAAACATAAAAGTAACTTTATATCTGCTATAATTCTCTTTTATAATAAATATGTACTCCATAATTTAATTTACCAGATATGCTCAAACCTATAAAATTCTATTATATACTGTGGGTCAGAGTGGACCTGGGAGCAATGGCAATTAAAGGGTGGCTCCACACTCCCCAAGGCCCGCAAGATGGGTCTTCACCATGGGATATAGTTTTAGGTCATATCCAGGACCGGAGATTGTTTGCTAACTGATGTTTGATACCTACTGTTAAAATTTCACAAAACTCGAAAGCATGTGAATTTTCACTAACGGCTTCCATCTCCTTTTTAAACCCCTTTGCATGAAACTATATTATTACTGCTTTTTCAAAATGCACAATTACCGATTAGTTTAGGAGTTAATCTTGCACTATACAAACAAAAAAGAACACATATCCATTCATAATTTTATATAAATACAGATATTTTATATAGTTACCCAGCAGCACTAATAAATGCATTTGATCAGCTAAATTAAATGGATTTCTGAATAAATCTGTCCCTGGATAATTGGTTAATCACCTCTGCAGAATGGTTTAATTTCAAGTTTAATATTCATGTCTCATCTTCAATTACATCTTGTACTCTTTCATATTAAGATATCTGATGACACACCAAGCCTATGTAGAAGACAATTAAATATCTCAATTGGTAAATTGATTGGAGTCCGATGACTCTGTTGGTATACACAGTAGCGGACCTACATTTCATGGACCTAGAAAATTACTGGAGCCGTTTTGCAACCAGCAACACCCAACAATGTCCTTGCTATCCTTCTCAGTATATCAATGTTCACATTACAAAAACTGTTGTGATGAATGGAGTCGTTGAAAATGGGCCAAACAATGAGCTCTTTTCATAGGAGTTTCAGGCACTGCCGGCCACAAAGAAAATTGAAAAATTTAACCAATTAGCTAAACATTTTAAAACTATACTAGTTTATACCCACTCTTTAAGTGGGGTTGTTACAGTACCTGGGTTTATCGATTTCCATTTTTACCTAGCTTCTACCGCATCATAGCTAGTACAAAGAAAAATAATACAGCATGATCATATTGACATACAGGTTCTCATTAGTTCACCAAAGTTAAGCAATGTTCAGTCTGGTCAGTACCAGATGGGTGACTATTCGGGAATACCAGGTGTCGTATGTAGGAGGATATGACAGCTCCCTGAAAGAACTGCAAATATCTAACATGTGACCAGGATATACATGTCACAGGGGACCACTTGTGAATTTGGTATTCCCAAAAAACTTCCTTTGAATGAGGAAGTCGGTTAAACCTGTGTAGTGTGAGTGCTGCTTTGGTACAAGGAAAAATATTTGTGGAAAAAATATGCTACTTAGTATTTGTATGAGAGAGTAAGTAACTACGATGAATGTATTTATGTAATGTTTTTATTTGAAAAAAAATTAGAAATTATGTGAAGAGTTGCATTTGAAGGCTTTGACAGTGCAGTTTAGGAGAAAAAAACACTGTTGTGTGTGACACAAGGTAAAAAGAATAAATAATAATATTGAATAATATATATGTATAGTAATTTATAAAATATATATGGCGATTAAGCTACACTGAATATTCTGCGTTTCATCCACTATAGGATTCGTCAGGCTTATGCGCGAATTCTGTGGTTGTTTCTCGTTTTTATATATGTTGAGGATTTTAGTTAGCCAATCAGCTTTCTAGTATCCACCGCACCCCTTCCTATCAGCCAATGGGCATGCATTTTATCAAACAAAGGATCTGTTTTAGAACTAGGTTAGTGGTTTAAGGCAGACGATTTTCCCCCTTTCTTTCTTTTTTCTTTTTTTTTATATATATAAATATACATATGTGTACAAACATACATGCACACATACATATATATATATATATATATATATATATATATATATATACACATATATGTGTGATCGTTTATGTATATTCATGTTTGTTTAATTTATTTAAAGTACAGGATAGAAAATTTTTCATGGAGGCATAATTTACATGGGTCGTCTAAATGTCTTCACGTGGTAGCTTATCTTATTATCCGCTTTATGGGTTTTAGGGAGACCATATAACTTTGGGCGGATAGATCCAAAGAGTCTTATCTCACTTGCTACGTTCATCGGAAGTACACCATTTTTGACCCACTTGACCAGTTTCTTTTGAAATTTGGTTTCCAAGGAGGCGGTTGAATCATTAGTTGCGACAGGGCCCAATTTTTCAAATTTGTCTTTGTCATCTAGTATTACTGACATTTTGTCAACGTCGTCATGATGATTTAGTATAACCACCCCTGACCCTTTATCTGGTCTAGTAACGACTAATGATGGGTCTTGTCGTAGAGTTTTAATAACTGAAAAATACTCTTTGCGCCATTTAAACTCATGTGAGCAAGGTCATTCAATTTTGCCTTGAGATCCCTAGTTTTGATTTCAGAGACTGGTGCAAGTCTCTCTGCTTGGGCATTGAGGATTTCAAATTCCGAAAATACCCCTTCTCGTTTAACACCGGGCAAAGGAATACAAAAATCTAACTCATGATCAAGTACCATTAATCCTGAAGGTGACAAGTCATGGGAAGATAAATTAAGAACGTTACTTCCAATATTTGGGTTGGTAGTACACCGAAACTTTTTATATATTAAATGTTGCAATTTGTTATTTTATTTAAGAAATAATTTTTTAATATCTCGTTCTTATAAAATTGCAACATATCGTGCAAAGAGAACTTTATCAAAGCACGAAAGAATACTCACTACTTACCTCCATAATTGAACATTTTCACTCCTATATTTCTCTAAATTAAATGCTAGTTTACCCAAAAAATTATGGATAAACGCATTCTCGATTTTGTGGCCAGGTTGAAAATTCGCTTTTTTTTATTTTAAATAAAATAAACGAAGGACACATCTTATTATTGACACAAGAATGTAAGAATGTTATATTATCTTGCGTCGATCTAATTTTATTTTTAATTTTTAGAATAGAGTTTAATTTCTTAATTAAACTCGAATTGTACCTCATCTTCAAATATTTCATAATGTTTTTAGGGATACAAAATTTAAATATTGCAATTAGGAAGGGAAGACTTTTATGATTCATGATTAAAGGTAACTTTGTATATATATATATATATATATATATATATATATATATATATATATATATATATATATTCCTTTAATCTTCTCTCCAAAAAGGGGGGAAAAAAGGAGAAACAAGAGAGGAAAGAAAGAGAAATGGGAGCCAGCTAACCGGTTTCGACCCTCGCTTCTCAAAGCTGGATCCTCAATTACTGATCATTTACTTAAAAACCCGTCTTGTGCAACAAACTTTAGCACGGGCTCTTTTTCTATTCTTAGTCGTGCTCATTCATTATATCACCTTAAGATCGTGGAGACTATTCACGTTCGACTTAGAAAACCTTCCCTTTGCAAGTAAAGGGAATGCCTCCTGGGTTTGAACGTGATTAATCTCTGGGGTATTCGACCATAACGCTGTTTTATTTTAATCGTTTTCCCACTTTTTTTTTTCTCCCCGTAAATTGAATAAAACACAATTTTAATCGCTTTTTCATTCTTTGTTTTAAAAATTCCCTCGATACAGCCTTGAGAAGCGAGGGTCGAAACCGGTCAGCTGGCTCCCCATTTTTCTTTCTTTCCTCTCCTGTTCCCCCTTTTCCCCTCGTTTTTGGAGAGAAGATTAAAGGAATGTATATATATTTATATTTATATACAAATTTACTTTTAATCATGAATCATAAAAGTCTTCCCTTCCTAATTGCAATAGTTAAATTTTGTATCCCTAAAAACATTATGAAATATATATATATATATATATATATATATATATATATATATATATACATATATATATATATATATATATATACTAGCAAAAGTACCCGTCGTTGACTGGGTTCAAAAACAGCCTACAGAAAATGGACTCTGATTTATGAAAGTATGATAGGTTATGAAAAGGAAGGGTTGTAAAGAGATAGCTTCGAATTTGGGGGTATCAAAACCAAAGCAAAATATGATGAAAGTAAAAATAAAATAGATAGACCTCATAATTTATTATACCATACCTGTTCACACTGAAACACTTATCACAATATTCTGTGGATCTGTATAAAAAAAAAAACTTGTTAAACTTTGTGACATATTTCCATTTTATGGAGATCAGGTGGGAACGAACACCCCATAATTTTATTATACCATATTTCTTCAAAAAGTTCAAAAGTTACGAAGACGGAAGTGGTACCGTTAAAACGAGCAACATCTTCTGCTCCAGAATTTATTTTTCTACATAGTCACTGCCATTCTCAATGCACTTTTGCCAGGAATTCAATGACGTATATCTGTTTGTGACGCACGTCCATGACAGGGGTTGCTTTCTTAGAGTCTCAGGCTATCAATATCTGCCACAGCGAGATAAAACTTTCATGTCATAAATGCATGAGTTCCGTCATCATTACAATGTAATTTAAAATTCATTCTGATCCAATTAGGCGGAAGAAAAATAGAGGGCATTACTTTTGGAACGCCCCTCGTAGTATGGTATGCCATCAAAATAGAGCAATCTAATCGACCATACACCAAAACTTAATAACCTTAAAGCTAATAAAAACCATGAATGAGATTTTAAATAAAACGAGCAAATGGTGGATGGTTAATTTTAATGGATTCAAAACCAAGCTTTTTTCTTTTCACCATAAACGCTCTGATCGCCACTTGTCCTCAATTCATATGAATAACTCCCATCTCAAAGAAGCTCCCAGTGTTGACAAGCTTATATGTCTGGCCTTCACTCCTGACCTCAAATAGAAGACTTACATCAAATCTGTTGCCATGGTTTCCGAAAAAATGGTTGCATCATTCTACCACTCCCAACGCAATCCTCTACCTGTATAAGAGCCAGATACATCCTAAAATTGAGTACTGTTGCCATATCTGGGCAGGAGCTGCTCGGAGTACCCTATCCTGCCTTGAAAAAGTTAAAAATCGGCTTTGAAACCTAGTTGGTGATTCCCTTTTTCTTTTCCGTGCGACCTCTTTCCCCAAGAAGAGACGTTGCGAGCCTGTTCTATAAAATTATTTTCATGGCAAAGTGCTAGTCTGAGCTTCAACCTAGGCTCCCCCTTGCTAAACGTTCATAAAAATAATCACCTAGCTATAATCGCTATTGTAGAGGAGTAGGATATGTATATCCTAATCCCATTACAAAAGACAATAATGAAACGAATGGAATGAAGGAAATAAAAACTCAATTACTGGATAAAATAAACGTGTCATTTATTTACTGTTGAAGAATGAATGTTTTAGGTATAACACGTGTTCATGTCCGCGTTCGGGTGTAACCATCGTTTGTTGCGGGACTGGTGGTGTAGAAAGAAAAGGAAATGTGTGTTCATCTCATGTTCGGGTTACTATCATTTGTTCACATGTGGGAAGAGAAGTGAGTAATGTAGTGGAAATGGGAATGATAGTCCAGCGTGTAGACAAAGAAAAGGATAGAGGGTTGACATCAGTAAAGCTGTGCGCCATGTTAGCAGTCAGCTACGCAGAGGTGTTCTCCGGCACAAGTTGTAGATATGGAGAGAGAGAGGAAGAGTGAGAATGTCAATCCAGTTCATGGAGAGAGAAAGCGTATAAGGTGTACGTACTATTTGTTAGCTTTTTGCCCCACATGGTAGCAAGTGGCGTGAGGCACGCACGTGTGCACGCCTGCCGAAACGGCGGCAGCTGGTCTGTAGACCACTTACCTCAGAAGGCGAGTTGGAAAAGGGCTGGAAACAGCTTGTCTCTTGCTTTTATAGTTGTTTCCGGTGGTCTTTTGCGCATGTGTGGATTTCCTTGAAAGGGGAAGTGACGTTGTCCATGTGTGCGTACGTGTGCGTGTATGTGAGTACATGTGTGTACGTTAACGTGTGTGTGTATACACGTGAGTGTGAGTGTATATACGCGAACATGAATATATGTACGTGTGTGGACGTGCGCGCGTATGTTTGTGTGCGCATATGTATATGACAAGTAATATAGCTTGAGATGTGAATGCGTGTTTTTGTGTAAGACTAGAAAAGGCTCGCGCACTATCAACACTTTCCCCAACTCTTTATCTGTGCCTAAATCTAAATGCAAATTCCATGAATAAAGCTTCTTTTTTAGAACTACCTGTCTGTGGAACTCCGTTTTTACTGACCTACTTTCCAGCTGACTACAATATGGTGGTCTTCAAGGTTAATGTAAACAAGTTCTTGTTGAGCCGTCCCCTTAGATAATCAAATTTACCAAATTTCCACCACTAACTATTGCTATGCTGTTGTCCCAGTGACCACTGTACACTCATTAAACCTTGTCCTCGAGTGGCCTTCAGGCCTTGATAAGTGGTAACTCCCTTGTAAAAAATGTATAAATAAAATAAAACTCCACTGAAGAATCAACAAGAATGTTTAAAAATTATTTGAGCTGAGAATTAATAATTTGTATCATTTGTATTATTCAATCTACTCTTCTCATTACTTATCAAGGCCTGAAGGCTACTCGAGGATTAGGATAAATAAGTGTAAGGTGGTCAGTGAGACAATAGCATAGGGAGTGATAGTGATAGAAATTGGGCATCATTTGATTATTTAAGGGGACGGCTCAACAAGAACTTGTTTACATTGAATTTAAAATCAACCATGTTGTAATCAGTTGGAGAGCAAGCTCACGGTACAGAGTTCCATAGGCAGGCAGTTCGAAGAAATAAACTTTGTTCATGGAATTTGTGCTTAGATTTACATGCAGATAAAGAGTGTTAGAAATTGTTTACGGTGGCTGTAGCTAGTCGAGTGCTTGTTGTGAAAGTTTGGCAAGGGAGGGGAGACCATAAATTGAAACTCAGACGAGCACTTTGCATAAAAATAATGATAGCGCAGAGATAGGTTCGCAACGTATCTTCTGTGGGAAAAAGGTTGCAGGAAAGAGAAAAGGGCATCATCTCGTAGTGTTTACTGTGAATATTATTATCACAATGTTTCGGCCAATATAACCTCCAACATTCTTCAGATGCATCTTGTCAAACTTGGGAATATTTATATCAAACTTGAGAATCTATATGGAATTTTCAAGCGGACTCTTCATTTAAATCTATGGAAGTATATTGTTCTTTTCTCCCGTTCATGACCAGGTAGAAGTCTCAAATAATGTTTATTTGACTTTTAGTCACCTGTAATTAGGATTGAACTTTCAACCTGTAGAAAACAATAACTGAATTATTACTTAACACCATTTATCTGTTGCACCACATGTAATGGCTAACAGAAAGAGAACAACCTACTCTCATGGATTAAATAAAGGATTTAGTTTGAAATTCCATACACATTCCTGAATTTAGCATAATGATTCCTGAGTTCAACAGTACACACTAGAAGAAGGTTGGAGGTTACATTGGCTGAAATGTTGTGAAAATAACTGCAAAGATGAAAACGATAGTCTGATCAAATTATCAAATTTAAAACATCTGGTATTCCGTAATGGTAACCCATCTAAATACTGAACAGACTCCACATTCATCATCAGTAAGTGGTGTCCTACCTGGTATAGGCATTGACGACTATGACTCTCCATCTCTCTCTCTCTCTCTCTCTCTCTCTCTCTCTCTCTCTCTCTCTATTTCTAGTTATTTATGAATTCATTGTTGCTCATCATTTTTGATGTTGGCCAGGCGTTCAGACTGTCAACATATGTTTCTCGCTGTCATCATCTGCTTCTTCTACCCACGATCTTTCCCGCCAAACGAATCTGCTCTATTCTGCTTTTTCTGTAGACATGGCCCATAAACCTCAGTTGTCTTTATCGTACTGTTCATATTAGAGACCTTTTTGTCTAATGCTTCTTGATTTGTTTTCTTTTCTGTCCAGGATATCTCACAACCGTATAATAGTACAGACCATATTCTGAATTACTTAAACAATATTTCTATGTGTTTTAGCCACAAGTAATAATGCCCTCATGCTTATCCGATGATTATCTGGGTTAAAGAGAGACTCTAGTTATTTTTTTCTCTTTTCAACTCCCCTTACCTCGTTCCCTCTCTCCCTCACGCCATCTCTCTACTTTTCTTTGTTTCAACTAACGGATGCTGGAACTTGAATCCCTAAAACCCATTGATCCACAACATCATTCATCTCATCCTTCATCATTTTGGACTGGTGACTAGTCGTTCCTGAAAGCAGTATTGATTATTTCTTGTAATTAAACAGAAAATAAATACCAACATCCCCTAATCCTTATCCTCCTTTTCCTACCCAAAGCCTCGTACTTCTATTGTCCATGGAAAAAGGGAGTGAAAAAAGAAATGAATTATATGCGTGAAAAATTTAGTCCTATAACATTATAGGGATATTAATAATAATTTTTTTAAAAAGTAGTGATGAATTACAACTGGTTTTAAGGAGGGTGTCGACGCTAGCGGCTCAAAAGTATTAAAATGATGCCCCATTCTCAACGGGAGATTACTCTTAAACAATTTTAATTATCAAATTTTAATTACATTTGCAGCATTTATTTAAGAAATGTATATTTATTATCTACTAGTAGTTCAGCCCAGCTTTGCTCGGGCCCTATGTACTATGTACTGTCCATAACTTGATGTGCATATGTATATATATATATATATATATATATATATATATATATATATATATATATATATATATATATATATATTAAAAAGTTAAAGTCATATCCAAGTAACCTACATCTAAAATTTCAAGTGTTTAGACCCAAAATTGGTGGAGGAGTTTAGTAGAGCCCTAGTCAAGCACCTAACAGCTGCTAAACTCCTGACTGACAAACAATATGGATTCAGGCAAGCCCGTTCAACAGCAGATATCTTAACTGTAGTTTCTGAACGTATATACTGTTCATTGGATAAAACAGGGGAGGGTAGAGCAGTGGCCCTTGATATATCTAAGGCTTTTGACAGGGTATGGCACGATGGTCTTCTAAGGAAAATTAGATCATATGGAATCACTGGAAGAATTCATAATGTAATTAAATCCTTCTTAAGTAATAGAAAAATTAAAGTTGTCCTCGACGGTCGTACATCCAAACAATATGACATAAATGCGGGAGTACCTCAAGGGTCTATCCTTGGACCTCTATTATTCCTGATATTCATAAATGACCTCCCTGATAAAATTGTTTCGGAGATGGGTATATTTGCCGATGACACCACTCTCTAAAACAGATATGAGGGGAAAACAAATGAACACATATCCAAGGAAATGGCAGAAACACTAGAGGATGACCTCCAATCCGTAGTGGAATGGGGGACAAAAATGGTTGGTCACATTCAATGCTGCTAAGACTAAGCTTGTTTCCTTCAATAACTACAAGAAACCTTCTTTGCCACCAATAGCAATGGCCAAGAACACATTGCCTGAAAGTACTTCTTTTAAACTCCTCGGCCTAACGTTTACAGGGAATATGAACTGGAATAGATACATTGAGAGCATTGCCAAGGCTGCTGCAAGGAAGGTTGGCTCCCTCTATCGTGCTAGAAAACTACTTACGCCTGACAGTCTCCTATACCTCTATAAGGCAACCATTCGCCCATGTATGGAGTACTGTTGTCACATCTGGGCTGGTGCATCTGCTGCTTGTCTCTCGCTCCTGGACAGGGTTCAAAAGAGAGTCACCAACCTGATAGGTCCTGAACTGTCATCTAGGCTTCAGCCTCTGTCCCATCGACGAGATGTTGCATCCCTCTGCCTGTTCTACAAATACTTTAATGGTGAATGCTCTGACAAACTGCAAACACTTGTACCTCCCCGACGTAACTACCCCTTACAAACCCGACAAGCTACTAAGTCTCATCCCTTTACAGTAGAGATCCCTAGGTGCAAGAAAGCCTTTTACTCCAATAGTTTCTTCCCCAGAACTGCGGGTCTTTGGAACTCCCTTCCGGGATTCTGCTTTCCCAACTGCAATGATATGCAGAAGGCAGAAGTTCAAGTGTAATGTTAACAAACATCTTTCTACTCATCTCCCTTCATAATGACCCCGCTAATTAAGTCCCTAATAGTAGCCCCCTGCTTCAAAGTGGCACTGTGCCTTGTTTGGGGTGAAAATTGAATAAAAAAAAATTAAAAAAAAAAAAAAGCATCAACTCTTTCAACTTTTACCTCTCGGCAGCCAAAAAACTGATTAAAAAGCTGGCTGTATGTCTGAATACACTTTATGTAAAATTTCAAATGCTTAGACCCAAAATTGGCTGAATAGTTTGCTAGAAACCACAAAAGTCAAATCTTTTAAACTTTGACCTCTTGGTAGCCATTTTTTTGGCTAAAAACCGATTAAAAAGTTTGCCCTATGTCTGAATGTACTTTATGTAAAATTTCAAATGTTTAGACCAAAACTTGGCTGAGAGGCCAAATTTTTTAAAATTTTACCCTAATTTTGACACCTTAACATTTATTGTTTTGGGCTCGAATCAAATTAAAAAGTTAGACTCATTTCCAAGTAATCTATATCTAAAATTTCAAGTGTTTGCACCCAAAATTGTCAAAGGAATTTGGTAGAATTTTCAAAGGTCAGATCATAGAACTTTGACTCCTTGACAGCCAAATTTCTGGCCGAAAACCGATTAAAAAGATTTTTCCAAATCTCAATATCCCTTATGTCAAATCTCGAGTCTGTAGATTGAAAATTGACATAGTAATTTGGTAGGGAAATGTATATACAGAGACAAATACAGACAATTTCACTTTTATAGATCTATATATCTATAAAAGTGAGAATGCATGTGTGTGTGTGTGTGTGTGTGTGTGTGTGTGTGTGTGTGTGTGTGTGTGTGTGTGTGTGAGGACACTTCTCAACCTATATACTCAACGAATTTTTGATCTACACATTTGAAAACTTTTTAATTGATTTTCATCTGGCAAAAAGGGCTACTAAGGGGCCAAAATTGAAAATTTCATATGTGGCGGTCATCAGATTTTTATCTGTCTGTCAACTGTGCATGTTCGACAGTGAAACATGATAGCTTCTTTAAGTTTAGAATAAGTAGGTTTGAAAACATTTTGTAAACATCTGTCAAGTTGGTCTACTGGTTATCATACTTGACTCACTGTCTTCAAGTTTTTGGTTTCAATCTCAGCTCGAGTATTTTTTTTTCACTTACAAGAATTTAACAATTTAGAACAAAATGTAAAGCTTGCATGCACATGCCTCAGTTTCTGTATTTATTAAAATGTAATATTATTTATGCATATTTTACGACCGGGCAATGCCAGGCAGACTGCTAGTATATCTATAAAAGTGATAATGTGTGTATGTGTGTGTGTGAGGACAACTCCCAACTCAACAAATTTTTGGTCTACAGATTTGAAATTTGATATATAAGGTATTCAGACATGTGGAAATCTTTTTAATCCGTTTTAATGCCTTTTCCAACAATAGTAGTATATGTACGACCACAATAGCTTTATGAGTTCCAATAATCCTCCACTCCATAATAAAGATCAATGTGTATTTATGCATATAAATAAATAAATGTGCTTGATGCCATCATGCAAAAGTCAGTGAGTAAAACATGTGCCTTTTTCTAGTCCTCTAGATGAAACCATTTCAAGTGGTGAGGTGAAGCAAGAAAGCAAAATAAGATAACCACCTTAGAGTTGGAAGAAATTCGAAAAAGTCATAAAGGAGAATTGAGAAAGCAAATAGCAAGTCAGACTTACCCCACTTGAAATGAATTTGGAAAGAAATCCTTAACTCTATAATAGAAAGTATTTGCGCGTTCTTTTATTTCTTTAGGTCATCAGAAATGATAATAATAATTCATTAAATTAATGTCATAATTCTATGATTTTTTATGAATTTTTTAATAATATATCTATATAAATAATGAACACTGTGGAAGCATAATTTTTCCCCCAAGACATTTTTGACGGAGGTTATGTGCTAGTTTCTAATAGTTATTAAAGATGTTCGACTCAGCTGTTGAAAAGAAACTGATTTGGCGATTCCTTTGTACATCGCACAAAAGGTATGCATGCGTGTGGTTGTATATCGTTGACGCATGTGGGTGTATCTATTGTTTGGGCCAGAAGCTGTCTAGATGCCATATCATTGTTGCAGGTACGTCATGTCATAACAGGTATTGCGTTTTAACATTGGTATTCTAAAAGGGTTGGTTTGTCGTAAAACAAACAGAATGAACCAAAACTTTGTCATTCATTGCAGGTCATATTAATTGATATGAATCTCAGCTATAGAAAAATCTGGCTTGATCTCTGATGTGCTACAAATTATATTAAAACTAGACTAGAAAGATTATAGCCCATTGACTTAGAATAAATGTTTTATGCCAAAGTGATAATTGAATATGGTTAAATTTATGCACAATTTTGCATTAAATGCTAATTCCTAACTCTGCATTGAAAAGATACCATAAGACTTGGTTTGCTGTACCTTATCATAACAAAGATCCATACAAAATTTGAACCAGATCAGCTCAGTAGTTGCTTTTTCTTTTTTACGTAGGCATCACCACTTATCAAGTCCCAGGGGCCACTCGAGGATAAGGGCTAAAGAGTGTACAGAAGTCAATTGGACAATATAGTTATTGTCAGTAATGGAAATTCAGTAAATTTATTAACTTAAGGGTAACGGCTTATCAAGAACTTGTTTACATTGGACTTGAAGATAACCATATTATAGTCAGCTGGAAAGCAGGAAAACTGAAGACAGTTCCACAGGCATGCAGTTCTAAGAAAGAAGCTTTGTTCATAGAATCTACATTTAGGTTTAGGCACAGATAAAGAATGGGGGAAACTATTGATAGTGTTTTCAGCTAGACGAGTGATTCTTGTGAAAGTTTGGCAAGCGGGGATCATAGATTGAAGCTCAGTCGAACACTTACCATGTAAATAACAATAAAGCAAAGAAACTCGCAACATCTCTTCTGTGAGAAAGAGGTTACAGGGAAGAAAAAAGGACATCTCCTATGAGGCTACGAAGTCTATTTTGAACTTTATCAAGGCAGGATAAGTCTTTTCTAGCAGCTCATGCCCAGATGTGGCAACAGTACTCCATCCTTGGACGAACTTGGCTCTTATATAGATAGAGAATTGAATCAGCAGTGAGATATCTACTGGATCGATAGAAGGATCCCACTATTTTTGTAGCGGCTTTAGCAACAGATTTGATGTACGTGTTCCATTTAAGATCAGGAGTAAAGGTCAAACACAAAAGCTTGTCAAAACATGAGGCCTTCCCAAGAAGAGAGCTATTCATTTCAATTGATGCCAGATGAGGATCAGAGCGTTGATGGTGTAAAGATAGAAGCTTGGTTTTAGATGCCTTAAAAGTAACAAGCCACTCCTTTCCCCATTGTACCACGTGCTCAAGATCAGAGGAGAGAGAATCGGAGAGAACTTGGTCGTTTATGGTCTTAGATGTGCTACCATAGATGGTAGTGTCATCAGCATAAATGTCTACGAATGATGTAAGGATGTGATTTGGAAGATCATTAATGTAAATCAGGAAGAGAGTTGGGCCCAGGATTGACCCCTGAGGGACTTCAGCATTAATACTGTGAGCTTCTGATTTTTGCCCCTCAACTACTACTCTTATGAACCAGAGAGAAATGATTTAATAATTGAGAAGACATTTCCAGCTGTACCATAGCTGGAAATTTTGTGAAGTAAACCTTTATGCCATACCTTATCAAAGGCTTTAGATATGTCAAGAGCAATTGCCCTAGAAAAGTTGCCTCCGTCGAGAGATTTGCTAATCCTATGAGATATAACTGTAAGCACATCTGCTGTAGATCTAGCAGAATGGAAACCATATTGTGTGTCACTAAGAAGGTTATTTTTGCTGAGATGGTTGATTACTTCTCTATTTAGCACAGATTCCAGCAACTTACTCATGACACACAGGAGACTTATTGGCCTGTACTGAGAGGGAGATGACCAATCATCTGAATTCTTAAATACAGGGCAAACTTATGAGATTTTCCAGGGTGATGGGAAGCAATTCTCCTTAAGACAACGTTTAAACAGTTTTGTAAGCATGGGTGCTAGTTCTGGTTGAAGTTTTTTGAGTACTATAATTGGAATACCGTCAGGGCCTGTTGCTTTACTGGAATCAGTGTTTTGATTAGCTTGGCAGCATCACATACACATATTTGTATATCACATAGCGTGTTTTCTGATACAGGAGGAAATATTGGGGGTTGGTGGACTTGGTCGCAAAGGGTAGAATTAGCTGCAAAGTTCTTGGCAAAGAGTTTGGCTTTGTCTGATGCTGATGAGATTACCTCAGGTCTATTGATGATAGTTGGGATAGAGCACACACTTCTGTTCAGGATTCTGTTTGCTATTTGCCAAAACTGGTGGGAACCAAACCACTGCTCAGTTACTTTGGACTTGATGGACTGAACATACAACTCTCTTGCGTTCTTTATTACTTTTTTACAATGGCTGCTGACAGTTCTGAAAGCAGCTTTAGTCTCAGTATATCTATTACGTTTGAAGAAAAAGTTATTTCTATGCGCAATGGCAGCAGCACATTCTTTTAGGTTTTCACTGGAACTTTTTCGAGGGTATGAAACGTCAATACCTACAATTAACCATTCTGTCAGCGTCGGGCACGTGGGTGGGTTCGTGAACAATCTGAGTGACGTCATAAGCAATGGAGAAATCGTGACAGAACCTCCCTTCATTATCGGTCTTGTTTGAGTGGGTTAACCATTCCACATTGTGAACATTGAAATCTCCACATACATGAATGCTAGCTGAAGGATAAGCAGATGGCACATGGTAAATTTTCTCAGATATGCTTTTAAAGATAGTAACTCCGCTGTTATGGGGGCGATAGAGAGTAAATATAAACGCAGTAGTGTGAGCAAGTGCAACCCGAAAGCACATATAGGGTAAGTTAGGATCTTCTTTGGAGATGTCCCTACCACATGAAAAGCCATCTTTAATATAGGCACATATTCCATGCCCATGGCGATCTTGATTTGGAAGTTAAGTTAGAATATCCTTTAATTACAAACTCATCTAGAGCAATAGTCTGTCCAATGCCAGTTTCGCTTAGGAATAATAGGTCTTGTTTAGTCTCCTGTAATTGTGTTTCAACTTCTCGAAGGTTAGAACGTAGACCCCTGATGTTGGAGAAGGAGACATGGTAGTGGGGGGGTCTATGGTAGAAGTTGAAGATCCGGGTTTAATCGTGTATTTCTTCTTGAAACTTTTCATGGTGGAGTTTTGGGATTTGTGGACTAGGTCAACAGAGTTGCTTAGAGCAGGAAAGAGAGGGAAAGTAAAAGAGAAAGAGAAGCGGAGAATTTTTTTTCTTCTACAATGATATTGTATTAAATGTGGTATTATGATGACTGATCCCTATTAATCCCTTGCTGTGCATCGAACAGATACCATAATACTTAGTTCGCTTCACCTTATCATAACAAAGCCCCATACAAAATTTCAGCCAAATCTGCCCAGTAGTTTACAAAAAAGGGTGAGAGTAAGTGTGGTATTGTGGAACAGATACCATAATATTTAGTTTGTACACCTTATTATAACAAAAGTCCATACAAAATTTCAGCCAGATTAGACTTGTAGTTTTTTTGTGTGTTCTTGGTATGTCCAGAAAAGGGATATATTTGCTAACTGGTCTTGGCTATAATAATCGAGTAATACAATCTAATAAGATGCCTAAATGAACGGTTGTTCATAGTCATAACAGGTAATATGCTTACGCTTTAGGCTTTCAGCATATCTTTTGACATCTATCTCAGGCTGTTATACCCGTCTGTATTTATGGCTACAACCAACCAATCATATTCTTGTGTGGAGGAACCCGGATGTATTCATATTCATTACATCAGTTCTTTTCTTCATATTTATTGTTTCTGCATATCTGGTAAGAATTCTGTATTCCAAAAAAAAAAAAATGAATTAAGAGTCCTAGCTCCAGAAAAATCTGGCTTTATCTATAATGTGCTACGAATCATATTAAGAAGATTCTATGTGTTAGCTGTTGAAATTAACCATAAATGTAATTTATTAAATATTTCTTACAAAACCATATCAATGTATATATTTAAAATAAAAGCAGACAAGAAAGTGTTAAGAGGGTATTATTATATTCTTTAAAAATGATATTTCGTAGTAATACACCATTATCAAGTTTGTTAGTGGAAGGGCTTTTTTGTTGCTTTTGTCTTTGTGTGTTCTTTGTATCTATTGTTTCTGTGTATCCGGTAAGAATTCTGCATTCCAAAAGTTTAATTCCCAGCTCTAGAACGTTAGCCCTTCCAGGAAAACATCATTCTCATTCCCCCAAATTTGGAATGTAAACCCTTCCACCTTTCCTGTTTCTTCTTACCTTTGTCTATCTCAGCAGTCTTAAAATCAATGGCGTAAAAAGTAGTGATGGGAGGATTCCAATATTTTTCCCGATTCCATGCTAAATTCCTGATTCCGATACAATTACCAATTCCGATTCTTTAAGAATCTCTAATTATTTATCTATAGAATTGTTATTTCCCCCAATTTTCATAAAAGCACGTTAAATATGCAAATATTTAACTAAACATCAAAATACACTTGTGGAGGATGATCTATCGATTTTAGCTTTACTGGTAATTTAAAATTAATAAAAATTTATTATTTTATCATTATTAACAGCAGTGGGAGATTTTGGTTCAAACAAAATCAAATAAAAAAAAGATAATTAAAAGAATCGTTTTGGCATTGGAAAATAGGCATCAATTTTTCCGATACCAATTCTGATAATCCCAAATCTTCCGATTTTTCCGATTCCCAATTCCACTTAATTGTCTCAACACTAGTAAAAAAAGACCATTACATGATGAGTCTATGAGCAGTGGACACAAAAAGGTATCGTCACCAGGATATTACTAACAGGGATAGCATAAACTCCAGTAAACATAAGTAGCACAATATCTAGAGGTGGTTCACTTGTAGAAATACAATTTATCACATGAAAATTACTTTGCATCACCGGTTGCATCATCGGGTGTTTAATTAAATATTTTTTATGAAACCATATCAATATATATATTTAAAATAAAAGCGGGCAAGAAAGTGTTAAGAGGGTATTATTATATTCTTTAAAATGATATTTCGTAGTAATACACCATTATCAAGTTTGTTAGTGGAAGAGCTTTTTTGTTGCTTTTGTCTTTGTGTGTTCTTTGTATCTATTGTTTCTGTGTATCCGGTAAGAATTCTGCATTCCAAAAGTTTAATTCCCAGCTCTAGAACGTTAGCCAATAAGCCAATATATTTCCAAGTTCAATTCTTCTCAACAAAACCTAACAAGCCGCAATCATGTCACTTCCACTAATGGAGATTTGTTATCTGTTTTCTTCTTTTCGGAGGCCGAAACTATACTATTACAATCTTTTAATGCTCAATTCAGTTTACTACACCAAACTCAGACTAGTGTGCTATCTTTCAATGCTCAATTAAGGATGCTAAGTTTTGAGACATTGTGTTGAACAAAGATGGCGGCGTAGTTCAGATCAGTAACCAAGATGGCGGCCAAGAATTAAATGCGGTCCGTGATGTAGTAAACGGCGAACTGATTGAATCCAAAATTCGACAATTTTTATAATAATTTTGAAACTTTTTCATTGGTTGTTTTAGCACAGCCGTTGGTTATAAAAATGATTGGCGAATCCATTCGTCTCATACCCCCATTAGTTCGTCTTTTGGTTGTATACGATATTCATTGCGCTGATACTGTTATTATTATTGTTATTATTATTGTTATTATTATTGTTATATACTGTTAAATTTGTTATTCCTCTTTCTTCTCTTCCCCCGTTGTTACCTTTTTAAGTCCCGGATTTTCGCGTTTTTTTTCTCATTACCCGTCGGCCATGGCATCTGCCAGCTGTGAGCCGTTGGAGCCTGTCAAGGAAAAGCAAGAGGAGGAGAATGCAGTCTGGAAGAAGCCGCCAGCAGTGAAAATAGATGTAGAATCGTTTCTTGAAGAAGCCAAGAAATGCATAGAGCATGTCACCACGAATGGAATCAAGGTGGAACAACTACGGATGGATGAATTTGCCAAAAAGACAATTTCACTTTTTGTCATCGACAGAAAAACCAAGAAGCTGATTAGATCGACCAAAGACACCGTGACAAAGTTAATTGCGACTGTGGGAATGAGAGCGGAAAGGATAACCAAGACAAAGGGCTACAACACTTGGGCAGCCCTATTTAAATCTCAAGAAGATTGTATTAAGCTCTCGAAAAATGAAATCATCACTCCAGAATACATTCTGAGGATGGAATACCTGGGACGGAGACGGACAACCATTTCCATATTCGAAGTCCCAGGTGTAATACCAGGGGAATATTTGGCGGCGTATTTACTGCGATACGGTGACATCATTGGAGTAAACGTCGACCAGTACAATGGTGTCTGGTCGTTTGATATTTTGCTGAATAAGGAGGCATACTATAAGATACCATACTACATCGAGGCACAGGAGGAGAAATTACCTATAGTAGTGGCAGGAAGGCGTCCGGCTTGCTGGATATGCGGAGAAGTGGGGCACTTAACTTATACGTGCCCCAAGAAGCAAACAACGACGAGAAACCCAAAAAATCGGGTATTACCACATTTAGAGTCGGGCGCACAACCTGGATTTAAAATACCAGAACCGACAGATGAAACTAATCCTCCCAGTCTATCAACTGACGAGATCGAAGCAGTTTATAACACCGAAGCTGCATCACCAGAGAAAGGTGAATGGAAAACCGTACCAATCAGAAAAGCAGCATCACCAACCTATGCAAAATCCTTAACAAAGGAACAAAAAGTTGAAATACGTTCGAGCAAAATCCCCGGAGGGAATAAATATAAAGAGCTGCTAAAATTAAAAGAATCTCTCGATGAAAAACAAAAAGAAAAAATACACGTTCCCTTCCCAGAGTCCCTGTTCCTGGAGAAACCTAACCCAAAAGAAAAACGTTCCCCCCAAAAAATTCCAGCCCCAATAGTTTCTACAACCATGACTAGAGGGAAAAATATGACCTCTCTAAGCGCTCCTCCCAAAAAGAGAAGCCCGACACCTTCCCCCTTCTGCACTCCTGCTAACACGCCTCAAAGCACTCCTCCCCCTTCTCCCATGAAAACAGATATGCCCCCTCCCACTCCGACAGATAAAAAAAGGCAAAGGAGCCCCTCTTCCGAGAGAGAATCCCGAAAAAAAAAATCTCCCCTTTTTTTTACAGGCAAAGCAGTTTGTCAAATTTCAATCGAAAGAGAAACCGTGATGAAGGCACACAAGAACAAGGAATATAAAAATTTGCTAGCCTTAAAAAATATAAAGAAAAAGGATATCACTAACCCCGAAAACTTCCCCAAAGCCCCAAGATTCTTGACTGTAGTAAGGCCCAGAGCAGAGGCCAGTGGAGTGTGGACAATGATGGAGGAAGCAAATAGCGCTTTTAATTTGTTTCCTTCAGCCGTTTTTTTCAATGATAACGACATAAAAAAAATGAAAGATTCATGTATTGGACGGGTCCCTATAAAAATGCACCCATCATTATATAGGGCCTTAAAGCTAACCTTTCCTCTTGACATCGGCGGTCTGTCCCCTGACGGGTCAATCACCACTGAGATGACCACTGGATCCATGGGGACAGCTGTCGGTGTCTTGACACCGTCTATGTTTGATCAGGATTCCCAACCCTAAGTAACTCAAGATGGCTTCTTTAAGATTAGCTAGTTTAAATGTCCGAGGGTTGAGGGACGCCTCTCGTAAACTTCGAGTTGCACGCGACCTTCAACGCCTTGGTGTGGATATATGTTGCTTACAGGAGACTCACTTTATTCCAAGTGACTATCATGACTTGCTCCTTAGAGACTTTCAGCTCTACTCAGCACATTATGATACTCACGCAAGGGGGGTTACCTGGCTAGTTAAGCGCACTCTTGATGCATCGTGTGACCCTATTTATGCAGATCCAGAGGGAAGATTGCTCGTTCTGGATTTTACCGTAAAGGATGTGGCATTTCGTTTTATTGGGGTTTATGCGCCCAATAACTGTACTGAGCTAGTTTCCTTTTTTCGGCGAATCGAGCCTTTCATGAATTCGGCTCGCCGGTTAGTTTTAGCGGGAGACTGGAACGCGGTCCTGGATCCCGAGTTAGATCGCGGGGTTAATACCACAAGAGATACTAACCAGAACCAGGATGCTAAAGCGTTTCGAGACTTTGTCGACAAGTTTGATCTTGTCGATAAATTTCGGAACGAAAAACCCGGGGATTTAGCATTGACTTGGACAGGTAGACGCGGCTCCGATCCGGTGCAACTTTCGAGTTACATCAATCGGTTCTTAGTTAGGAGAGTCGACTTAGGGCTTTTAGACTGTCCAAGTTTTCATAGTATAGTTTATTCGGACCATAGGCTTGTCCGGGTTCGAGTAAACTTAGATAGTGTTAAACCTAGGATGGCTAGTTACTGGAAGTTCAACACGTCGTTGTTCGATGTGAAGGACTTCCGGGAACAGCTTCTACTAACAATACAGAGGGAATTGACGGGGGCTATCATCGGGAATAAGTGGTGGGGCAACCTTAAAAAAGTCATTAGGTCCTTCGCTGCTGATTTTAGTCGCCGGCTCAACCGTAGTTCTAGAGCAGCGAAAGCGGTGCTAGAAGATAGATTAGAAAGGGCAGTGGAGGAGGGGGATAGTGCTAGCTATACTATAGTTAAGGCTGAACTGGACTCCTTGGATAACAGGGAGTACCAGGGATTATTAGTTAGGGCTAGATTAAAAAGAGCGCCAAACGAGGCAACAAATATGGCCGCGTCACTGCGTGCGGAGGAGTTTCGACGTTCTGCAGATCGACACATCGCCAGTGTCACATTGCCGGACGGACGAACCGTAACTTCAAACGACGGAATCTTGGAGGGTTTTCGGACTCATTTTCAGGAACTTTTTACCAAGGAGCCCGGTCTGACTATTGAACAGTTTGACACCTATTTAGCCGACTTTTCTCACCTGGAGGCGACCGAAGCAGCTAGGTGTGAAGGTAGCATAAAAGAGGAAGAAGTCATTGAGGCTTTGAAACAAGTCGGGCTAGACAGGTCCCCTGGGATAGATTGTCTGCCCTACGAGGTGTATTTGAGGCTGTCGCCCATTTTTATTCCTTTGCTGACCGTACTTTTTAACTCCTGGTTTAGGAACGGGTGCATACCTCAGTACTTTACCAGGGGGATCATTAAATTGTTACGCAAAGATAAAAATGGAGGGGATGGGATAGGTAATTTCCGGCCCTTAACGATGTTAAACACAGAGTTAAAGATTTTGGCCAAGATCTTAGCAAATCGTCTGCAGATTGTCTTACACCGTCTAATAAGTCCTGAACAGACTTGTTCTGTTAAGGGCCGGACGATTCAAGATAATTTGCACACGATACGCTTGATCGTAGAAAAAGTCGACACAGAAGCCGCGCTGATTAATTTAGATCAGTCCAAAGCATTCGACAGAGTAGACCATCATGACCTAGAGGCTGTTCTTTGCTCGGCTGGGTTTGGTCCCCAGTTTCGCTCTTGGATTTGCCTCTTGTATGCCAACCCCGGTGCTATGGTAGAAGTGAATGGGGTGAGGTCGAAACCCTTCATGTTAACAAGATCGATCCGTCAAGGTTTCCGTTATCCCCAATGTTATATGTGCTGGCGCTTGAGCCATATTTGCGCCAGCTTCGGGTGAATCCGGTCCTTCGCGGGATTACTTTGCCAGGTGGCTCTACCCCGGTAAAGGATACCGCCTATGCTGACGATGTGACTGTGCTTGTAACGAGCAGTGCCGAGATTAGAGTCGTCGACATAGAAACAAGTCGGTATGCCAAGGTCACAGGGGCCATAATTAACTACGTTAAGTCTATTGGCTTACGTATCGGTGCCTGGAGGGGTATGCCCCTTCAGGGACCCTTTGGTTGGGCTGATGGGCCGTGCAAGCTACTCAGCGTCTGGTTTGGCCCCGGTCTCCAGCTGGAGAAAAATTGGTCGGAGGTATTGGAAGCGGTCAAGGTCGCATCTCATTTGTGGGCCTTGAGAAATCTGTCTTTGAAGGGTCGGGCGGAGGTATGCAATTCTCATATCTAACCCCTGATCCTTTACCGTCTATCAGTACTTCCACTCCCGGAGACCACACTAGTTGATCTGGTGCGTGCTCTTTTCGCGTTCTTATGGCGCGGAAAGTAAGCCATGGTTACCCGGGAGGTCTGTTACCTGCATCCGTCTGAAGGCGGTCTGGGTATGCCTAGTGTGGAAATACGTAGACACACTCTTAGGCTGATATACCTGGATCGAATGTGTACACCAAGTGAGGGAAACGGTGTCTTCTGGATAGAAGACACTAAGAAAGCCTTTCAGGCTTTGGAGAGTGTGCATTCGGCTGAGGGGGAGGCACACAGGTTGCCCCGAAACGAGTGCCCTTTCTATCGCGAGTGTCAGCACGCCTTGAGATTTCTTCTACGGGTCAAAGAAAGCCTCTCTGACACCCAGCTGTTGTCTCGCAAGGCGCTATATTGGGCCTTAGTGAGGGGATCCGTTCGAGACGAAAAGATTGAGGAGTTCGGTTTTACGAAGGAGGAGCGCCGCTTAATATGGCCTTGGGCGCCTGGGTCGAGCTGCTTCGATAATTACGAGGCATCACTCACCTGGCTGGTGATACGAAATGCCCTCTGGGTCGGCAAAAGACTTTACGCAGCGGGTTTTATGGAGACACCCAATTGTGTCCGATGCGGAGAATGGGAGGAAGACCTTGATCATGCTTTCTTCCACTGCGCCATCGTTCGACCGTTGTGTGAGTTAGTTGAAGGCTTCACGGTTCGCATGCTGAGCGAGCGTTTTTTTGTGCTGGAGTCGGTTTCCCCGTGCTGCAACTGGGCACCGACCATGAAGAAAGAAGAACGCTATGTCTTTCTGTGTTTACTAGCAGTTTATGAGAGGCGTGATTTGGACGACGCGACAGAAGGAGGTTTACGGAGATGAGACCTTCATTGCTCCCCAGCTTGTCCTCATTTTCAAATATCGATTGAAAATGCGAATTAAGCTGGAGAAGGTGAAACTCGCTCCTGTGAATTTCAACGACAGGTGGGTGAAAGTTTCGCGACTGTGTAAAGTGAATGGAGCTAGTCTTGAATTTCTTTTTTGAGTTGCTTAGGTTTTTTAAGGATTTTGGGTAACCTGATCAAACATAGACATGCATCGGACCTCCTAGAGTAGGCTAGTTAGGCATTCTTGTTCGATTTTTAACTTAGCTAGAGTATGCATGCTGTCATCGCCCCAATCCCCTTTTTGGTTTTCCCTGTCCCAGCGTCCCTCGTTGTTTTTTTTTTTTTTTTCCCCCACTTTTGGTTCGATAATCCCCAATCCCGGCCCCTTAGGTGACGGATAAACTGTTTTGCCAGAGATGTAGGCCATTTTTGTTGTGTTTGAATAAAGTTAATTTTCGTGGGACCTACATCTTTTCGACTGACAAAACTTTTTATCCGCCACAATTAGTAGTGAGGGGGTTCTTTTTACTAACCACTTTTTATTATTGTATATTTTTCATTCGATTTTGTAAATAAGATTTTTATCCCCAACCCCCCACATCATGTATATATATTTGTAACTTTCGGGTTTAAAGTAGGATGTCCACAGAGTGATTCTGGTATTTTGGTGAAAGAGTCTAGTTAAGTTAACGTTATGTTAGTTAGGTCAACATTAACCCCCCATCCCCCTTTTTCGGCCTTGTGCCACATTTTTATTTGTATAAATTTATTTTTGTCAAATAAAATAAATATATACCCCCATTAGGAGTCAAAAACATTTTACAAAGGAGATGGAAATGAGGATAGTGTAGTATTTGTTTTCTTCTCATAATACCATCTTCCCAGGCATTACTATCTCTTATTTTTGAGATAGAGAGAGTAGTGTAGTATCTATGCCGTGGTTATGATACTATCCTCCCAGGGATTACCTTTTTGGGGAAGGAGAATAGTGTACCATCTGTTCTGCTGTCATGGTACCTTTCTTCTAAACATTAGTTCCTTCATTTTTTAATGTGCATGTGTGTGTGGGGGGGGGGGTAGTGCAGTATATAATATATAATGCAGCGTGAACTGTGTGAGATCATACGACATAATCACGTTGACACACTGTTAGATCACCATAGTTAAGCAACATTGAGCCTGGTCAGTACAAGATGGGGGCCGTTTGAGAATACCAGCTGCATTATGTAAGAGGACATCAACACCTTGCGAGAACTACAAAAACTTAACGTCGTCTTCTCCTCTGACCAGGATATACAAACGACTGGGGACCTGCATGTGAACTTGATATTTCCATGAAACTTCCTCCTCTAGTAGAAATCGGTTCAACCCGTCTAGGATGAATGTTGATGCTTTTTATTTTTTCTTAAATTGGTGTCATGATATCATCTTTTCAAGCCTTACCTTCTTGTTTGGCCGGGAAGGGTAGTGTAGTATCTGTTCTATGGTCATGATACCATTCTTTCAGGCATTATCTCCTTTTGTGTGTATGTGTGTGGGGGGGGTATAGTGTGATATCACTTGTCATGAAACTATCACCCTAATATTTACCTCCTCCTTTCAAGGGGCTAGCGTACTATCTATATTCCTTGTCATTACGTCCTCTTTTGGAGAGGGGGGTTGGTTGAAGTGTAATATATGTTGCTTGTAGAGATATCATTTTACCCCACTCCCGGTTAGCAAGATCACCGGAAGGAGCATATATCTGCTAATTTCACTAATGTTCTTATGAAGACTGTATTTTTTAAATGTGTATACAAATTGAATAATTATGCGGTGACTGAATCTCGAGATTATTGGAACATATGGTAATAAGCAAATGGCTCAAATAGCTTACTCTCTTTTTTTCTCTACTTTGGTTTCGATTTGTCTTACCCCCACCCACCCGTCTAAAGTAAGTAAGTAGCTCAACATATTTTCAACCAATGAAAATCGTTTTAAACCCCAAAAGTAACAAGTCTATGACAAAGTAAGAAGCCAACGAGAACTTAAAAATTCTTATAAAAAGAGGAATCAAAAACGAGAGAGAGAGAGAGAGAGAGAGAAAGAAAGAAAGAAAGAAAGAATTCATTAGTTGGCCGCACAAAAGAAGAACCCAAGAACTTTTGCTCCCCCCACATCAACCCATCGTGCCTTTGGCCGGGAAGGCAAGTAGCAAAGATATCTTCAGTCTAGGGATCATGACACCCTTACTCCTACTTTTCTTAATATCAGCTGTGAAATGTATTTCTTTCCATAAAAAAAAAAAAAAATAGGAAGCCAACCCAGCATGGAAAGAAGGGTGCCGGCAAAGAAATAGAAGAAATTTTAAAGAAAGTGTCTATTTTGTTATTTAGGAAGATATTGCATGTGTTTTTTTTTTGTGCTTTTTTTTTTTTTTTTTTGTCTTTTTTTTTTTTTAAATAAGATTGAACTTGCAGTGTGGACAGTTAAGAAATCAGTTTCTTATTAATTGTAACAGGCAGTGTCCCCCCCCCCCCCATTAAAAATTTCTGTGCTAGACTTGCACTTATAATGAAACTAGTAAAGAAAATGCAACGTCTTTATGTACCTATCTGTCATGGAATGAAGATGGCATATTCCAAATATCATGTAATTTTATCAAATACAGAATGGAACCATAAAATAAAATTTCATAAAAGAAAACAACACTATAGCTTTATTTTGAAAATTTTATTGAAAAAAAAATCAATTCAGGTAACCTGATTATGTAGTAGAGCTGACATCTATTCAATGTAGCCGCCTTCAGTCTCAATCCCCGCCTCAACAGGGGCCCAGAACTGGGAACATGTCTTTTCCACAAGCGCCGGAGACTGGCTTTGGTGTTGTGGGAGGTCATGTTAGTGATGTTCTCAACATATGACCAAACAAAGTAACTCAGTGGGTCTGGGTCGGGAGAGAAGGGGTGGGGCAGTGAGAGAAGGGTACAAAATCATAGAACTCCTTCTGAAGCCAAACCTTGGTCTCTTTGGGCTTGTGGATCAGCGCAGAGTCCTGCTGCCACACCCAGGGTCTGCCAGCAGCCACCTGATTGCACCAGAGGATCACCACACTATTTAGCGCATCCAGGTACACTTTGGTGTTGATTTTCAAAGATGTGAGGTGACATGATGTAGCCCTCACTTGAAACCACACCAAAGACCATAACCGTGGCTGGAAACTTTATTTTTTTCACCTTAGGCATATCCCTATTCTTCATGGCAATCCAGTGATGCATTTTGAGGGTGCTGGCAATGGTCCTGTTGTAATAACTTGGATCAGTAGAAAGCATGAATTGTACAGTAGCGCATATCCGATCTCGCTCATTGGATATTGCGTCACTTTCAGACATGATAGAAGGCTCCTATTGCTCTTTGGATTTGTACACAACTTGCCAACTAATAGATTGACTGCAACAAAAAAAACGGAAATGGAATCATGTCGTCTTTTCTATGGCGAAAGTTTTATCGTTCCACCCAGTAGTTTTTTTTATTATTATTATTTAAGAAAAACAAATTTTATGACTTGCCTGATTGGAGAGAAACCAGTCACCATTTTTGATTGAATTTAAAATTCATCCCTGATTACCTTCCTCTAAACAACCTCTCCAGAATCAAGTGCTCATAAATAGCTGCTAAAAATACTTAATCGCTAAAAATCGTAAAATTTGATTTTCTTAAAAAAAAACCAACTTGATCAATTTTTGTGATTTTTGGAATATAGCATTTTCATGGTGTGATAAGTAGATACATGATAAAAGTTTTTCTTTATTTTTGTTTTCTGAAATAAGTGCAAATCTTAATATTCACCAAACTTTTGTTGCTTTAATGTTAAATAATATCAATTTTTATGAAGATACAGCTTGGTTTTTATTTAAACAATTTTGTAAAGGTATGAATGAACTCATGATGCAAGCAGTAAGAAATCAATAGTCATTGTTTTCAAAAGGCGTTTTTCCCTTTTTTTTTATTCAGATAACAATGAAAAACATATCTTTGTAAATGAATGTCTATTAGGGCAATTGCTTTTATGCCTGTCTGCTTGTATGTTCAGCTAAAAATCAAAAACAGCAAAACAAACACCCACAAAGTTGATAGATTCTTGATAGGTTCTGCCCCGGATATTTAATTTTTTAAAAGTGATTGATTCTTGGGGGTGGGGGCAACAGTACCAGGTTTCGTCGACGACTATCGGTTTTTGAGTGATTTTCAATTATTACTAATCTGGTGGTAGCTCTTCAAATTCTTATTGTTTTAAAAAATTTTTTACAAGAGAGTCACCACATCAAAGCTCGAAGGCCACTCGAGGACAAGGGTTAATAAATGTAAGGTAGTAGTGTAGAAATTGTTAATCGTGTAAGTTGGGTAGAATTTGATTGTTTAAGGGGATAGTTCAACAATAACTTGTTTACATTGGATTTGAAGGCTACCATACTGTAGTCAGCCGGGAAGCAGGCCAGCAGAACAGTGTTCCATAGGAGAGCAGTGATAGGAAAGAGGTTTTGTTTGTGAAATCTGTATTTAGATTTAGGCACAGATAGAGAGTGGGGGGAAATTGATAGTGGTTGTAGCTAGTCAAGTGTTTTTGGGAAAATTTGGCAAGTGAGAATCATAGATTGGAGCTCAGACAAGCACTTGCCATGAAAATAATGATAAAGAAGAGACAAGCTTGCAACGTCTCTTCTGTAGGACATAGGTTATTTTAAACATGTCTTAAAATATCCTTGCCATAAAAACCAAGAAAATGGTCTGCTTGTGAAGACACAACACGTGGCAAAGAGAGATAACTGTAATTATCAGGAAAATGTATACATACTCCCTCCACTCCCAGGGTACACTGAGTAGCTTTCTGTATATTGAGAAGCTACCACCAAATTAGATAAATATTTTTTTCTAATATAGTAAAATAGTTATGAAAACAGAACTCTTAATGAAAAATAGATGATGTGGCTGTATTTGTTGTGCAGTACCGTTTTACTTGTGGAAACAAACAAAAATGAACGTTTGTGTGTCCCAATAATTTTGTTTGCAGAATAGGTTAGATAAAATGAAGTTAAATAAGTAAAGGAAGAATTATTATATTATATTAATACACTAGATTATTAGCATTAAATAAAATATTATATTAATATACTAGATTATTAGCATTAAATAAAATATTATATTAATATACTAGATTATTAGCATTAAATAAAATATTATATTAATATACTAGATTATTTGCATTAAATAAAATATTATATTAATATACAAGATTATTTGCATTAAATAAAATATTATATTAATATACTAGATTATTAGCATTAAATAAAATATTATATTAATATACTAGATTATTAGGATTAAATAAAATATTATATTAATATACTAGATTATTTGCATTAAATAAAATATTATATTAATATACTAGATTATTTGCATTAAATAAAATATTATATTAATATACTAGATTATTTGCATTAAATAAAATATTATATTAATATACTAGATTATTTGCATTAAATGAAATATTATATTAATATACTAGATTATTTGCATTAAATAAAATATTATATTAATATACTAGATTATTTGCATTAAATAAAATATTATATTAATATAATAGATTATTTGCATTAAATAAAATATATTAATATACTAGATTATTTGCATTAAATAAAATATTATATTAATATACTAGATTATTAGGATTAAATAAAATATTATATTAATATACTAGATTATTTGCATTAAATAAAATATTATATTAATATACTAGATTATTTGCATTAAATAAAATATTATATTAATATAATAGATTATTTGCATTAAATAAAATATATTAATATACTAGATTATTTGCATTAAATAAAATATTATATTAATATACTAGATTATTAGGATTAAATAAAATATTATATTAATATACTAGATTATTTGCATTAAATAAAATATTATATTAATATACTAGATTATAAACATTAAATAAAATATTATATTAATATACTAGATTATTAGGATTAAATAAAATATTATATTAATATACTAGATTATTTGCATTAAATAAAATATTATATTAATATAATAGATTATTTGCATTAAATAAAATATTATATTAATATACTAGATTATTTGCATTAAATGAAATATTATATTAATATACTAGATTATTTGCATTAAATAAAATATTATATTAATATACTAGATTATTTGCATTAAATAAAATATTATATTAATATAATAGATTATTTGCATTAAATAAAATATATTAATATACTAGATTATTTGCATTAAATAAAATATTATATTAATATACTAGATTATTAGGATTAAATAAAATATTATATTAATATACTAGATTATTTGCATTAAATAAAATATTATATTAATATACTAGATTATAAACATTAAATAAAATATTATATTAATATACTAGATTATTAGGATTAAATAAAATATTATATTAATATACTAGATTATTTGCATTAAATAAAATATTATATTAATATACTAGATTATTTGCATTAAATAAAATATTATATTAATATACTAGATGATTTGCATTAAATAAAATATTATATCAATATAATAGATTATTTGCATTAAATAAAATATTATATTAATATACTAGATTATTTGCATTAAATAAAATATATTAATATACTAGATTATTTGCATTAAATAAAATATCATATTAATATACTAGATTATTTGCATTAAATAAAATATTATATTAATATACTAGATTATTTGCAAAACTATTATTATATTATATTAATATACTAGATTATTAGCATTAAATAAAATATTATATTAATATACTAGATTATTTGCAAAACTATTATTATATTATATTAATATACTAGATTATTAGCATTAAATAAAATATTATATTAATATACTAGATTATTTGCAAAACTATTATTATATTATATTAATATACTAGATTATTTGCATTAAATAAAATATTATATTAATATACTAGATTATAAGGATTAAATAAAATATTATATTAATATACTAGATAATTTGCATTAAATAAAATATTATATTAATATACTAGATTATTTGCAAAACTATTATTATATTATATTAATATACTAGATAATTAGCATTAAATAAAATATTATATTAATATACTAGATTATTTGCATTAAATAAAATATTATATTAATATACTAGATTATTTGCAAAACTATTATTATATTATATTAATATACTAGATTATTAGCATTAAATAAAATATTATATTAATATACTAGATTATTTGCATTAAATAAAATATTATATTAATATACTAGATTATTTGCAAAACTATTATTATATTATATTAATATACTTGATTATTAGCATTAAATAAAATATTATATTAATATACTAGATTATTTGCATTAAATGAAATATTATATTAATATACAAGATTATTTGCATTAAATAAAATATTATATTAATATACTAGATTATTTGCATTAAATAAAATATTATATTAATATACTAGATTATTTGCAAAACAATTATTATATTATATTAATATACTAGATTATTAGCATTAAATAAAATATTATATTAATATACTAGATAATTTGCATTAAATAAAATATTATATTAATATACTAGATTATTTGCATTAAATAAAATATTATATTAATATACTAGATTATTTGCATTAAATAAAATATTACATTAATATAATAGATTATTTGCATTAAATAAAATATTATATTAATATACTAGATTATTTCCATTACATAATATATTATATTAATATACTAGATTATTTGCATTAAATAAAATATTATATTAATATACTAGATTATTTGCATTAAATAAAATATTATATTAATATACTAGATTATTTGCAAAACAATTATTATATTATATTAATATACTAGATTATTAGCATTAAATAAAATATTATATTAATATACTAGATAATTTGCATTAAATAAAATATTATATTAATATACTATATTATTTCCATTACATAAAATATTATATTAATATACTAGATTATTTGCATTAAATAAAATATTATATTAATATACCAGATTATTTGCATTAAATAAAATATTATATTAATATACTAGATTATTTGCAAAACAATTATTATATTATATTAATATACTAGAGAATTAGCATTAAATAAAATATTATATTAATATACTAGATTATTTGCATTAAATAAAATATTATATTAATATACTAGATTATTTGCATTAAATAAAATATTATATTAATATACTAGAGAATTAGCATTAAATAAAATATTATATTAATGTACTAGATTATTTGCATTAAATAAAATATTATATTAATATACAAGATTATTTGCATTAAATAAAATACGATATTATATTTACATTATGATGATTGAAATATGTATTTTAGACACTCCTTGTTTATTATCAAAAATGTATGTTTAACGCTTAATATACACAGATAAGCACGTTTTATGATTAACATTATTTTTTATTCAGTTAGATTTTTTAAAAGGTTTTTAAATAAATAATTTACATTAATTAAAAGTTCAAATATTTCTTAATTATTTTAGTTTTACAAATCAGTTTTCAAATGTAAATAGCCATTGTGTTTTAAAGTAGTAATGTGGAGTTTATAAAAAAAAGTCAAATATTAATTTAATGATTTTGACCTAGTAAAATAATAACATTATAATACATATTTTTATTTGGTAAGATGACCTTTCAAAAAAATAAATAAATAAAGTATTTGAATTTTATTCTGATCAGAAATAAAATTCAGAATAACAATGAAATCACCTTAAAACGAAATCTCAGTGTAAATAAAGTGAAAGGTTCGATTAAGTACTGGCCCAGTAATCAGATTTTGAATGCCATTTGCATTTTCCACTTTTATAAGAAATTTGGTGATTTTATTGGCTGAACAACATAGATTATTATCCCAAATAAATTACTGTTAAATATTGGGAAACTATTGCTAAAGGAAATACCGAGTCTACTATAGTATGTAATAGATGAAACTGATTGGAATTTTTATTTTTATATTTTTAGGAATGCAGAACAATAGTTGCCATAATTAGTTGGCTAGACAGAATCAAATAGTTATCTTGCAGGAAGAAAGCTATTTACAAGCAGACTGATATTTCTTTATTGCATAAAAAGAATAAAAAGAAAGAAAGAAAAAGAAGAAAAGAAAGGAGACTGGGACGTTGTAGTAAAGTAAATATTTGTAGCTGATGAAGAATATGTGGTGGTACAGAGTTAGTGTTTTGTTTCCCTTCCTGAACTAGAAAATACTAAGATGTATTTATGTTTCCTGTACATTAACTTACGTTTTAGCTTTAGCTAGTATAATTGCATTTGTAATTGAATTGTATTGAACCGTTGTACCTATTGTAATCATGTCTAACTATTTCAATTTTAACATGCATCCCTTGTAAGATAATTGAGTACAAGATCTGTCCGCATAACCATTCAGATATGGAATGCAATTAAAAAAAAAAAACGCAATATAGTATCTATTCAATATTTAAAATATATAAAAAATTAGAATAGCACTCAGAAGAACACATACCTCCACCAACGCTTAACAGTCGTCTTTAATTCAGTCAACCATTAATAGGACACACAGTCATTTCCTTCCCTTCAGAAAATAGTTTGAAAAGTGCTTCACATAGTCTCCAAACCACAGCTCAACAAGCATTAATTAGATTTGGTTAAAATAAAAACTAAGATAAAATGTGTGATGAATGCCCATTCGCTGTCTTTACATGATATGTGGGGCATTCCAAAAGTAATGCCTCCTTTTTTTTTTTTTTTTTCATATGAATGGACCACAGGGGATTGCAAAGTGCATTGTTATAAAGACAGAACTTATACATTCATGACTTGAAAGTTTCATCTCTTTGTTGCAAATATTGACGGTGTGAGACTAAGAAAGCAACTCCTATCATGGATGTGCATCAGAAGCATAAATGTATTACTGAATTCTTGGCAAAAATCCATTGAAAATAGTGGTGGCTCTGTAGAAAATAAATTTCGGAGCACAAAAGGTCACTCATTTTAATGGAATCACTCCCGTCTTGTAGCTCTTCAACTTTTTCAGTTAAAAAAAGTAGAAGGCTTCACTTTTGGAATGACTCTAGTATGACATAGCACACTCCAGACGTCCATGCACAGCCATCTTTCATCATTGGTAAAAGTGCATAAAGAATGATGCTCGCTATGTAGAAAATAAAATTCTGGACCACAAAATGTCACTCGTTTTAATGGTACTAACTCCCGTCTTTATAGTTCTTCAATTTTTTTAGTTTAAAATATAGGAAGGTTTACTTTTGAAATGACCCTTGTATATGGATTTATGCAAATAATAATGAAGATGAGAAAAGTAGTCTAAATAATCCAAAGGATACAAATTATCAATCCACATCTCAAAAATTCAAAAGCATAAAGATAAGCCTCAAATCACTTCTAATATGGAAACTTAAGTTTATTTTTTGTGTGCTTGCTGGCCGGTAATAATCATGTCAAACGCAGTAGTATAATTAACAAAAAGTGTATTAACAAAAGTATGTTACAGAAGTGTACGTCATGATTCTGGGGCTATGACTGCCATGAAGTGCAGTATTTACTTCCTTCCCACCGCAGGAAGATGTGACACAAGGTCAGAAGGTAGGGAGAGTCAAGCCAGAACCCCTAAAGTAAGAATATCCTGTCCTTTTAAAAATTGCCTAGAAAGACCTAGAAGGAAAAATATTTTTGCAATAATAGCTTGAAGACTAATTAAATACGTACTCTCAAATATTGGCACTTCTGTGTTCTTGGAATATCTGGCAGCCTGGGGTATGGGGTCCTGGATATAACCTTAAACTATATCCAATGGTGAGGCCCCAACTTGTGAGCTTTGGGGAGTGTGGAGCAACTCTTTAATTGCCATTGCTCCTAGGTCCACTATAACCTGGAGTGGTAGTACCTGTTAGGGTCCCAACTTTGGGTTAAATAGAAACTGATTTGAAAACAACAAATATATTCGATTAAAAAATTTATTCTTCAAAATCTTTGGATTCGGCATTAAATTACCCGAAAAGGGTTGATATGCCGTAAAACAAAAACAACCAACCAACCAAATTACTGGATTCGGCATTAAATAACCTGAAAAGGGTTGATATGCCATAAAACAAAACAACCAACAAACAACCAACCAGTATGGGGTATGGAAGTATGATACGGCAGGCTATCCAAAGATCAAGAGTCAACAAGACTGACAGATGTCATATGGCTTGATTTGGTTAATGCATATGGATCTGTGCCTCATCCAATGATTCAACTATCCATTCAAATGCAGCACATTACAGAATGAATATTCAAGATGCTTGAACATATTTTGATGGATTTTATATGCAGTTTACCACAAACCCAAAGTGAGAATTGCAATGTGATGTACAGTACCAATGATATGTTTCGCTATAGCAATACAGATACTTCTCAAAGCAATGCAGACTCTACTACTTTAGGAGGGAGAATGAAAAATGTTGCCATTGAAGACTTTCATGGACAATATTACGATCACCACATCAAAAGAAGCTGAAACGTGCAAGTTAATATGATGGATAATGAAATAAATGAGCTTAAAACCTAACAAATCCAGAAGTCTCTCTCCTCCAGGAAGAGGAGAGTACATAGAAATATCTACTTTACCATGTGTGGTCAGAAAATTCCTACCGATTCAGAAGAAATGATAAGAGCTTGGGTATGATGAGACCATGAAAACCATCAAATAGGTTAAAGTAAAAACAGTTGATGAGAGTCTAATAACAATTGGCTGCTGTCTACTGCAAGGTAAATACAAGGTATGCGTATCTTCAATATATGTTCATCCCGATTCTGTTATATCCTCTTCTCATATATAAATCACTATGAGCATATTCCAGGTAACAGAAGCAAAGATTAGTAGATATATATATATATATAAGAAAATGTCTGAGTTTTCCCCAAAAAATTGTCAAACGTAACATTATATAGCAAACGACCCAAAATTGAATACCCACATGACTATTACCGAGAAATTTAAAGCTGAAAAAGTCAGGTTCCAAATGCTGTTGGGTAATTCCAAGGACATGATGATAAAGGTAATACAACCCTCTCTTAAAACAGGAATGAAGTGGAAAATCTGTGACGATAAATGATATATTATTTTATTATTGGAATCCTTTGAGATGAGTAATTTGTATATTTATTTATTTATTTGCAGACTGTTATTCTCACCTCCATAGTTTTTTGTTTCATGACATTTCGGCCAACTATTCCTCTGGTCTTCGTCAGGTGGTTAACCACGACGGACTAGGAATGCTGAGTCTCTTAACTGTATCCTCAGTAAATACTGCCTTCCATAGTTGTTGTTATCTCACCACGTTTTGACCAACTAATTTACTGCCCGGCTTTGGGTAGGATTGAAACTGCTATCTTTAGACAATGCTCACCTGGAACTGTAGAGATTCAACACGTCTATCCACTGCGCCATAGGCCTCAAAGGGTAATCAAGGTTGGATTTTTTGGTCTAATATATTCAAGTTTTTTGTTTTGATCTGGTCTTCAGTTGTCGGGTCTGTACCGAATGGTATATTATTTTATTATTGGAATCCTTTGAAATGAGTAATTTGTATATTTATTTATTTGCGGACTGTTATCTTCATCTCCATAGTCCAATCTTGATCGCCCTTCAGAGCCTGTGGCACAGTGGATAGAGGCATTGAATCTCTACGGTTCCATTGTCTGAAGATAGCAAGTACTAGGTGAAAAACAGGGTACTAGATGAACTGACCACAACAATAAGCAGTCATATGATTCCCGAAGTAGGTAACAGTAGCCCAAAGTTTTTAGCAGAGGAAGGAAAGATGTGGATTGAGTCTAAGCATAAAGTTGACCATTTATTATATTATTGAACTGGACGGTGATTGGATATTCCAAGATTATAAGTGAATAGCACAGGTCTCATCTGGACTTAATTAACAGTTAATTTATCGATTATTAATTGACTTATGAGAGTCAAAGACGAAAATAAAAAAGAAAAAGCACCAATACAAAATAGAGAAATACAGGGTCATAAAAAGAGAGCTGACTTGTAAAGGTTATAGTGTAATTCTTCAGATTGTTGAAATTGGAGCAAGGAGTTTCCTTGCAAGCTCTCTGTATCAGATCCCTAGCCAGCTTGAAGTCAACAACTGGAAAGTAGTTGCAGCCAGCAAATGTCTCATTGAGATAAAACGCACAGTTTGCAATGTGGCTCTGAGCGAAAAAGAAATATCACATGATGATATCAACCTAAATGTGTTCACTATATAATCATTTCTGAGAGAAGAAACAATTTCGATAAGAGCATGTTTCTGTACAACAAAGGCATGAGACGCTCAGTTGTTAAATGTGAGATTTTCAGCCGTGAGTTGTTTCGATTTTATTGAACAATTTATTGAGTCAATGAATGATTGAAATACAATACAGATCATATGGTCTTACACAGGTGAAGGGATGGGCGATACACAAAAAAAAAAAAATAAAATAAAAAAAATAAAAAAAAAAGGCTATGGAGAGGATCATCTAAAAACAGTGCACATTCTCTTCTTCGCTAGATTATATATACAAGTCCACAAGGTAAGCTCTTTATTCCAAACAACAATACCTTCTGCGTTTTCTATTATCTGTTTGCTACTGTTCTAAGTTTTATTCTTTTCATCGAAATAACTACAACATCTCTTCTGTAAGAAAGGACCGTAGGCATCAAAAGAAATAAACTTCAATTAGATTTCAAAGTCAATTTGTTGAGACAAAAAAAAAAAAGAAAGAAAAAGAAAAAGAGTTTTCTGAGCATCACCTCCACAGGTGTGAGAGGAATACTCCACCTTAGGATTTATCTTATTCTTATATAGGTAGAGGATAAAATGAATCAGAAACTTTCTGGAGCGATAGAATGATCCAACCATTTTACCAGCAACCTTAGTAACAAATTGGATGTAAGTCTTTGTCAATCCAAAGAACTTATCGAAACAAGGGACTTCTTCAAGGAGAGAACCATCCATTTCTACCAGAGAAAAACCAAGATCTAGGAGTTGGAGGTGAAAGAAAAAAAAAATCATTGATTTTAGAGGTGTTAAACGAACGATCCACAATTCTCCCCTTGTACGATGTGTTCCAGATCAGAATAGGTTTCTTCCCTTTTGATGCAATGGGGAAAGACTCCTTGTAATAAAAAAACAAAAAACAAAAACAAACAAAAACAAACAAAAAAAACAGATGAATCCATAGTAAGTATCAAAATTCGATCCTCACTCTTCCACTTTGACGGGTCTGCATTTGTTTCGCTTGGTTTTATCGTATTAACCATTTTTACTAACCCTAACCCTAACCATTTTTTGCATTATATCATTTTAAAACACAATATTCTACTGCGAATGATTTATCTTGTATATAATAATACGCTAAGGTAATTTCATGTATGTGCTATGTTATCATAAGTAGGGCTATGACAACAGAATATTCTTATCATTGTTTTGACTCTCGAGTATATCCGACACAGTTAATCAACCGAAAACCACATCACTCTATATAAAAGCATCTAAGATATCAACGGATACACACTCGAGAGTTAAAACAATGAAAAGAATATAAAAATTTCATCTGATGTCGCTGTCATGTTGAACATAAGACCCAAACTAAAATACACTTTCTCAGCCTTCAGGCTAGGAGCAAGGTGGTATTTATGTTCTACCCAAAGATCGTATAATAAAAATATGTCACAAACTCCTACAAGGGTTTAAAAGATTGACCTCTGTAATCGAATTTAATCTGAAACTATATTAACCAGGCTATTTAGATAAATATATTTCAGTTTGAAAAACGGTGGTACTATAATACTGTTGATGTTTATAAATGGTAATATTTTTAAGCATGGCAGCAATGTACAATGGGTGAAGGATATGACCGTGGAATTTCCACAAATCCTACTAATTGTATACGATTACTCGAACACATCACTATTTTACTCATACCTTGGGGAAACTGTGTTCATACCGTCTCCAAGTGCATGTTTGTTTGTTTGTTTGTTTATTTGTTTGTTTGTTTATTTGTTTGTTTGTTTGTTTGCTTGTTTGCTTGTTTGTTTATTTGTTTGCTTGTTTATTTGTTTGTTTGTTTGCTTGTTTATTTGTTTGTTTATTTGTTTGTTTGTTTGCTTGTTTATTTGTTTGTTTGCTTGTTTATTTGTTTGTTTGTTTGTTTGTTTGTTTGCTTGTTTATTTGTTTGTTTGCTTGTTTATTTGTTTGTTTATTTGTTTGTTTGCTGTTTGTTTGTTTGTTTATTTGTTTGTTTGTTTATTTGTTTGTTTGTTTGTTTATTTGTTTGTTTGTTTGTTTATTTGCTTGTTTGTTTGTTTGCTTGTTTGTTTATTTGTTTGTTTGTTTATTTGTTTGTTTGTTTATTTGTTTGTTTATTTGTTTGTTTGTTTATTTGTTTGTTTGTTTATTTATTTGTTTGTTTATTTGTTTGTTTGTTTGTTTGCTTATTTGTTTGTTTTTTTTATTTGTTTGTTTGCTTGTTTATTTGTTTGTTTATTTGTTTGTTTGCTGTTTATTTGTTTGCTTGTTTATTTGTTTGTTTGTTTATTTCTTGGTTTGTTTGTTTATTTGTTTGTTTATTTGTTTGTTTGTTTATTTGTTTGTTTGTTTGCTTTTTGTTTGTTTGCTTATTTGTTTGTTTATTTGTTTGTTTGTTTATTTGTTTGTTTGTTTGCTTATTTGTTTGTTTGTTTGTTTGTTTATTTGTTTGTTTATTTGTTTGTTTGCTTGTTTATTTGTTTGTTTGTTTGTTTGTTTGTTTGTTTGCTTGCTTGTTATGCAAGTCAGACTTTGGCATAGAGCTCAAAAAGATCGTGCCTCAGGATTGTTTGATTTGTACGGAATCCTCCTTCTTAGTAGCAGCTATTTGTTAACCTGTATGATTGTGGGTGTTTAACCTCGACATCAAGAACAACAAGGCTCAAAGACTGCATGGAAAGTCGGGGAAGGTTTGGCTCAGAACACATAAAAGAATAGCAGAGAAGCAACTTTGCCACTTTCACTCCATTGGTTTGTGATCCTGTGCCTGATAAATTTTTGTATTTTCTTGCAGAAGTAGAGACAACCATAAGATGACGGATCCTGATGTTGACTCCTCTTGAATATCATCAGAGCCTTGTTATCCAGGTATCTCTAACACTATCATGTTACCACTATCCCGACCGCAGTGAGGAAGAGCTGGATTTTAAGGGAGTGGTGTTATTGGGTTTTATAGTAGAACAGTTTCATGCCAATTTTATGTCCCCTTACAATGATTAAAATCAAGATGTAGTGACTAAATATTGGGTCTAGAATCGTTATTCTAATTTTTATGAAACACGATTTTTTAAAATGTCTAAAATTTAAGGCTTAAGCTTAATGGGTCTTAAGCAGAAACTGAAATTTTCATAGCTAGGGATCAAATTCAACGCAAATCTAAAATATTTTAATTTTCAAATAGGAGATTGTGCTCATATTATGCTCCCTAAATGTTTTAAATCCTTCAATGGAACTGAAATTTGGGCAATATTTATTAATTGATGTTTAATAGCTATAATTAAAATTTCACAAAATCAGAGGTATTATCCACCACATTTTGTATAAGTGTAAATAAAAATAAACATAACCCACATTACCTGGGCTTATGCTTAGCAGCTGTGTTGCAAAATTCATAATGATCAGTTAATTAGTTTAGAAGAAAATTCTATACATACAAATATATAAACACTAGCAGGTAGATACGACGTTGCTCAGGATTAAATGAGGATCAACAAATGTTCAACCCTCCCATACTATATTGCTATCGAAATAAGTGAAATTGCATATTTTTTTAACCAAATTGATTGATTGTCTGTTCTAGTTGGAGACCCCTCGCAGTGTACCAAGAGGAAGCTTCAAATGCCTCCTTGCACTGACTTAGTTTACAATACATTGTAGTTTTCATTGCACTGTGGGGACTCTACTGTTGGTTTTATAAAATTACCTGTAAATAATGGCTTCACTTAAAGTTTAAAATACGAAAGTCAAGTATCATGGTTCAATTGTGCTATAAACAGAAACATTCATTTCGAACGCGCCCCTGTCTTATAAAAGAACCAACTGTTGATTTTATTATTATTACATAATCAACTTGAATTAAAGTTAAACGTACCAAAGTCAAGTATGATGGTTCAATTATGCTCTAAAAAGAAACATTCATTCCAAACATGCTCCTGTTTTATAAAATAATTTGCCGTTGATTTTTATAGGCTGAGCTTTTCTGCTTGTGCAGCGATAAAACTTCTCAAATGCACTTGCAATGTTAGGTTGTATAAAAGTGTTAATTTCGGTCAAAAGCGAACTTCCTTCTTTAATTGGATTTTTTCGATTATCAATTTTTGATACTTATTAGAGGCATTCCTATACAAAACCTACATAAGAACACTCCCAGACACATCAAGTATCTCCGTGTGAAATTAAAAACAAATTGGTCAAGCTCTTTCCGAATTCATAGGAAACAAACTCTCTCTCTCACACACACACACACACACACACACACACACACACACACACACACACACACACAAACTCTTTTATATCAGGTTGACAAGAACGTTTTTGCGGTTTTTACCTTTTAAATTCAGATGAACATATCTCGGTTCCAACAAAAATTTATTGATCGAAATATGCAGCATCAGAATCAACACGCTTATACAAATGCAAAACAAATGTTTTTATGCCAGTAATATAAAAATGTTACGTTCTGTTGGCGATGAAGTCGCTGAAGGTGTTTTTGATATCGCTTAGGTTTTTAAAGCATTTCTCACGCAGAAAGTTGTCGGGTTGAAAACGTGGTAGTCGGTAGGTGAGAAGTCTGGAGAGTATGGAGAATGAGGCAGAGTTTTGTAGCCCAATTCGTTCAACTTCTGCAGGGTCAGTTCAGCAACCTGTGGCCGGGCATTGTTGTGGAGGAGAATTGGGGCTTTTCTGTTGACTAATGCTGGGTGTTGTTGTCAAAGTTTCTAATGCATTTCATCCATTTGTTGACAATACTTTTCCGCCGTAATGGTTTTGCCTACATTCAAAAGACTGTAATAGATGAGACCAGTTGCAGAACACCAAACAGTCATCATGACCTTTTGGTGCAACTCTGACTTCAAGAAGTGTCATGGAGCTTCGTCGGTGTCTAACCACTGGGCTGGGCATTGTCGGATGTCATAAAGAACCCACTTTTCATTGCAAGTCACAACCTGGTCAAGAAACGGGTCGTTCTTGTTGCATAAAAGAAGGAAAAGCGATACTTTATAACAGCGTTTCTTTTGATTGTCTTCAATTCACGAGGCATCCATTTATCAAATTTTTTTGTCTTTCCAATCTCTCTCAAGTGGTTGGAAATCATCATATATGTTACATCTAATTCAGAAGCAAATTCTCGAACAGTTGTGCACGGATTGGCTTCGACTAAGGCTCTTAATTGATCGTTTCAACATCCGAAGGCCAACCACTATGTTCATCATCTTCAAGGTCTTGTCGCCACCACAAAATTTCTTAAACCACCATTGCGCTGTGTGTTTAATAGTGGTTCCTCGGCCAAACGCTTCATAGATATCACGAGCTGTTTCAGCAACTTTTCACCCTAGCTTGAATTGAAATAAGAAAATTGTGCGAATTTGCTTTTTTTTTCATCTTGTATTCAGCATTCTGAAAAGAAGACATAATTGTTTTAAATTGATTGTAATTTAAACGAATAAATAGAGCGAAAAACTCTCTTTAAAATAATATACAAAGTGAAGATATTATAACGAAAACTCATTTGAAAATACATCATTTGAAATCAAAATTAAAAATTCTGCAAGAACACTCTTCTCAACCTAATATAATAATAGCTGTACGCATATCTATCTTCTTATATAAAAATTTTGTCTGCCTATCCGTCCATCACAATTTTTTCAACGTAATAAATACGTTGCAAGATTCGTTGCATCAGAGATCTTACAACTTTTTCAAATGGAGAATATTGCGTGAATAGTAAATAATAAATTCACAACTAATAAAGCGGATGCCATGACCGGAAATTGAAATTGAAAACTTCAGATCTTTAACCTGAAATTCTACCAATTTGACATATTTGAACTTTCTTATAAATAGAGCTTAAAACATTACCTTAACAAAATAAATAAAGCTTTGGCAAGACGTCATAGATTTATGATTTATATCATATTTCAAAACATAGATTTCTACATAATAAAAAATAAATAAATGAATGCGTAAATATTATCAATAACATTAGAAATTATTTTGATAATCCCAAACAATCTATTTTGCTTTAACTACGTTCTTGTATGCCTATTGTTCTTTAAAAATTAAAAAATTCTCCCAGCCTAGAAAAATATGTGACCAAAAGGAACATATACTTGCTAGTTATATACAATTATTATTATTGGCTCACCTGGAGCTTTCACACGAGTCAGCAAACGATCTGATTGAAGACCTGTGGTGTTCTCTGGAAGCTGAGTGACAACAAGTCTCCCCAGACGTATTATTATTATTATTATTATTATTATTATTATTATTATTATTATTATTATTATTTTCTCACTAAGAGTTTTCACACAGTTTATCATCAAAAATTTCTTTTTGATAACACCCTGTTGTGCTCTCTGGAGTCTGAATGACAACAAGTCTTCCCAAATTTCTAGTACATGGTGGAAAGGTAAAATTGTCGCCCTAGAAAAGATGATTCCATTTCCGTTTGATGAAAACCGGTTTTCTTTCTTTGTTGCAGACCATCTACTAGCTGGCCAGTTATATACAAATCCCAAGAGCAATAGGAGCCTTCTGTCATGTCTGACAGTGACACAATGTTCAATGAGTGAGAGTTCAGATATGTGCCGCTGTACAACTCATGCTCCTTACCGATCCAAGTTATGACAACAGGACCATTGCCAGCACCCTCAAAATGCAAATCGGGATGATTCAATGTTTGAGGGCACAGCTCAACACATCAGACGACCCATGGTTATAGTCTTTGGTGTGGTTTCAAGTGAAGGCCACATCATGTCACCTCACATCTTTAAAGTCGGCTTGAAAGTGAACACCAAAGTGCACCTGGATGTGCTGAAGAGTGTGGTGATCCTCTTGTGCAATCAGGTGGCCGCTGGCAGACCCTGGGTGTGGCAGCTGGACTCGACACTGACACACAAGTCCAAAGAGATCCATGGTTGGCTTCCAAAGGAGTGCTACGACTTTGTACACTTCTCTCACTGCCCTCCCTCTCCTCATCCAACCTGAATCCTTTGGACTATTTCGTTTAGTTATACGTCAAAAAACATCACCAACATGACCTCCCACAACACCCAAGCCAGCCTGATTGCTGCCATCCACCGAGTATTCACCAAGCTCCCACCTGGGCTTGTGGAAAAGGGATGCTCCCAATTCTGAACCCGTATTGAGACAATGATTGAAGCTGAAGACGGTTACATTGATTAGATGTCAGCTCTACTACATAATCAAGTTACCAGAATTGATTTTTTCAATAAAAGTTTTAAAATAAAGCTGTAGGGCGACAATGTTATCGTTTCACCCTGTACTTTTTGCCTCTTTTGTTAACCTTTGCAAATGAATTTGTGTTATTACAACAGTCGTTTACCATTGATGTTTTGCTGCCAATAACCAGTGATCTTCACTGGAATTTGAGTAGCAATAAGACTCCCAAGGTTCCAGTCCTCTTTGCACACTAGGAGAGGTCTGGTTAGTACTTTCACTTCTTGGCCTTTCCATCCTTCTTGACCTCCCATGACTATTTAATGTGGTGTCAGTTGATGCTGACACTTGGGGGAGGGCTACTTACAATTATATAGTTTCAGTTTTCTTGATTCCATGTAATATTGTTTTGTGTTTTATTTCTGTACCAATTTACATGTGCCTTAGTCTTTACATTCAAAGGTTTTCCTTGATATTTAAGCCATTTTCATTATTGTTATCCATTGTATCTTCTCAGTTATCTCTCTGATTTCAGTCTCTCTCATTCTTTTTTCAAAGTTTTCTTTGTATTTTTATCTCAGTTATATGTATTGTTCATCAGTTGTCTGTTCAAATCTCCATGTTCTCAATCAAATTCTCTCAGGCATTCTATTACACATGCTTGAGGGATCCTGTCATACGCTTTCTTATAGTCAATCCCTGCCATGGCTATATTCTTTTTTCCACTTTTTACCTCCCTTTAGTCCTTCTAGTCTATGTATAGTACGAAGTGCCTTCAATAAGTTTCCAGACTTTTTTGTACAGGCATTTAAAATTGTCAAAGATTCTTAAAACTTTAGTATGTCATTGATATAGATCTTATGAGATGACTGGCTAATTTTTATGATTTCAGGTTCAAATGAACAGCTACAGCAGAAACTGGAATACACCCTACTAAAGCCGTATTGTCACAGCTGGTGAATTTCAAAAATGCAATCTGGACGTGAGGACAATTTAGGAGAACGATCTACAATAAAATTGTGTTTTAAACTTGAAAAAAATGCCACATAAAGTATAAAATGCTTCAGACTACTTTTGCACCATCTTGCATGAATCGAGCATCAGTTTTTGAGTGGCATAAGAGATTCAAGGAAGGCAGCTAGTTTGTGAGGGATGATGAGAGATGTGGGAGGAGTAAGGAAGATAGAACACCAGAGTTGATTGGCCAAATCATGCATAAGGACTGTTGTGTGTCTATAGAGACAATAAGTGCACAGTTTGATGTCAGTGTGGGAACTGTACACACAATTATTCATGGGGAACTGAAGATGTGGAAAATTTACGCAAAGTTTGTCCCAAGGGTGCTCAGAGGAGATCAGAAAGAAAAACGACATGATATCAGGGAGATTGTCGAGCTGATCAATGTAGACCCTGCAGTTCTTGATGCTCCGGTGATCTGTGATGAAAGCTGGATCTACTGCTATGATCTAGAGACCAAGAGACAGAGTTCCCAGTGAAAGCATGCTGGCTCTTCCAGACCCAAGAAGGCTAGACAGAACAAATCCACCCAGAAACATATGATGATCTCTTCTTTTGATCTATATGCACTGGGTTCTCACTGGACAGACAGTTAAGAAGGAATACTAAGTTGAGGTTATAAGAGAGTTCAGGAAGAGATTCTGTTGGAAGAGGCCAACACTCTTCAAATCGGGTCAGTGGCATTTCCACCAGGACAATGCACTAGTTAACAGCTCATTCCTTGTCACAGACTATTTGACCAAGATAGGTATCAAGACAGTTCCTCACACTCCCTATAGTCCAAATCTTGCTTCGTATGACGTTTCGTTATTCCCTAAGCTTAAGGAAACCCGTAGAGGCTGTTGTTATGAGACAATTGAGGAAATGAAAGTGGCTATGACGAGAGTCATTAAAATGCTCACACAAGAGGACTTCTATAGGGCCTTCCAGAAGTTGTTGGAATGGCACAACAAGTGCATTGCAGCCGGAGGAGATTACTTCAAAGGGGACTACAGTTTCATGTGTGTGCTATCAATAAAACTGACCATACGAAAATAATCTGGAAACTTATTTAAGGCATCTAATTGATCACATGTTCAACTTTTTTCTTTTTAGCATCCTTTCTGTTGCTCGGGAAATAGTTCATAATTATTAAGGGAGGTATAAATTTGTTCTTTCGGTTGTGCTGTTAAGATTTTTCACATGGTATCATTATTTACTCACTAGGAGTAGTCATACAGGCCATCATCAAAGATTTCTCTTTGAGAACAACGTGGTGTTCTCTGGAGTCTGAGTGACAACAAGTCTCCCCAGATTCCCATTACTCTCCACCTTTTCTGATAACTTTTGCAAAAGAATTTGCGCTATCGCAACAGCCGCTTACCATTGATTTCTCATTGGTAGCGACTATTGGTTTTCACTGGAATTTGAGTAACAATGAGCCTTCCCAAGGTCCAATGGTATCTGTTGGAATGTATGGGAGGAGCTTGTTTACTTTCCTGTTTCAGCTTTTTATTTCTTCCACTTTTGATTCGTTTAGGATGGAAGCTTTGTTTTTTCCTCGTTCATAAGTTGCTTTTTTTTTTTTTCTGTTTTCTGCTTCAGCTACTTCATTTTTTTTAAGTTCTGTTGTTTCATAGATCTCGGTCTCCATGTTTCTTGTGTCCGATTTTTGCAGGTCTTCTACAGCTGGAGTTTCTATGTGTGGGGTTCCATCGAGGGGCGTTTTTTGGTCTGTTCCATGTTGTCTGTAGTTGTATTTCAATCAGTTCCAAATTTGAAAGCCAACCTTTATTGAGAATAAGTTTCACTTGGTCCGCAATTCTTTGTTCCGATGTACGGTGGTGACTGGACCTATCCCATAAATCTTTCATCCATTTACAATATCCTCGGTCTTTGGAGTGGCATTATCAGTCTATTCTCTTCTGTTGTCCATTTATTCCTTCAGGTTTTTGGTTCTGTCACAGGAATAGCGTTTACTTCTCACATTGATGCAAGGTATTGTGCAATATCATACGTACACAAAGAACATAAACAGAAGGTACAAATATGAGGACAAAACAAAAACTCTTTTGACAGGAATGTTGAAGGAGGATGAGTTCCACGCCTTCTAAATTTATAAATATATTAATTACTTTCTTCATTAATCTAGCATATTCCATCCCTGCATTCTGAGGTCGCTAAAGCAGATGTGTTACCTTTTTCACTGATTACTTGCACATTTATGCTTGAAGCACAGATTTATATTTCAATCTGTGATTATCGTAAAGAAACTTTATTTTTTTAGCAATTACAAGTCAGAATGGGTTGCTAAAATCCTTAACCAATATATAAAATATATGTATATATATATATATATATATATATATATATATATATATATATATATATATATATATAAATTTCAATATATTGAAAATAAAAAATATAAACAAAAATAATAATAAATGCATTAATTTTCATATTACCATTTAGAAGAGTGTGGGATCGATTGAGAATATTCCATTCCATTCCTACATTCTAAGGCCACTAAAGCAGATATGTTAGCTTCTCCACGGATTACTTGCACATTATTATTATTATTATTATTATTATTATTATTATTATTATTATTATTATTACTATTATTATTATCATTATTATTGTAAAAGTAAATAAACATGAACAACTGGAGTAAGGTCAAAGAGCATTTATTTAACACGTGTGTACCGCTCACTCTATATATTTCAAAAGTCCTTTTTATACCATCTCCGGTAGAGAAGTTAACTCTCTGTTGTGGAGAGTGTACAAGGGACACAACTAGGTAAAGTTAACAATACTTCCCCCTTTTTTCTTATCTTTTAGATGACCCCCTGAAAAAGAAAGAAAAAAAATTTATTTTTAAATATCAGTTTCTTTGGGTTCAGATACGAACTCCAGTATCTTAAATTAAGGGACTCCCTTCTTAGTTAAGCAGTCAGCTACCTGTCTATTGGTAGGTATCCAAGAGAACTCTTCTATTTCTTTTCTTTCCAGCATTTCTTTCAAAATAGCTATCTCAATATGAAGCCTTTTATCTAGTATTTGGGTGGATGAATGCACGGAGTCAAAGAGACAGGAATTGTCTGTTTTGCAGATTATTTTTATATTTTCAGGTTCATCCTTTAATTGCAGTATTTCTAATAGTAGTTTCCTATAAAATAGACAGGCCTTCGACATGTCAACCATGGCTAGGGTTTCAGCAGCCAGTGTGCTTTTGACCACTCTTCTAATGCGCTTGGACTGCCAGGTTATTGGTGTATATTTGTGGTTATTGCCAACTAAAAAGATTATGTAACCACCTTGAGATCCTCCGTCTGTCAGGTTGGCGAATGAGGCATCACTGTAGGCAACAATCTTGAGATGATTGAGGTCTCATAAGTCTGGATTTTTCTTTCTTGGCTTTCTTTACTACTCTATTGTTTTATACATTCCACATTGCTTTGTTTGAGGATGGAACTTAATGCACTGACATCGTAGCTGAGATCTGGTCTGGTCTGGGTAGCCAGCCAGTTAAGTTGGCCGATAACTTGCCTGATTTCAGAAATTTCCACTGTGGATATTTTGTCATTAATATTCCTGCCAGTTTCCACTGGGATATTTTTCAATTTCTTTACTCATTCCGTCCGAGTTTAATATTTTCCCCATTCTGTTTGATGTCTAATCCTATGTACTGAAAATCTGCAGTTTCTTCAGATTTAACTGCAAATACTTGACGGATTTTGCCAATAACTTTTCTATGAAAAATCTCTGACCCTGCAAAGCAAAAATCATCCACATGGGTAGCAATTATACTTTGCAATTTGTTTTCGAAATGCCATGTAAATATAGCCTGATCATATTTTGAAGCTATAGCTTCTGACTTCATCAATTGCGTGAGATACCAGGATCTAGAGGCATCGGTCAAGCCATATACACATTTGGAGAGTTTCCAAATATAGTCTTGGAGTACATTAGCTTCTTTGGGAGGATTCAGATAAACCAGTCGGTCCAACTTCTTGCTTTGCAGAAATGCTGTTTTTGATATCCATAGATTTACATACCCAATGGTTGGATGCCATTATAGCTAATGCTATGTGTAAACTTGCTTTGGAGCATGTAGGAGAATCATTTCTTAGATTCTCAGCATCTTTATCCTGAAAACCTCGGGCAACGAGTCTGGCCTTGAATGTTTGTTGGTTATTGGAATTTTTGCTTGTGTAAATCCATCTGGTGGAGATTTTTGGTTGGCCTTGATCCGGTACTTGAACATCGACTTTATTTTTAACCCAGCTCTGAAGTTCCTTTTGTTTAGCTTCCTCTAGTTCCAGGCTATCATTGGCAGAGGTGATCATTACTTCTTCCTCAGTGCAGGAATCATAGTGCTCTTCATGTTCTTCAGTCTCATCGGTTTACCAATCGGAAACTCCATGTTCAAAATCCAACCAAAAAGGTTCACCCTGTTCCATAACTACATTCATAAAATGTTTATTTTTACCAGTGGCTTTGTCTGCTCTACTTATGACATTTAACTTCTTCCAGTCTGATTCTATGTCATTGGCAAGCTTGTATTTGATGATTTGTCCAGGTTTGGGAACTTTGACTTTCCTGGTGGTGGTGTCGCATTTATTGGTTATGTCTTGAGTCTCCACAGTAGGGAATTGTTCAGTGTTGTCTGCTATTTCTAAATCTTCTTCTAAAATATTCTCTTCAAACTTTGACACTCTTGGAGATCCTTCTTGTGGGGTGCTCAATTCCTCATTGTGATTCTGGTATGTTTCGGGGTAGAAAGCTAAACGAGACGGATGTACTCTAACATAGGTGCTGCCATGCTTGACAAGCACCTGATTGTTCTCCCACCCTATGACTGTCCCAGGCCCGAGCCACCTATCACACAAGTTCCTTTTGTAGAGAACAGCATCTCCATTTTTATAGGATTTGGTGATACTTGTTCTAACTTGGTGGTGGAGTGCTCGTCTAAGCTTTTCTGAAGATTCACTCACTATGAAGTGTTTCCTGGCAGCATGCATAGCGTTAAGGTTATTTGCAACAATTTCACTGGTAGAGAACCTAGTGCAGGGAGTTTGTCATTAAGAAAAGCAGGTAGGTTGGGATTTCTGCCAAAAACGAGTTGGTTGCGACTATATATGTGTATTTTTTGCACTTACTGCCCATGCGAGAGCCATCTCGAAACTGCAATTTGTTTCTTCTAGGGTTTTCTTCACCATTTCCCCTAAAATTCCATTGTCTTTCATTTAGCCCATTACTCCATGGGCTTTCAGCAGCAATGGTATGAACGACAATATTCATATTTTGTGCCATGTCCCTAAACGCCTGGTTGTTGAATTCTCTGCCATTGTCAGTGAGAATAAATCTAGAGGTACCAAAATAAGTAATCCAATTTTTGAAAATAGTACTAATAATATCAGAGCTCTTCTTACCCGGAATTTTAGCTGCAACACTGTACCTGGCACCATGATCAATAAGGTGTAATATTTTGTTACCATTAATTTCTTTTATGTCCATGGCAATGCTCGCATTAAAATATGTTCCCGGTGAAAACCCCACAACAGGTCTGGGTTCAACCCTTTTGTATCTCCAGCAAATTTCACAAGAATTAGGAATTTCCTGAAGTATCTTAATGAATTTCTTGTCTTTCATTTCGGTGCTCCTGACTAAGTCACAAAGCTTTTTACCGCTAGGTTGACTAAATTGTCTATGAAGTTTGGTGGCGATTTTTATTTTTTCTTGCCTATTTTTGTTGGAAATTTCTTTGGTAAACAAAATATGTTTGAACTTACCTCGGTCTGGTGGAGGTCTTGTTATCGGAATGTGGTAGTGCCCTGAAGAAGTACATTGCAGTAGGATTTTTTTTCCAAACATGGTGACACTGTCGTTCTCGAAATTGAGGCTTGTGCTGGCTCCTTTCATTGGCTTTTTGCTCAGTAAAAGCGGTATTTCGGCGTTCACCACGTCAGTGATAAGACTGGCTTCAATGCCAGCAATGACACATGGTAAAGTGAGTGGATTTAATGGTGTTCCCATCACCAAAATTGTAGCTTTTTTCTCTACTTCGAACTTTTATTTTTTGTTTTACTGGGAGGGTTTCTAGAAAACACTCAAACCATTTTCTTCCACAAACTGTCCCAGACGCACCATACCCTAGCACAACATCAACAAAGTTGCTGTCAAATTGATTGTCAAAGGTGAGCTCTAGACTGGTAGGAAGAGAAATATGTTAATTCAACTTATTGAACTTAAAAACTATACTTATTAAGCATTGGAATTAATCTAATATGAAAATCTTCCATTACTTTTTCCACCTCTTAAAAATATATTTATTGACCGTCTGTGCCTTCTACACCCATTAAAAAATATAAAGATCGGCAAGGAGAAAACGTCATTACTGATTATCTGGTGTCATTTCCACAAAAAAATAATTAAATTTCATTTAGTTTCAAAGGAAATGTTCCAAAATTGAATACAAGGTCATAATAGAATTCTGTCATTATTGTTGACTTAAACAGTTTAGAAAAGATCTTTGCATTCGTTTTATTTTAATTTTAATACATCTAATGGGAAGCAGCAGCAGTGAATGTTGTTTTAAATATCAACTCTCGATTGGACAAAATCTTTAATCAGTAATTTTTTCAACCAATCACAAGCGCTAGAATATTCATTTGCAAATTTTGTGAGTAATATAAAAACCCAAACACATAGCTTTCATCACCCCCCCCCCTTCCAGTATTTCCTTTCAGATTTGATATACTGGTCTATGTCAAACATCTAGCTTAAGCCTTTGGTGCTGAAGGTCCTCAGGAGAGGTAATGAGAATTTCAGGAACAACTGTAACTACACTGGCATTCATAAACTACTGTACACGTAGCAATAAACACATGTGCACATGTATAGTTGTTTGAAGTTCATACACACAGAGGTAAGCTAATACACACACGCAGACGTACAATATTTATCCAATTTACACACACAGCTACATGTAAACTCGTATAATACTAGCCAAAACGAATGTGACTACAGAACTTCTTCTTATAAACGAAACAAACCTTTTTCACACAAAGTTCATTTTGAACTCACATTAGTTTTGGTTGTCTTCACAGTCTCTATTTATATATAAAATACACTGTGTGTGTGTGAGAGAGAGAGAGAGAGAGAGAGAGAGAGAGAGAGAGAGAGAGAGAGAGAGAGAGAGTTCCCTAAGGACTTGGAAACGGCTGGTCCGATATTTTGGAAATTTCACACAAAGGTACTTAATGTATCTGGGAGTGTTCTTAGGTAGGTTTTGTATCGGGATGCCTCCGATAAGTATCGAAAATCAATAATAAAAAAAAATTCAATTAAAGAAGAAACAGTTCGATTTTGACCAAAGTTAGCACTCTGCTACAACCTAACATAACAACTGCATTCGAGAAATTTTATCACAGCACAAGCTGAAAGGCCAACGTATAAAGTCAACAGTAGGTTCTTTAATAAGACAGGGGTGCGTTTGAAATGAATGTTTCTGTTTAGAGCACAATGGAACTATTATACTTGACTTTTAATCAATGAGAAAGTATATCAATATATAAATATATTAATTTTATTGACAACTAGCAGGTAGGATCGATGTTGCTCAAGATTGAATGAGGATAAATAACACCATACTTTTATTGTCATCGAAATTGGTGAAATTGACCATGTTTCAATCAAATCGGTTGATTGCCTGCTCTAGTTGAGGACCCATCGCAATGTACTGGGAAGGAGCTTCACATGCCTCTCTACACTAAATTAGTCTACAATACAGTATTGTCTATATTGTACTGTAGAGAACCTATTCTGATTGATTTTATAAAATTATTTTTGTATAGTTGGTTAAATTAAAGTTTGACAGAAAGATTCCCGAGTTTGACAAGATACATTTGAGGCAAGTCGAAAGTTACATTGACCGAAACGTTGTGAAAATGACACTCAAGATGAGAACAGTGGTCTGAAGAATCCAAATAATATGAATAATCGATTATCATCTCAAAAATTCAGAAACGTAATAGTTTCTTTTTTTTTTTTTTCTTTTTTTTTCCATAGGAATCACTCTTAAGGCGGGATAATTATATTTTTATTTGGAGTGGAAGTAATTGTCTTTACATCCTCTAAAATGCAAAGGTTACAGGATTTGGTGTGTGAGGTGTATGATTTTGACTTGTTAAACATAGCCCATTTATTGAAGAAAGGAATGTTATTCAACCTAAGATTTCTGATTAAAATTGTTAGAGATGTCTCTTGTTTATTATCAATATTTTCATTGTTAAAAGAATATATGTTGTTTGAAATGTATGCCTTAATTAATGTGGAGGTAAATGTGGGATTTGAAAGTTGTCTTTATTCTATTGTTAGTGTGGAGGTTTCTATTAAGGTTAGGGACGGTGTTTGGTTGGTTGTTCCGTTGTTTTATTTTACAGCATATCAACCCTTTTCAAGTTATTTAATGCCGAATCCAGTTATTTTGGAAATAGTATCCATGTTGCATCCGGTTATTTTGTAGAAGGCTTTTTATTCTTCAAGCTCTTTGTATCTTCAATCGCTAGTTTGTAGTGTTTGATTTGGTTGTTTTATAGTGGATTTTATTGTTTTTGTTCCCTGCCCTGCAGAACATGAATGAGTTTTACAATGGGAGAAGGAAAAGGGTTACAGAACTAATGTTTGGTACATTTTAAGTTAGGAAACCAGACAGGAAGTGGGGGGGGAGATAGAAAAAGAAAGGGGAAATGGGAAGAAGGAAAAGGGAGGAAAGGTGGATTGTTGTTTTTGGTTTTGCAGAACACAATTAAGTTTTGCAAAAGGGAATAGAAAAAACAAAAAGCATCACTATTAGGTGCATTTCATCTCAGAAAGCCAATATCTTCAGACAGCCTGATCTGGTAGAACCAGTTAGGACAGGGTAACTGGTTAAGTTAGGGTGGTTCTGATTGATACTAGTTAGTGTAGTGGATATGGGGCTTATGGAGTTAATAATTAGGAAGTGTAGAGATTGCAATTGTGGAGAGTATTAGGTGCTTCTTCGCCAAAGAAAAATTTAGTGAAGCGTTACGTTAAAAAAAAAAAGGGAACAAACATTCGAAAGAAACAGGTAAAAAGAAAAAACAAAACATTGTCTACCAAGAAGTGATGGACTGAAGGAGTAAATTAAATTAATGTGCTGTTATTATTTGTATTGAACTTTGTGACATAATATTGCTTTCTGAGTATCTATTAGTACTTACTGATTTATCTCATTTGGGTCAGTTCTATATTTAAAATGCGATGGACACTATTTTCATAGAAATGTCAATAAATTCATAGTTGCTCCGTGCTATTGCTAATTTTTTGCGCTATCCAGAAAAATACTAGCTTTATCAAAACATATTTGTTAATTCAATATATTTATCATTCCATGGAATTTCCACGGGTCCTGCTAGTATAAAAATATTTAAACATCTGACATATGTTCCAGTTGTTTATTTCAAAAATAACAATAATAAATATGTTTGAGTAGCTACAACAATCTGCAATCGTGTTTCGATCTCTGATCTCGTCATTATCAAAGCTTGTATTTATGACACTATAAGAAATAAATTCTATTTTAATTCTGCTCACGATTGCACATAAAAAAATGTGGTTTTATAAAAGGGGGCCCATATTCTTCATTTCTGATTTGTCGGAAATAACACAGATAAGACGGGACTCTTGATTGTTTGATATTATTACTTTCGCCTGAAGACAGGGACTACACCTTTGGCAGGAATTTGACTTTAAAGGTAGTTGCTAACAAGACGTTGGACCAACCGGCAGTTCATTAATGGGTCCTCTATTTGAATTTAATTATAGTTCTCTTTTAATCGTCTAATTAACAATGGGATTGGCGAAGAAATATGTACTCTCTGGAGTTGGCAGGAGTTATACACCTTTATAAAATATTATTATGCCAGTTAATGGAAATTGAACAATTGATTAATTATCAAACTGTTTATTCATGCTTCTTTTCTCAAACTAACATACATACAAACGATATAACTACCCGGCCCCAAAAACGCCAGCTAAATTAGCCCACCTTGATTTAACAAGACGAAACCAGAACGGATGGATATCCTCCAGGAAGTAAGTCCTTCTTTCTGGCGAAAAGGGCGATGGATGTATGAGAGTTAATTTCTCACAGATTTTGATTTACAGAACAAACCAAAAGTGGCCGAAACAATTTCCGAGTTGAAAGCCCCCCCCCCCCCACACAATAAAATAAAAAGCAAGTGACACTAAAAACAGGGTGCTTGTTAAGATAGAGTCGACAGGTCGATCGATTTTTTTTGTAAATATGTGATTTTTTTAAATGTGATTTTAAGCCCAAACAATATTACTTACTTAATTGTCATGTCGAAAATAATAACATATCCCAAAATTAAGAAAATTCATGCCGTACATAATTATTTACACTTAAAAGTAATTTTTACAGAAAATGGGGTGGGGTGGGGGGTTGCATTTCCCTAGATGTAAATACCTTGAAGAATTCGATTACAGGGGATAAACGTATCTCCCTTTTTGACACTTTAATGGCTTACGTTTTGTTTTAGTCCATAACGATAGACATTTTCCCCCTAAAAATACAATAGCAGTGGTTCTACTCCATAAATTTTCATACTATTTGGATATATTATTATTTCCGATATGACAATTAAGTAAGTACAGTTGTTTTTGCTTAAAACCACAAGTTAAAAAAAAATCCCTCTGTCGACTATCTTAACAAGCACTAAAAACAGCTTCATGCAAACCCCAACTTGACATGAAGGTTATTCGTTTAGCCTCTAAAATAAATAAATAAATAAATAAATAAAGGGTCCTGGATATGACCTTAAACTATATCCGATGGTGACGCCTTAGCTTGTGGGATTTGGGGAGTGTGGAGCCTGAGCCACCCCTTAATTGCCATTGCTCCCAGGTCCACTCTGACCCGGAGTGGTAGTACCTATTAGGGCCCCAACTATGGGTGAAATAGAAACCGACTTGAAAAAAAAAAAACAAACAAACAAAAAAACAAACAAATATATTCTATTAAAACTTTTTCTTAAAAAATCACTGGATTCGGCATTAAATAACCTGAAAAGAGTTGATATGCCGTAAAACAAAAACAACAACCAACCAAATAAATAAATAAATAAATAAAGAGTTGAAAAAATGTTCTAAAAAAAAAAAAAGAACAGTGTTGATCAGTTTGTAAATCGAAGAAAATTATTAAACCCATTCTTAACACGGGGTTAGGGACGGTAATATACTCTAACCTTAAGTCAGAGAAAAAAAAAAAAAATGAAAAGGTGGCTTCATTTAATATCAGTAATAAATGACTGTCCGTTGACGACTGGCCGACTGGGCCATTTCTAGTCTGTTCCATAAATCGAAAACATTCGGGTCGATATGGGTTCCATCTTATCGAAGTAGTACTTCGACGAAGTACTAGTTCTTACTTTGCGATCTATCTAGCTAAATAAAATTTATAACAAATGATGTCATAATCTGGAACAGTGGGTGTGATCATTCTTAAAACATTATTTAAAAAACGTATTTTCAGTAAATTTACAGATATTCCTCTAAAAAAAAAAAAATAATAAGATTCTACTTTTTAAAGCGATTACGTGTGAACATCCTGAAAAACGTGGCGATAAAACAAACAACAATGAAAAAAACAAAAAAATAAAAACAAAAATAAACAAGGAAAACAATTATCATAAATTTTAGAGGGGCGATTATTTTTATATAGACGTAAAATGATCCCCATTTCCAGCCTATTCTAGCGTTTTGGGGAAGTTAAAAACTGTTTCTTTTGCTATGGGAGATAACTCCTGTATTTTTAGGAGGGAGGGGGCTATTTTTTAAGTGACGTGCGATTTTACGACCTTGCCAGTAGGACTTAGGGTTAACGTTAAAAAAAGAAGAAGAAAAGTTAACTGTCGTATAAAGCTAGAATGGCCGGGTAATGTGTCATTTTACGCTAATTCTATATTCCAAAATGATCTCCCACTCTAAATTCTAAAATAATTACTTTTTTTTTGTTTTTCTTTCTTTCAGTTTTTCATGGTGTTCACACGTAATCACCTAAAAAGTAGAATTTCATTTTGTGTGAGGAGTGAGTGCTGCTGCACTCTGCAGAGCGTCGACTTAATCTTGTGACAACTGACAATTGAAAGTAAAGATTACGATTATAACGAAAATAGATCTTAGCATTCATACTAATACATATGTTAATGTTTTTTTTTATGCTTTTACAGCAACATCGCATGTAGAATGATTTTAACGCGACTATGAAAACGATAATAGTGCCAAACCTATCTAATGTTTACACGACAGTATTGTCATCCATACATTAAAATGGGGGATCGTTTTGTTGAGAGAAAACGGCACGTAACTCAGGGCCGATCATCCGATGCTTAAAATGCGGAAGCTAGCGAGAGAAAAATGTTCATTTATAAATAAATCTAACCAAAAATGATTTGCAGGTTTTTAATAATTTAGTTTTAACCGATAATTATTAAAATCGCAAATATTTTTTCTGATAAAAGAAAAATGTAATTTTTTGTTATTGTGAATAACACATTAAGAAAAAAAGAGCTGCCGAAGAATATGACATGCGCAAAATGGCGGATCCTGTTTACCAACTTCCGTCCACAAAAAAAAAATCTCTCGCCGAGAAAAATAGAGAATATTTTTGTAAAAGTTTAAGTTGAACGGTGAAATAAACGGTTTTTAAATTTTATGTTTAGTAAATTAAGTGCATGGAGACTCTCATCGGGTTGGATTATCAAACAGTTATTGTATTTTGTTGTCGGTGCGGATGAATATATATCTGTCAGCAGTGTCGAAAATAGTTCCCCCACTCTTTCAAATTAGAAAATACCGTGTAGGGAGAGAGAGAGAGCGCGTAGAGCTTGGGAAAAATATTTTTTTTTTTGTACATTTCGACGTGCTAAAGGATGGTGAGCTTCCTGGACTCCCACTAGCCCCAAATGGATATATTTACTACTCTTTGGATAATCGAATCTGTCTCTGTACGGACACAGGGACCGATGTTTTGACTGGACAAAGCACTGGGGGGGATATTAGTTTTGTCGGACACCACCACCACCACCTCTATGTGTGTGTGAGTGTATGGCTGTCATCCGGAATTTTTCTTAAAAAAAAAGTGTCTTGTCTTGTCTTTTATTTTGCGACATCATGAGCAACTTGCCAAAGCAACATGGACCATCGGCGGACGAGCAAAATAAACGGGGAAAGTCCGGGGGGCGAATGAGACCATCCAGTCAAAGTAATTCCAGTGTCTTGATGGTCGGCCCCAACTTTAGGGTTGGCAAAAAAATTGGATGCGGTAACTTTGGGGAACTCCGGCTTGGTAAGTTTTTTTATTCTCGGTTTAGACATTAGAAACATTAAAAAAAAAAAAAAAAAAAAAAAAATTTCTTAAAACAAAAAAAGGACCCCCCCCTCCAAAAAAACAAAAACAAATACAAAATACCCCCCCCAAAAAAAAACACACCAAAAGCATCCAAACAAGCACATAAAAATAAAATTTTATATTAATCTGATTATACCCACCTTTATTATTTTATTCAAATTATATATATATACACCGTTTTTCTCTGCCGTTCCTGTTATGTTTATGATGATGATGGTGCCGCTCTAGACGCCGCCTCTTCAGAGAAATCCAAAGACGAGAGGGATTATATCTTTCTCCTTCGTGTATTCTTGAATTATATATATATATATATGTGTGTGTGTGTGTGACGTTTGTTAATTTACTTGTGTAAATGCTATTGTCAACAATTCGAAATCTGAATTTAATTCCACTATATTTTCATGTAACAGCTGCGCTGCGGCGATTTTAAGACCTTTCAGCTACCAGTCATGCCTTCTTCAAGAAAAACGGCTCGAATGGCTAGGAAGAAATCCTTTCGCAAAACTTGAAGCCGTTTTTTTATTTTTATTTTCGATGGTGTAGGGAAAAAGATCGTTAAATTGCGAAGCCAGATTATAACTAACCTTAAATGCAAATTATTTTATTAGGAAACTGCATAATTAAAAAAAAAATCCTAACAGAATGGATAATCTACATGAACATTTTTGGAGTTGTCTGCTAAAATATTTAAAAATTTGATCTTTATTCTGAATAATAAAAATTCTACTAATATATATATATATATATATATATATATATATATATATTAGTGGACATTTATTGGTAGACCACTTTTTAGCATTTCTAAATGCATATCTGATTTTTTTTTTTATTTTTTATTTTTTTAAGGTACTCATGCACTTATTGATCCGTGCTGAAATAATGTTATTATTTAAAAAGCCATTCTTACAGGATGGGGGGTGTTTTGTACCTATTCTGTACTTTAACCTTACAATTGAATAAAAAAACATAAAACTTTAATTAACTTGGAAATACAATTTTAAAAAAATAGCGCGGATCAGTAAGTGCATTAGCACCAATTTTAATTTTAAAATTAACGCATTAAGACGAGATACAGATACACAATGAAACTTCGTGTTTTTTTTTTTTTTTCGCGTCAACGTTACTTCAAAATTACATATTGAATTTTTGTATACTATCAATCGAGTATTTATTGCAATAACAATTGGAAAAAGCGTAAACAAAAATAAGAATTGAAAAATCATAAAATTCGAAATTAAATCCACCAGAATGCATTTTGGTTTCTTCGGAAATAAAGTAGCCATTTTAATTTTCATAGCCTACTTCTAACGAACTTGAACCAACTTTTTTTTTTTTTTTTCTACTAGTGTAGAGTTCGGACGTAAATAATGTTATTTAAAAAGCCATTCTGGTAAATTTATACAAACACCGTGACAGCGAATTAACCCTAACCCTAACCCTAACGCTGTCACGGTGTTTGTATAATAATACCAAAAAAAACTTTAAACTTGAAAATACAATTTAAAAAAATAGCGCGGATCACTCTACTCTGCACTAGCACCTTTTTTTTATTAACCCTAATTTAAGTTTGAGGTTTAGTTCTACAAAAGGCTATTTGGTTTTGTTTAAATTCTGAAGAAGCAAAAAAAAAAAAAAAAAAAGAAAAGAAAAAGTAATCCAAAACTGAATTACTTTGACCTTTTGGAAGTATTTAAACTGTCAAATAGAAAGTCATTTTCTGTCTTTAAAATTCTTAGTGTGTCCTCATGTATTGGAAGTTTTGGCGGTGGTTTGAATAATTTGGTCCAATTAATCATTTTAATAATCAAATAATATTCTGATAAGTCTAGCTTCAAAATTCTAAAACAAAATCAAATTGAGGCTCCCGGACAACACCAGACCGATATTTCTAGATACGTAAGTTTCTCTCAACCGATCTTATTCCAACCAGGTTTTTTATTTCCAAACTTCACTTTCGATTATTTTTAATAATATAGTACATGTGTTTTTACACCCATTTTGCCGTGCTTTCATTTTCTTTACTTTCTGATTGTTTTTTTTTTTTTTTCTTTTAATTCACCAAAAAACGGTAAACATTTGTTCTTTTAGATTAATAGGAATAAATTAATGATAGGTTTTATATCCAGTTTGAATTTTTATTTTATTTGATAGGAAATTGCTAACATATTTATTATTCTATCTAGTTGGGTACCCCAACCCCACCCATTCAAACAAGTTTTTATTTTACATAATGTCGAAAATAGAAATTTAAAAATAAAGTTTAATCTCTCTCTCTATCTACCTCGCTCTCTCTACCTCTCTCATATATATATATATATATATATATATATATATATATATATATGTGTGTGTGTGATTTTTAGATAACTGATCCCTGGTTTTAGGAAATAGACCTGTTATTAATGTTAACTAGGTAACTAAACTCTTCACTGATTCTGATTTTTATACAGAATCATGCAAAGAAAAAAGAAATCGAACATGATCAAATTAAAAAAAATTCTTATTCAACAAATTAAAACCTTTAATCTACAGTTTTTTTCCCCCTTATATATCTTCTATATCTTCTATTTTTGAATTTTTATTTTATTTTATCTTAATATTTCGAGTTTGACACAGTTTACTGACATTTTGAATTTCTTTTGCTGCATTTTCAATTTCTTATATATATATATTCTATGGTTATTCCTGTGACGTTGTGTCGATGTTTTAACCACCAAATGATAAATGTTTATTGGTGTTGAATATTAAAACAAAAACCTCATTGTACGTGACCACTGACCATTAGTCCTTCATATTTAGGATGGTGGTTTATGACTTTAACTACAAACATAACCCATAGTTTTACCTTTTTGATCTTGCGGAAAAATAAAAATGAGATTGGGGAGGGGGTGCGATAACACGTTAACACCCTAGAAATATTGGGGATGGGGTCTTTATTCTTTGAAGTGTGGGTCCACTTTAGTATATAACAATGATCACTCGACTTGGAACAGAACGAGTAACCCTTTTTTTTTGTATTTCTAAAATGTCAGCCATTTTGAAATGGGTTGATTTAGCTAAAGGTACTCCTCTACAAATTTATTAAAAAAAAATGGTTACCCATGCTTATAATTGTGACCAAAAACTGGGTGATCATTTTACGTTTTCATTTATTCATAAATAAACCTTCACTTCAAAAGCACATTTTTCAAAATCCGTGCAACAGCAAATCTTGAACAAAGGGCTCATATCCTATTGGATAGAGCTATATGAATAATAGGTAAAAAAAAAAAAAAAAAAAAAAAATCGACACCGACTATGCAATAATTTTTATTTTGGTCTCGACTTTTTGCTCTGGAATAAAATTTTTTAGTGCTTCTATAGAATTTGAACTGAACTAAACGACTTTTAGCTAACCAAACAGAACTTTACCGTTAAAAAAACAAAAACAGAACGGTTCAAATTCTGTAGAAGTACCAAAATTTTTCCAGGCATTTCTCGGGAGTTGATGTGTAATCGCTCGAAAAAAAAAAAATACATTACAATTTTTCTGCTGACGGCAAGGAGACAATAGGGTTAAATTGTTTTAAAGCATTCAACTCCTTAATCGCCTCCCCAACATTCGTCTACCAAAAATATTTGCAAAAGAACGGCACCCCCAAAGTGTAAACAAAGTGAGTAAAACTTTTACACCAAAGAAATATTTTTTTAAAAGGCCAAAATAATATTTTGCTATTTTAGAGTGACTTTTTATTTTTGTATCTCCCCCCCCCCCCCAATAGAGGTGTAACTACCTACCTTGTCTAGAATTTATATTTTCGATGTTGGAAGCATCATCGGTGTGAATTTGTAAACGATGGAAATTAACATTTTAATATAAATCCACTGTCTCTATATATGGCATGGGTAGTAGTCAGTTGCAGAGATTACCATTTTGTAGATATTATTCAAAAGGACAGTGAAAATTGTCAGAATTGTTCTCCAGCTTCTTCTTACAACTACTGTCATCATCTCATCGTCTTGTGTCAAATTTTCTTAAAATGTGTTGCATTTTAGACCTCGTGTTTTTATACATACATAAAACGTGTGTGTATTTGTTCTAATTATCTTTCTCCTGTATTTATTTTCTGCTCCATTCGTTATTCAATTTTGATTTGAAAGCTTGAACGAATCATCCCCTAAATATTAGTGTCCAATCAATAATAATCCACTGAAAAAAAAAATTACAAAAAAACAAAAAACCCGAAATCCGTTCTTAACATGGGGAGGTTAGGAGTGTTTATTCTGAAAACTGTTCGGTGGGAGGGGGGGGTTGATTCTCGTTTAGGTCCATTGAAAGCTTTTTTTCATTTTCATTTTCTTGGTTGTATACTGCTAAGGGACTTAGAAATATATTCAGGCTTTTTACCAAAACATCTACTTTGATTGTTTTCCCATTTTTATTTTGTGTGTTTGTGAAAGTGATATATTTCAAGTATCAACTGATTCCTAATAATTTGATGAAATCCCCTAAAACAGTGATTGTCTATTTTTGGGGACTAGCGGAGATTTGGACACCACCCTTTCAGTTATTTACTTTAACTCTAAGGAGATTCATTTCTTTACCAGTCGCCTTAGGTTGTGGTCGTCGTAAAATGACGATCATTACAAAATGTTCACCCATCTCGAGTGCTCCCCCGTTTCTTTTTTTTATAGTGGGGAGGGGTAACTGGATTTTCTCACTATAAACCGACCTCGTGTCTAACTTTGCTGTGGGAGAGGCAGATAGACAGGTAAATATACTGAGGCTGAGGAGGCTCACTTCCTGTGGTGAATGTGAGTCAGTTAAAAAAAAAAAAAAAAAAATTAGCATTCTTCTTCCATCATTATTTTTGTATTTTCTTTTCCTTTTGTAAATAAAAGAAATTCTGATAAAATATCAATTTAAATCTTATAATTTAAGTCAAAGCGCATCTTTGTAAGAGTTACCTCGGATCTCAAATTAATAGAAACATTTAATTGTGTAAGTATTAATAGTATGATATTTTAATATAAATAAATCGCGATCTATTTTCAGTTGCCCCTTATAAATAGCTGAGAAGCAATTCTCAAATACTGTAGGTCTAATAGTGTTTGGCAGCCTTCGAAAGAACCGACTGTCTTTTTGTGGCGTTAGACGTTTGAGGATCCGATTTCAAGTACAGTGTTACTTCTACCAACAGCATTTTACTTTGAAAATATTTTTCCTTTCTTCCATTGGATGACTTGGACGATTATATCAATGTTTTTGATAATAAAAAAAACATACATTCACATATATCATAGTTGGTGTTTAAGAGAAAGTCGATAGATTGATAAAAAGAATGTTTTAACTTAAAAATTCTTTTTATCAATCTATCGAAGCAAAAACAATATGACATCATGTCAAAAATAGTAATATATATCATATATAAACAAACAAAAAAAAAAAAAACTAGGAAAATTCATCCAATGTTCTACTATTGTTTTTAATAATAATAGGTTACAAATGTCGGCAGCTATTACGGTGTAATCTAAATTTTGTCCCTTGTGTGTGAATTCTTCGCCTTTATATCTAAGAAAAATGCAATTTTACTCAATTTTCCATAAAAAAATACTTTTAACTATAAATAACTTTCTACTAGATGAATTTTCGTAATTTTTTCATATATTACTATTTTCGACATGACAATTAAGTACGTGTTTTTTTTTTTTTTTTTTTTTTTTTTGCTTAAAACGGCGCATTAAAAAAAAAAATCGATCTGCGACTCTATCTTTACAAGCACCTCATAGTTTTGTATCAAAACCAACGTTACTTATTGAATTTTAAGCGAAATAACCCTGAACACATTTTTGAGGCATTTTTAACGATGAATTTTTCTAGTTTAATAAATATACTTTTATTTTTAATTTTCGTAGTTGCCTAAAAATATAACTTTCTGTTATAACAAAATCTGTTTTAATTTATGAAAAAAAAAATTGTCATGTGACAAGTAGAAATATACCACCATTTTTTTTTTTTTTTTTTTTTTTTTTTTTTTTTTTTTAATATATTTTATTTGCTCTAACAATATTTTCTTTGTTTTTAGATGTAAGTCTTCAAAGAATTGTTTCTTCTCGCCTGTTTTAGCTCCAAGACGCTGGCAAAAAATGAACAATTACAACAAAGCATGCCTCTAAAATTGACACAAATTTTATTCGTTCTTCATTGACAAAAAAAAGAAATGCCTATTTTGTCTCTGAGTAGAGCTGGTAACACCTCGCAAGGTAATAGTCCTTTATCTTCGGCAGAAACTGGAATTTTGGTTCGGCACTGTTCGAAGATCGGATTAATTACAGCCGTTTGAAGGGGTTGGCATGCTGCCTTCTGATGATGGATTCAATTCTCGACTTGTGAGTCGACATCACAGAAGTTCATAAAACATGTTCATTTGAAGGAATTGTCATTAAAGACAGGTCAATAATTCTGACCTTAAAAAGTTTCTGGGAGACATACATAATAACTTTACCTAATCATTTAGGTTTTAAAAATAGTTTCAAGGAGATGAAGGGTAGAGGCACCAAATGCCTCATCCAGAGAGAGTTGAGTTCCATGTTTCTCCCACGGTACCGTTAACTATAACTAAAAAAAAAACCCAAAAAACAAAAGCATTTAAAAAATCTGCCAAACCCGTTGCTCGGTGGTTAAAATATCGACCAATCTTATTTAGTCTAAACAAAGACAGTGGATGGCCAATCAGCCTATGAGGGGCTTGCTTATAATTCTAGAATTACTCACATTATTGCCATTTTTTTTAAAGAAAATCTGTCAACTGAAGTAATCATATGGGAGAGCAATACTAGAATATACCAACAATCAAGAATTGCTTTTGTCTAATCTTGCTGCTGAATGCTTTTAATATATTTTAGATTATTAGATGTTTATTTTTGTGGATTATCTTATTAAATTTTAGAAACACATATGAAGCCCTGGTCTATGGTCTTTTTCATTAAGATTAAAAGTAAAGAGATAAATATATGAAAAACAACTGAGGGATTCCAGGTTGTGTGGTTCTGTTCCGAAGAATTGCGGGCTGTGAAATCTGGTCAGAGAATTCCAGAAAATTAAAAAAAATTTCAGTATTTTAAAATATTTATTTTGCCCTATTTTCTTTCTTAAAGACTTTTTCCCCAATCCAGTTATAATATATATTGCATTCCTATCTAAATTCGGCTCTAAGTATTGCACTTTAGTTTGTATACAGATTATTTTTCATTGGTAATACACCCTCTTTAATTAAAAACTGTTTAAGAAGTATTTCGCTTTGTCACCAAGCGTTTAGTCATTCTTGACAGAAAAAGAAATCATACTAAAGGTTTGTCTGCCTTTTTAATCAGAAAAATATTGATGACTTTAAATCTGGTGTTGAATTTTGCATCTATGCTATTGACTTTTACTGCTCTCTATTGGCATTACTTATAAAGAAATCCTTTTGATATTGAAAGGCCAGAAAAAGAATCTAACAAAACAATCTTGACATGTTTCAAAAGTTGCTTGTTTTTATTAATGCGTTTTATTTGAAAAAAATAAATTAGTTGCCTTTGACATGTCCCCACCCCTATTATATATGATTAGTGAATTTAAATTTTTTGCTTTTATTTTCTGATCTGTTGGTTTTGATTATAAATCTGTTTGGTAAACCCATTTATCTTACATGTACATTAAAATCAGACCACCCCTACCTTTCTACACCCCATAACATTTGCTGCTTAATAGCTTTGGTAACGAAAATTCGCATATATCAATCTTTCAGTTTTCTGTCACATAGTGATCTCTGTTATTGGTAAATAAAATTTAAATTTTTCCTGCTTTCTTCAATTTTAATATTTAGTCCTGGTCAATATTTTTCTTTGCTTACACAATTTTCAGAGAAATGTAGTGGTATTTTCACTCTCTGTCTAGTATTTACTGTAACTTTACTCATTATTACCACCACAAAAAAATTCATAGTATAGACTTTTGCTTTGCACTAGTCTTGCGCGTTATTGCTGATTGGGTAATGTTTTAAAATTTGTTCCCCGCAAAACAATAACAATGGCATCTACTTTTTTTTTTTTTTTTTTTTTTTTTTGCAATACATAAACTGTTTAAAATATTCTAGTGCACACATAATCGTAATTTTAGTATAATCCATGTGATATAATAAGATGCAGACAAATAGAAATAATTAGTTTCGTCACTAACTTTAATTAGGTTAGTTAAACTGTTACCAGCAGATTTGCCTTCTTATACCTTTCAAGTGAAAGATGTTCGTCAGTTTCTTAGCTTAGCAGTGAAACCCGACGGTGTATAGGGACAGATTATAAGTTTGAACCCCCATATCAAAATACATATATTCTGGTTTTGTCAAATAATGCACATATAAATTTACAATCACCTTATTTAGTTATATTGACTACATTTCTTTCTTATTTACAAGCAATTTACTTTAATAGGATTTATACCACCACCACTACTACTACTACTACTAATAATAATAATAATAATAACAACAACATTCATTGGCAATCACTCGTCGTGACTAGTATGATTGTTCTCCCGTTGGTGAGATTGGGTCTGGTCATTTGTGGGTTCTCAGATGGCTGTGGAAGCCAATCCTTGACCTGCAGACTTTATTGCAGTGGGGGCATGTGTGAGTGGTCAACTGGGTAGTGGAAGAGGTGGAAGAAGCTGTGTTGGTAGTAGATCTCTCCTTTCTCTTCTTCCTCCTGTTTTCTGTGGCTCTGTGGAGATCCTTTTCTGAGTGAGCTGTGTCTTCATGGACCATCCTGATCCAAATGTCCCTCTGAAGAGCAGCATCCTCCCAACTGGTGAGGTTGAAATGACACTATCTCAGCTGGGTCTTTATGTTGTCCTTATATCTCTTTTTCTGTCCTCCTTGGGACCACTTCCCCTCTTTTAGCTGGCCGTAGAGCATTTGCTTTGGTCTGCAGCTAGTTGTTAGCTGTTTGAGACACCATAAATAGTAACAGTCTGAGACTGTTCTATTTAACTAATTTTTGCAATAAATCCTGCATCTTCATTAGCAGTATGTTTTTCAAACTAATAACATTATACTGCTAACGAAAATATTGTTGCCAGCTTTATTGCAAAATTAGTTAAATAGAACAGTCTCAGACTGTTACTATTTATGATGCCTCAAACTGCTTCTAACAATTAGGTGCAGACCCTAGCTTGCTGGGTAATATCCACTCATAAGAGAAAAAAAAAATCCATCCCTAAGGCAGTTTGTGATTGTGTACAGGAACATTTTGGTAACTCATGCAATGACATTGTCACCTTGCGTATCAGTATTGTTCTTTCCAACCGACAATTACATGCGGTTAAATTCAAAGATTTGCACCAGTCATGTTGCATTCAATTATATCGTTTCTCATTAAAGCCATGTCTTCTTTAATCTATAAGGTTCGCTCATACCAAGAATATCCATGTGTATTATGGAGTTGATGTAAGAGGTGGTACTTATGGCATCTATAATGCCACAATACAAAGTTTCTGATGAAACACAGTCAAGAGAGATACTTTTCTCCAGTTTACAGTTGCATTTCTACTTGATCACAGCATAATAATGACATTAATTCGGTTAAAATAAAACATGTATACAACAAAGATGGTTTGGTATACATTGCTCTATGCATGCAAGAATTGGGTTACTTATCAAAAACATTTAAGGCGGCTAGAATCCTTTCACCAACAATGTGGATACTGCAGAAGTGATATTGAAGTTCTTGAATGTAGTCGTTGCAGCAGTCTGAATCTCTCAGATTTCATAATCTGAGATACATGTAGACGAAAGGATGAGTGATTTCTAAACAATTTCACTGGTAAGAGTTAAGTGAATTTTCCACTACACAAATTCAAGATGACGTATAAAAACATTGTACATTTTGATGAAAGCCAATGTCAAGGTTTATGACTGGGAGAAGTTAGATCTTGATCATTCTTTGTGGAGAAAGTCTGTGCAGAATGCTAAAACATGATTTGAAAGGAATCACCTCCATCATAAGAGATCTAGAGATATGTGCAAGAAGTTTATCATTCTATCAGAATCTGTCTGGTTGATTTGACCTTGTAAAAAGTCTTGCAATGAATGTGGAAGAGTTTGTCACAATAATATGAATCTCAGAAACTGTATGGAAGCTTTTGACTGGTTTAATTGTTACCACATGCAGGGTGTGTGGAAAACGATATACTTCAGTTGCAAGTCTAAAACCTTACATAAGTCTACAAAGGTTCTGCATACTTATCGTATTTGTACCAAAGAGTGTAAGTAACAGGATTAAAGACATTTCCTCTATATGTTTAAAATATATCGATCAAAGAAAATACTAATAGGAGTTGCAACCATAATATCTCTTATATATAAAGTGAGACCCCCCCCCCCACTCTCCCGGTTTCAATGACAAGTATAACTTTCTATCCCAAAATATCATATATAAATCTGTTTTTGATATTGATTTTAGGCCAATTATTGATGCATGTTTTCATAAAATGTGTTTGCTTTAACTTTCATATATATATGTATATATATATATATTACATTTAGTCCTGCTAAGCCATTTTTTATTTATTTATTTTTTTTCCTCCAGTTTTCTGTAGTGGATCCTTCAAAACGTTTTTTTTTGGTAAAAATGGTTGTTTCTAGGAGTTAAGGTGTATGGGTTTTAAAGATGTACCTAGTAATCATGTATATTCTGAAACTAGATTACCCAGTGTATTTGGATATTTCATTTTAATCATATGGATCTACAACATTATGCATTTTACTGTATTTAAAACTTGAAAATTATAGAAATAAAAAAAATAAGAGAAATGGTACCATGGGTTTGGAGCACAAGTGCCTCCACTAATTCCCAAAAAATGTCACCTGAACTTCAATGGAGCTAAAAACTATAAATTTACTGAGATTTATTTCAATTACTTTCACTTTATTTAGATTTTCTACCACCCATTCAATGCTGAATGCATTCTTTGCCCCCTCCCCCTATTGAACATTATAAACTGTAAAAGGCTTTTGACAGGGTATAGCACGATGGTCTTCTAAGGAAAATTAGATCATATGGTATCACTGGAAGAATACATAATGTAATTAAATCCTTCTTAAGAGAAAAATCCAAGTTGTCCTCGACGGTCGTACATCTAAACAATATGACATAAATGCGGGAGTACCCCAGGGGTCTATCCTTGGACCTTTATTATTTCTGATATACATAAATGACCTCCCTGATAAAATTGTTTCAGAGATGGGTATATTTGCCGATGACACCACTCTGTATAACAGATATGAGGGGAAAACAAATGAACACATATCTAAGGAAATGGCAGAAACACTAGAGGATGACCTCCAGTCTGTAGTGGAATGGGGACAAAAATGGATGGTCACATTCAATGCTGCCAAGACTAAGCTTCCTTCAATAACTACAAGAAACGTTCTCTACCACCAAAAGCAATGGCCAAGAACACATTGCCTGAAAGTACTTATTTTAAACTCCTCTGCCTAACATTTACAGGTAATATGAACTGGAATAGATACATTGAGAGCATTGCCAAGGCTGCTGCAAATAAGATTGGCTCTCTCTACCGTGCTAGAAAATTACTTAGGCCTGAAAGTATCCTGTACCTCTACAAGGCCACCATTCGCCCATGTATGGAGTATTGTTGTCACATTTGGGCTGGTGCATCTGCTGCTTGTCTCAGGATAGGGTTCAAAAGAGTCGCCAACCTGATAGGTCCTGAACTGTCACCTAGGCTGCAGCCTCTGTCCCATCAACGAGATGTTGCATTCCTCTGCCTGTTCTACAAATACTTTAATGGTGACTGCTCTGATGAACTGTAAACACTTGTACCTCCTTGACGTAACTACTCCCGACTAACCTGACAAACAACTAAGTCCCACCCTTTTACAGTAGAGATCCCTAGGTGCAAGAAAGCCTTTTACTCCAATAGTTTCTTCCCCAGAACTACAAGTCTTTGGAACTCCCTTCCGGGATTCTGCTTTCCCAACTGTACTGATATGCAGAAGTTCAAGTGTAATGTGAACAAACATCTTTCTACTCATCTCCCTTCATAATGCCCCCGCAAATTATGTCCCTGATAGTAGCCCCGTGCTTCAAAGTGGCACTGTGCCTTGTTTGGGATGAAAATTGAATAAAAAATGAATAAAAATAAGAAGGTAATATTGTCATAGGATTAGTGAATCTTTCGACAAACGCTTCCTTTCTAGGACAATTGCTCTTGACATATCAAAGACCTTCGATAAGGTATGGCATAGAGGCCTACTTCACAAGATTTCCAGCTACGGTATAACTGGAAATATTTTCGCAATTATTAAATCATTTCTCTCTGATAGGCTCATGAGTAGTGGTTGATGGGCAGAAATCAGAAGCCCACAGTATTAATGCTGGTGTCCCTCAAGGGTCCATCCTGGGCCCAACTCTCTTCCTGATTTACATCAATGATCTCCCAAAACACATACTTAAATCATTCGTTGACATCTATGCTGATGACATGGCCATCTATGGCAACACATCAAAGGCTGGAAATGACAAAGTTCTCTCTGATTCTCTCACCTCTGATCTTGAGCGCGTGGTACAATAGGGGAAGAGGTGGCTGGTTACTTTTAATGCATCTAAAACCAAGCTTCTATCTTTACATCATCAACACTCTGATCCCAACCTGGCATCAATTGAAATGGATGGCTCTCGTCTTGGGGAGGCTCCATGTTTTGACAAGCTTCTGATCTGAAATGGAATACTTGCATCAAATCTGTTGCCAAGGTCGCTGGAAAAATGGTAGGATCCTTTTACCGCTCCAGTAGATAGTAGATATCTCCCTGCTGATGCAATTCTCTATCTATATAAAAGCTAAGTATGTCCAAGGATGGAGTAATGCTGCCATATCTGGACAGGAACTGCTAAAAACAGCCTATCCTGCCTTGACAGAGTACAAAATAGACTTTGTAGCCTAGTGGGGGATGCCCTTTTCTCTTCCCTGCAACCTCTCACCCACAGAAGGGACGTTGCGAGCCTGTCGTTTTATGGTTATTTCTATGGAAAGTGCTCGTCTAAGCTCCAATCTCTGGTCTCCCCCCCCCCTTGCTAATCTTTCACGAAAAATACCTGTCTAGCTGAAACCACTGTCAGTAATTTTCCCCACTCTTTATCTGTGCCTAAATCAAAACGTAAATTCCATGAACAAAGCTTCTTTCTTAGAAGTGCATGCCTGTGGAACTCTCTTCCGGTTGCCTGTTTCCCACCTGACTACAACTTGGATGTCTTCAAGTCCAACATAAACAAATTCCTGATAAACCGCCCCCTTAAGTAAGACACTTTATCAGATCTCCATTACTAACGATTGCTACGATATTGTCACATTGATTACTGTACACGCAATAACCCTTATCCCCCGAGTGGCCCCCGGGCCTTGATAAGTGATGACTTCCATGTCAAAAAAAAAAGGTTGAGTAAATCAGATTGAGTGTCTTGTTCAGTCCTAGACAATACCTGTTTTCGTGTGTGTGTGTGTGTGTGTGTGAATATATATATATATATATATATTGCATAGGCATTTATTTTTATATTTCTATTAATTTGCAAATACATTGATACAAATTCGGATAAATCTGAAACTTTGGAGATAAAGGCTGACATTCAACAGGAATGTACGCTATCACCAGTTCTAAGTACACCACTGACTACATCTTGATCACGCTTCCCAGAATCATCTGGGTGTGGTAGTTGGGAAGAAGGTAAATCTCTGACTTGTGATATCTTGTTGGTGTCAATCAGAGACCAGGTATAGGTTGTATTGTACGGACTGCAAGAGCCTCTATTTCATATGAGCATATGCATCAACACTACTTCTACTTCTGAATGGTGCTGTTTTGGAAGATGTGTAGTTGTAATCTGAGTTTTAAAAATGGGCTTCGTTCTGATGATCTTGGAAGAAGATTAAATCTCAACAGTATAAGAAAATGTGTGCATAAAAGGAGACTTTAAAAGAATGGATGAGAGTTCTTGGGTTAGTAGATGTAGCAAAGTTAAGGTAGCAGGTCCAGTTCACAGGAGAAAGCCAAGCAAAACGTGAGGATGTAATAAAAATGGACTTAAGAGATGGATGAATAAAGACCTTGTCAGAGATAGGTTAGTTTGAAAATCAATTTCTTGAAGTCCTCCAACACATGCCAACATATAAAATATACTGGAGGTGTTCCGAAAGTAATGCCTTCTATTTTTTTATTCCACCTGAATGGATCAGGGGAGATTGCAAATTGCATTGTTATGGCTGAACTTATGCATTCATAACCTGAAAGTTTTCTCTCTGTTGCAGATATTGACCGTGTGAGACTTTAAGGAAGCAACCCCTGTCAAGGACATGTGTCAGAAACAGATGTGTCATTGAATTCCTGGCAGTACATTAAGAATGGTGATGACTATGTAGAAAAATAAGTTCTGGAGTATGAAAGGTCGCTTGTTTTGATTCTAACAATCCTGTCTTTGTAGCTTTTCAATTTTTTTGAGTTAAAAAAAAAAGGTTTTACTTTTGGAACGAGCTTCATATGTTAAAAAAAATGACTTTTGGTAATTATATTGATTGGTCTAATGCATCCTTTGTTATTCAATAAATATTTTTTATGGATTACTTTACTAAAATTTTGACTTTAATTTAGAAAATTTATCAATGAAATATATGAAAATCATGTTTAATGTAGTGAATTGGAGTCAAGTTTTAAAGATTTTATGTGAAAGTATCCTATTTAAACGTTTGAATAAGTTCTCAAGTCACTAGCTCATAAGAACTACTTTCTGATCAATATAACTGAATAAGTCTTTGTAGCAATATCGATGCTTTAAAAGAATTTTTTTTTAACTACACTAACATCCATATTTTCTGAAGATGCATGGGGAGTTGAATCAAGGTTGTTGAACATAGCAAATCAATAGAGCCATTGATCCAGCAAGAAAAAAAACAAAACAACTTTAAAATATTATAAGTAAGCACTGTACGTAATGCCACAGAAAGTATGCTTGCAAATATTTTTTTGTTTTCATATTTAATTTTAGCTTTTAACATTTTTTTTCCTTCTACAAAAGGTATTATCTCGATTTCTCTAGATTTACTAAATGTTCTGTTGAATAAGATTACTAAAGTACTCTATAGTTTAATCTTTAATATTTTATCGAGTGAGAGGACTGTCATAAGACAAAGGTAATAAACCAGGCATAAATTGACTAATGTAATATTCAATAAATGATTTTATTTTTCTGGTGCTTTGGTCTGATCTAGGAATCTTGTAGCTGATTTTGTTCGATTATTTGAACTCTGTTCGATTTTTAAATTTCTTATGATAAAGTATGTCGTGTTCATCCTGTGCAATGGGCGCACTCTTAACAATAATAGGTATACTGGCTAAACTGTAATCACATTAGCAACTGCAATCATTGATTGAAGAAACACCTTTCATGTCACTCGCCTGCAAATCTGGATAAAGGACAGCATTGACCTTGCAAAATCAAACTGGTCATTTGAAAATCTGGTTGACCAGTTAAGTCTGACTTGGATCTCTGGACCAACAAGTTATGGCATGTGTTGCTAGTAAAAGGAATGCCTTCATATCACCACTGAAGATGCAATGGAACATCCAGACTGTAACTGAGCAATTCATAATGTGTTGAAAGAACTGACTCAAGACATCTCTGATGACAGTTTTATACATACTCAACAACAGATGAACATTGGTATTATTTACAAGTCATGTTGTAGTTTCTTGTCTTGTAAAGAAGCAGTATTCCATATTGCTTAGCCTTGATTTTCCTTGAAATTGTTACATGGTGGTTAGCAAAACGAAGAGCAAATCGAGAGGGGTGCTAGTGTCCTAGATCAAGAGAATAACAGTTAAACCATTTTTTTCATCTTTTTCTTCTAGGAGGTGGAACATCTAACCCTATTTTAGTGAGTCCAACCTAGAGATATTTTTAGGATTCTAGCCGTCCCTTTCAGTGCAATTATTTGTATCTCATTTGTACTTAGTTCACCGGATATACTTGCTAAGTACTTTTAAGTTCATTTTCATAAGCCCAGTTGCTTCTATGATGATTGGTATCATTGAAACCTCTTTTAATTTCCAATTTCGTTTCATATCATACACTGGATGTTTTTATATATATTCTAGCAGGGCACTTGGCATTGCCTGGTCGTAAAATATGCTTATTATATTATACTTCATATATAATAGTGATTTAAAAAGTAGAAAAAAAAATTACTTGTATGCCATCAACTAGAATCAAAACGATAACACATAGGCCCTCACCTTTATTCATTACTGTCTGATTCAAATCCATGCACAGTTAAAAACTTTAAAAATTATCATTGTTAAAGATATAAATGTATATTTGCACATGCATAGAAATAATATTTAGTTGACTTATGCCTGCCAAGTTCCAACTTTTTTCAATTTTTACTCCTTAGTAGCTATTTTTTACCAGCTAAAAACCAAATCAAATTTGTTCCATAGGTCTAAATCCCTTATATCAAGTTTCAAGCCTGTATACTAAAAATGTACAGAGTACTTTGGTAGAGATCTTTCCTCGCACATATCGACGATGTCATATATATATATATATATATAGTAGTAATGAGATGATTCCAATATTTTTCCTGATTCTGATTCTTTATAAATCTCTAAATATTTAACGATAAGTATTAATTTGTCCCGATTACTGTAAAAGCACATCTAAAATGTGCTTATATTTTCTCAAACGTAAAACACACTTGTGAGGGAGTGATCTATAGATTTTAGTTTTACTGGAAGTTTAAATCAATAAATATTTATTTTTTTTAACATTATTAGAAGCAGTGGAAGATGTTTCTTAAACACAAATCAAATAAAAAAGATAATTAAAGGAATCGGTTTTGGCATCAATAGGCTCAAATTTTTCCGTTACCAATTCCGATTAATCATCCCAACATTATATATATCTCCTTAAACTCTGAACTATAGTTGGTGTGAAAATAGCATTTTTTTTCTACTTCATAGACTCGCTTCTAAAATCTATATGGATATTGTGGATGTTTATATCTGTGCATATGTATATGTTGTCCGATACCTTAGGCTGGATTATTATATATTGATCTTTATCCTGATCAATCAGAAAATTCCTTTTAACAATATCATTTCCAGAATCATTTTAATCTAAAAGTCAGTATTATACATGAAAAGTCTGTTTCGCCTGGTGATATAAAAATAACCCTATATTCAGATATTATATAATCTAAATGAATACTCTGCAGATTTTCAAAAAGAATCTTCAATGCTACAGTTGGTGTAGGATTTAATCAGAAAACATTTCGAGGTGATTATATTTATACTAGTTGAGGATACATCCTTGACAATCAGTCTGACAGAGGTCATTTTTGAGTATGGAATGACCTTGCATCAGTATGATTCTGCATAGTACTAGGTCTACTCTCTCTGGCCATTGCCGCCCATCTTTCAAGTGGAGTAAGTTTATTGCTTACTGTCTGAGTTGCTCCTACAGGGGTTGCTGAGGCAATTTTTTAAAGACCAAAGTGCTCCTTCTTTAGAGATGTTTGCTTGACACTTGCCACATTCTGATCTGGTATTATACCTTCCTGTGGTGGGAAAGAAGTAACTACTTACCTTACGTTAAAGGGTGCAATGACCAATGTCCATTACAAGCACAGGTAAAAAATGGAAATCAGAAATAGTGTTCTTCAGCAATAATGGATGCAAACAGAAACTTTTGATAGACTTGACTTCTTCGCCAGTAATGATGAGGAGGGGAGTGCAAGAATTATACTCACATGATGTATGGAAAATGACTGGGTGTCCAAAAGTAAAGATCTGCTTTAACTGGGAAGCCAAATCACTTTGCTCTTTTTTACACCATAGAAAATGTAAGTGGTGTGGGTGTCAGTCTAGCTGAACTTGATTTTGAGCATTGACTTTGGACTAAAGTGAGTATGCTGCAATTCAGTTTTGACACATGGTGGCATTGTTGAGTTTTATGGCATATCATTGGCAAAAAATATTCTGACTTGTGTTATAGAATATTCAATCTATCAAGGCTTAAACCTGGCGGTATTGTCATTCAGAAGTTGGATCAGTGGTTAAAACCAATGACAATGCTGAGCCATATTGTACTTTTTCCTTTTGGTACAAACCATGGATAACATGCAATCAATGTGAAACTAAAAACTCCTATGTATTCAATCTTTAAATAGTAAGTCTGTGGAAGAATCTGCTATGCTGAGTTCAAATCCTATCAACATCAGTCAGAATATTTTTTTTTGCCATTGATATGCCAAAAACTATGTAATTTATTATGCTTAATTACATGCTAATACCGTCAGAATAGATATGACCCACAATCCCTCTCCCCTTTCTTTACCTCTGGGCAAAAATAACTTGTGTTCAACTAATTGTGTACAATTGTTTACAATATTTTTGGTAGCAATCAACTTAAAAAGAAATAAATCAAACTTGAGTGGACTTGACTAGTTGATAAACCTTGTTTATTCATTTCTTCTTTCTACTGATTAATGTCTCCAAGCCTCATGGAGGACAACCTGATTTTAATGAAGTCTCAGAACCAATAAGTCAGTTTTGTCCTAATAGATTAGGCTATTGGAATAACCCACAATGAATGAATTCGCCCATATTCTTAAACAATATCCTAATAGCTAAAGAAGGAGACTATAAAAAGTTAATTTCATGCAATAGTTGTTACACTCGGGTTTACTAATGCCGGCCTTTTATTAATATTTGTGCTAGTGAAACTCTAAAAGAACAAATAAACAATTTGTATTTGTAACAAGTCATTTTGGTAATTTCTTGTTCAATGTTGCTCTGCCTCAACTTTTCTTATTGGATGTGTTATATAATATGTAGGTTTCATGATTTGAATCTGGTTTTGGATTCCTTTGTCACATTCATGGAACTTGCCTTATTTATCTTCCTCTCATGGCACTTGAGAGAAAAAGCACTTTGACCTGCAAAAATACTTGTTTAATCCAGTTAGCATTTCCTGGTAAGGGTGCCTCAGGTAATTAACGATAATCCCTTCTCAAAGGGAGAAGGCAAAGTCTGGAAGGATGGATCTCCTAGAACTACACAAAACTAGTAATATATTGCAATCAACAGAAAAAAAAAAACATTTCAATAATGGTCCATACTTTGTAGATGAGGTAAAAAACCTAATAGCCCATATTCTTTATTGAAATGACATTTTGAAAGATTCAGAACTTTGAAATTTAAGATTATGGTAATGATACAAAAAAATAATAAACAGAATTGTTTAGCTTTATACAAATTTTAGTTGATATCTTTTAGTTAAAACCTTTGTAATTGGAAGAACATAACAGTTGTCGTCTGCTTCTTGTTTTTTATATACAAAGAAAGCTTTTTTTTTTTTTTTTTTTTTTTTATTGCCGCTGTTCAGTTTAGATGAATGATATCTTTGATTTAGTATATACTAACCTGGGTGCCCGGCGTTGCTTGGGTGTTTGGAGGTGTGTTGAAAAAAAAAAAAAAAAAGTAGTAGGCGGGCAGGCTTGAAGCCGTACCACGAAGGAGGAAAAGAATGTGAAAAAAAGTGATGTCTTTGCTGTTGCGCCCCTCGTCAAACTGAAAGTGGCAAAGGTTTAAATTAAGGCTAGTCAATTGAAAAAAGGAGATGACTTTGGAAAATACGAGCAAAAAAAGCGCCCCTCCCCTCCCTGTAGAAAAGTTCTCAGCTAAGGGTGAAGGAATTAATGTTTTTAGCCAATTTTTCGATATTTGTCGTCCGAAGAGGTGAGCTTCAAAATGATACAGATCTCGTGAAAATCTGTTGCCTCTGTCGAAAGTTTTAGGCAAACATACATACATACATACATTTAAACAGACAGGTGAGATTTATCATAGATTATGTATATTATACCTCAATCTCCTTAGAAAGTGGGAACACTGCTTTCTTTCTTAATTTTTGTTCTATTTTTTTTTTTTTTTTTTTTTTTTTTTTTTCCGGGTAGTATTGTTTGGCAGGTAACCTGAATATTACAGCAATCAATCTGTGTCTTTCTATTATTTGTTTCTGGAGCATTTTAAAATCCTTCTGTCGTTTTTATAGGCCTGTCATGACTTTGCCAGAACTCCTCATTCGTCATCAATGGCTGAATTTGCTCAGAAGATTTAAGTTTTAGTTCTCTCTGATGATTTATGCTATCTCAAGTTTAAATCTACTCTATTCTTATCTGCGGGTGATGAACAGATGGATTCATACCTTTCCCAAGACTATTCATACAAATGAATCCGTTTTAATCTCTTGCCACTGTCAGTCTCATGAAACAATGGTAACTCTTTGAAAGAATGCAAAAATGACGATTTTATAGTGAAGCAAATGTTGTGCAATTCCTAATTGCACTTCTGAATAATAAGCGTTGCGTAAATCCACTGAAAAGAAAAAACAAACAACTGAAAGCTACACTATAATAAGTCGATAAGGACTAGTGTTTAGTACTTCTTTTTTTCTTATACTTAAAAATGTAGTCTACCCTACTAATTCAGCTATTCAGTAAATAGATACTAAGCTTTCTGTGAAACATTATCCGTTTAGACTCAACTGTTCTGCAATTCATTTATTCATTACTTTATTTTCTCTATTCAGAATAACTTGGTAATAAATACTGCACATTTATGAGTTGCTAGTAGCGCGCACTTGTTATGCTATTATTAATGGGTGTTATGGATTTAATCCTTCTCGGAGGGGGGGGACAGATGTTGATGGCGTCCTCTGTTTTTCTTTTCAAGACGCTAGTATATGAAAGGACATGTAAAACTATTCAAACTCTTACCTATATGGATATCCACTTTCCTTAACTGAGAATTGCTTCTAGCTGGATGATCACTATTAGGGGAGCGGGTTGTCTAACCATCCCTATTTATCCAGATTTCATATGCCAATCTACTTGACAACTCTTTATTCAACTGCAAATCCTTTTTTCTAACCAATCTGATCCACTTCCTGTATTTGAGGACATGGATAATTTCAGTGGTCATATAGTAGCATTTCCATCCTTTCTAAAGACTCTTATTAAAAGCTCTTTGGTTAGGAGAACAATGTCTTTTCTCATATTACACTTCATCTTTTCTGTTCTTGGCCAGTGAAGAAATCCTTCTAGACTGTTTGTTTTTTTTCTCGATCCAGAGTTCCCCTTTTTGAGAAGCTGGATTTTCCCCACATTAAAAACCAACCTTGTGTCTAACTCTGCTGTCATAGGGAAGTAAGTAAATAGAGGCTCCGTTAAAAGCCAACCTCGGTTCTAACTTTGCCCTCATGAGGAAGCAAGTAAATAAGATGTTCTGTACAGTATACATCTATACTCTATTTGAGAAGCATATTACTCCATCCAAGCATTGCTCAACATTTATCTTTTACCCCCCCCCCTCTTTTACTACTCTCCTTTTTATAAATCTTTTAATATAAGATTCTGTTATTCTAGATGATTTAACAGTCAGAAGACTTTTTTGTTGCTTTATTTTTTTATTTTTTGTAGCCTTGAGAGAAAAAAAAAGGTGTTATCCATGCCTGAAATCAATGGAATTCCATAAATATCTGATGGTTGATGCTTAACTAGAAATCTGCTGAGAATAACAGACTATTGAAGTATTCTTCACATAGTCTTCTACTTCGTCTTTCATGAGAAGAAGAAAAACAAATTACCTTTTCATATTCTCTCATCCACTGTAACATTTTTATTTAGATATTTTCTCTTTCCTGGAATATTTTCCCACTTTCTCTCATAGGATACTTTCTTGTTTGACACCCTTGTATTTATTTTCATTGTATAGCATTATAGAATATATACTAGCAGATGTATGATCCCTTTTGCTAGCCTGGAAAGATATGGTAAACGAACATATACTACACTGACTCCTGAAGGAGTTAATAATTGCCTTAGAGGATGATTGATATAGTCTCATGAGGAATGAACATGTACTCTACTGTCCCCCTAAAAGAGGAGATAATGTTGAGAGGATCGTCTTGTAGAAGGAAAAGGTAATGCTTGTGAATATGGTATAATGGTAACAAGAGATGCTTCGCTGCCTCTCCTTTGCACCAATCAAAGTTATTGTTATTTACATGGCAAGTGCTTACCTGAGCTCCAATCTGTAGTCCTTTCTCACCAAACTTTTATAAAAAAACACTTGTTTAGCTGAAACCACTATCAATAATCTGCCCCACTTTTTATCTGTACCTAAACCTAAACGTAGATTCCATGAACAAAGCTTCTTAGAACTACATGCCTGTGGAACTCCTTTCTGTTTCCCTGCTTTCCAGCTGACTACAATTTGGTAGTCTTCAAGTCCAACATAAACAAGTTCATGATGAGCCGTCCCCTAAGTAATCCACTTTACCAAATTTACACTACTAATGATTACGATATTATCCCATTGACTACTGTACACTCATTAACCCTTAACCTCGAGTGGTCTCTGGGCTTTAATAAGTGGTGACTTTGTAGTAAAAAAAAAAAAAATAAAATAAATTTTTTTTTTACTACAAAGTAACCTCTGGTAATATGGTGGTGGCATAACAAGAGAATTTATACTAGATTGCCCACCCCCATGAAAGAATAGTATAATAGATTAAATCATTTTTTTGTCCAGTTAAAAACATTTTTAAGGTTCTTCGTTCTTTTTGACTAAAATCAAAGTGTAGTATTCTTGTTATTTTAGCGCCATCAGATGTTTTACTATCAACTAAAATATTACAGTGCAAAATTACAACTGCATAGTACAAAATATTTATTAGAAGTGTTTATAAAATAAATATGCAAATAAAGATTTAAATGTGTTTCTAGTGCATTGTATATAAGGTATTACAGACTGTTATGGTGTATCAGAATTAAGCACAAGCTGTTTTGATATTAATATAGTTAGGATAGATGAAAATCTTTTTCATTGCGATTATTCTTTTAGATATATATTTAGGCTACCAGATTTTGTGTGTTGATGCTTTTTATTTAATTGGTACTAATTTTCTTTTTTCCTTTAATAGAACATTATATTAGTTCAGTCTGTTACCCATCGAAGCAGCAGCTGAATAGCATAACGGTTAGGAGCACTGACTCTCATCTAGGCAGTTGACTTTCAAACCTTGCTTGTGGTAGTTGCTTGTCTAGCTGCACTGATCTGTGATACAGTGAAACGGTACTGTATGTGGATGACTTATATATATATATGCCATATACTCATCCCAAAATCTTTGTCCTTGATGGAGGGGAGACTAAAATTTGCTATGGTTTGAAATGATCTGAAATAACAGTAAGGGGAGACTTGATTCCAAATATTTCTCATGTTGTATCTCCCCTTTTTTGGAAATTACAAGCACCAAAGAGTACGATTATGAATATCTCCAGTATGAAATAATCCTTACACATTGTGAAATTTACTTTATTTATGAAAATCAACATGAGATATAACATCAGAAATATTTAGAATCCAGTCTCCCCTTGCTTTTATTTCAAATCATTTGAAACTATAGCAGCAAGTTTTCGTCTCCCCTCTATCAAGGCCAGAGGTTTGGGGGAAATATCAGATATTTTGTAATTCATATGCAAAACTAGGAAAACAAATGACTATCATTGAAACATTTTATGGCTGTAAAAAAAAAAAAAAAGTGCCAAAAATAAGATCTGGATAATGGATGATCCCCTTTATGTGTGACTTAAGGGCAAATATCACATAGCTCACTACACAATTCAGGACATTAGCTTACCAACAAGCCTTCATTTGTTAAATTCTGATCAATAGTTGCTGAGATTTGAAACTTATAAAATTGACAAATAAGATAGTATATCTATATCTAGTCGAACTGAATATTGAAATGTTCATATCTTTGGTTCTATGAGATGAAACTACATGAAAATTTACAGGCTTTTTCTAGATTATAATACTATTTTATGGTTAAAATTTTACAATTCGTAAAAAGGAACCTATATTTTCAAACCAATAAAATATGCCCAAATTTGTCTACATTTGTATATATAGTGTTTTGGCAGGCTAACTTCAGTTTTGTTGCTTCAGTTGTCTCCCTTGTGGCCTTGCCAGGCCACTAATATGTTGAGTTTTTTTTTTGTGTTCTAACATTGATACTAAAAGCCTACATTCTCTACTTGAAAATTATAAAAAGAACTTAATATACGCTATCATGAATATGCGAGCGACGCCGTGATTAACTAATTTGCATATACCTTTGAAAAACTAGTGTTCATTGATTATTTTTAGTTTCTTATTAGATTGGCTTCATTTAAGTATTACGTTTAATTCTATTTACGCATAATGTTTACATTCTTCACAATTGCATAGAATTTAGGATGAAAAAATTCTAGCATACTGACATGTTTATATGAGTGAGCTTTCCGTTGTGTGCAAAACTTTTCTATCAAACTCCTATTTGGTCTATAGAATTGAAACTTGATATATAAGTTATTTGGCCCTTGGGAACATTTTTGATTTGGATTTTAGCATGCAGAAATAGCTTTTAAGGGGGTCAAAATCGAAAAAAAAAAGAAACAGTTGACCTTGGCAGGAGTAAATCAACTCCTTTCTGAGCATGCTAACGTATATATTTTTAGTTTGAACTTTTAGCCTTTTTATCCATCTGGCGATAGCCCAGACAGTAATGACTGAAGCACTAAATAAAGACTTTGGCTGGAGCACTGAATGTTTTGGTTTTGATTTTAACTGATGGCGCCGAAAATTTTTTTTTTTTTTTTAAACTTTTGAAATCATTACTATATATATTGGGTACAATATAATAATCAATAAAGAAAATGCTCTATAATAATAAATACGAAATCTGCATGGTGATATACGTGTGTGAGTGTCAATGTTTGTGTTATAAAAATTGATATCCAGTCAGAACATTCAAATGAGTTTAAAATAAGTGTTGAATTTTTTTTCGCATAAGGTAAGAGTCGCTGGAGATAATATGCAAATTAGGTAATCTTATAATTTCGATTGTATACACATGATCAATATATTAGGAAAATATGATTCTATTGTGCGAACTTAAAATCTGCCTCTTTATCTCGGTGTTGCAAGAAATGTGCAACATTATAAATAAATATACAGACATGATAAAGATAAACGTCTGAGGTTTTCTGTACATTTGTAGGAAGAAAAACTACCGGACAAATTTTATGAAATTTAAAACTGGCATAAAAAGGTGTATGATAAGCTATGTTTTTATTGGAGCTCTCAATTTCTAAAAAAGAAAAAATGTTGCAGATTCTTTACTCCTACTTACGGTTTTATATGATAAAGTTGCAGCAATCATGCAGAAATAATTTTTTTTTTTTTTTTTTTTTTTTTTTTTTTACTTATGCCTCGTGTGTAGCTCTTTAGGATATAAGACTCTGATAAAAATAGAGAATAATAGTTGTTTCTGATCCCTAAATGCTATGAATCTGATTGTTTAAAAATAGACATGTTTTTGCAAAGCTTGTGTCACTGTCATGCTACATCGTCTAATAGAGTGCAGGAGCGATATTGCATCTGTCACTATGATACCAGAGGTCTCAACAATGGCGGGTAATAGAACTGTATTTTGGCATCAGTTGCCTGCTTTCTTTCTTTTTTTCTTTCATATGAATGAAAATTCCAACTTTTAATGTTAGAAATGGATATTTGAATTTTCTCTAATTTTATTGAACAATAATTTTGTAAAATTAAGACTTGATGCATTTATCTTTTTCTTGAAATTTAATCCAAATGCCCCCGATCCCCCCCCCCCCAAATTCTGTTCATATATATATACAGTAGCGTCCAAAAGTTAAGGGCTAGTAGTTTCAAGACAAGTTTAAGTACTTTTTAAGAAAAACCGTTCATTTAAAATACTTAATATGCATATATACTTATAGATATACTCATCACTCATGTCTCGCCTAAACTTAATAAGCATCCGTTGGATATTTTTAAAGTTATGACCAATAACACAAAAGTTTGTCCAAATTCTCGTGGTCCAAAAGTTAAGGGCTAGGCGGTATAATCGTTAATTATTATAACAGTAAGGTACTATATAGGTGTCAGACAGGTACTATGAATAATCCTACTTCAAATTTTTACTAAAGAACATTAAAATTATTGTAATTGAGTAAAAGAAATGAGTGTTTGTATCGCACTAGTACAACATGGAAGCAAAACAACGTCGTCCCGTTTCTGTCGAAGAAAAACAGCTAATTATTCATCTTCATAGTAATGGTAAGAAAACTTCTGAGATTGTTGACACCGTAGGAAGGTCTCCTAGTGTAGTAAAGCGTATTGTGGCACATTTCAAGCAGTCAGGATCAGTGGCAGCTGCCCCCAAATCTGGTAGACCTCGAGTCACACCTGCTCAACAGGATCGTCTTATTGTCAAAATGTCACTTAAAGACAGATTTAACACTCTGCTAAAATATCTCGAGAACTAAAGCAAAGGTCTATTGTTCAAGCGTCTCGGCAAACTGTTACATGCCGGTTGCACGCTTCTGGATTGCAATCTCGAGTGCCAGCAAGGAAGCCTCTTATCTCCAAAAAGAATCAGAAACTCCGCCTCGCTTTTGCCCAAGAACACGTTGTGTGGACAACCGAAAACTGGTCCTTTTAGTGATGAATCGAAGTTTAACGTTATCGGATCTGATGGCAACACGTATGTCCGGCGAAGAACTGGTGAGAGATTGGAGGTTAAGTGCGTGAAAAAAACTGTGAAATTTGGAGGAGGAAGTGTAATGGTTTGGGGCGTTATGTCAGCTGCAGGCTGTGGACTACTGATTCGTCTGCAAGGTGGAATAAATGCAGAAGTTTATAAGCAGATTCTACGGCAGCATGCAGTTCCTAGTCTTCGGTCGTCGCTCTATCAACCAGCAATTTTCATGCAGGATAACGCTCCTTGTCACACTGCTAAGAAAGTAAAAACATTTTTAGACGAGGAAGAAGTTGAAACGATGCGTTGCCCCCCTCAGAGTCCAGATCTTAATCCTATTGAGAATATCTGGAAAATAGTTGGTGAACGTGCTCAATTTCAGTGCCCAAAAAATCAAGAAGAACTCTGGCAGTGCTTACATGCTGAATGGAGTGCGATAACGCCAGCGTTTTGCAAGAAGTTGGTGTATTCCTGTGCCAAGAGGTGTCAATAAGTCATAAATAGCAAGAGTTTGTTTACCAAATACTAGTTAGTTGGTAATTTCAGCCATTCACAGCAAGGACAAAAGCCGCAATCGTGTTAGCCCTTAACTTTTGGACACACAAATTTTTAACAATTTTATTTAAAATGGTAGTTATTCAAAAAATACTTAGTGTAGGCTAACGAAATTATGACCCATTGAAGATATACATGTTATCTATATAATTGTGAAGTAATTTTTTGTTGTTCGTGTGTATTTGTTTCAAATATATGGTTAAACTTGCTAAGGTTTTACTAGCCCTTAACTTTTGGACGCTACTGTATATATATATATATATATATATATATTAAAATTTTTAAATGGCTTTCTCTTTGTTTTTCAGATCATTTTCTCATTTCCAAAGTTAGAAAATCTCTGCTAAATTAAGTTGATGAAACAACTAAACATTAAAATAAATTTTTTACATTTTAATACTGTTGGTTTGAAACGGATAAAAGCTCTAACATTTTCCAGTCAGGATCATCATATAGTATTTGTTGTGTCTTCAATTAAAGAAGAAATATTTCATTATTGGGATTACTTTTTACTTGTTTTTTATTATCTAGAGTGCCCTTTGTGGGCAGCTGAATACCCCCCCCACACACACACACACACATTAAACTGACCTTGTCACCTCCTGCTTTCATTTGAACGCATTAAATAGGAACAACGTTGTCGAAACCCATAATGTTATCATTCAATACATTTGTCAAAAAATAAAACAAGTATGCTTCAATTATCTTGTGGGAGAACGGCTGGTATAAATTTACAGAACAGGATACATGCACACAGAACAGTAACCAGCACATGTCCAATTTTGCTTTAAATTGCTAAATTCGTTTTATTCGATCAAAATCGATAGTAAAAAGTTTCTGGTAATGCCTGCATAGACTGCTTCCTGGTACAGTAGTGAGTAGTAGATCCTGAGTGAGGTCATAATGGCCATTCCAGTGATTGTAAGCTAAAATGAGATCACTATGTAAACCTCAGCATCAACGCTTCAACAACAACAACAACAAAAGAAAAGGTTAAGAATTTGGTTTTTGTAAGGCATTAGAGCATATCCTGTAGTCCTTAACCATTTGAGTAGCCAGTCATTGAACTCTCTCCAGATGCTGGATATTACATATTAAATGCACATCTAATATGTGATATCCAGGAGCCTGGACACCATACATTAACAGTGATCTGATTAGGACGATGAACTGAGAGCAATATTTCATAAGTAAGTATGCAGGAGTGTCACGTGAGATAATCGGTAATAAATACAATAAAAATTTTGAAATGCACAGAAATTCTAAGTGTTTTTATTAGAGGACTCATGCTGCAAATTGAGTTATTAAAAAAAACAACTAGCATTTTTTTAATTGTAAAAAAACCCCAAAAAACAACAAAACAAATTAAATCCAATTTATTATGTATTAATGTCTCTGAATTCTTTATAGTTATGCTAATTCTTGTATGATTTTTATATTTCCTTTTCATAATGTATTTACTTAGCCATTTGTAGTTGGCAAAACAGATGAAAAGGGATAATCCAGATGTTATAGATAAGACGTGCTTAAAGGATGATAATGGCCAGCTGTGTGCTTAATGTAGCCCAGCATCAAGCCTGGCAACAGCATTATGAAGGTTGCATTGCCTTGGAACCATCTAACAATAGAACAACTAGTAAAGGGTCTCGCAGTAAAGATCAGTTGAAGGCGTGAATAAAAAAAAAATGCTCTAGTGAGAATGACAAGGCTGTAGAACCTTCTGGAATAGTTCCTGAAATGCTGAACACATCTGGAATTGTTGGTATTCAAATCCTATCAGACATAGCGAATATTATCAAAGAAAAAATAAAGAACCTGAATGTTGAGGTGAATTAAATTGTCAGTTGCTATAAATGGAAATGTGACATATGGACACATGTTAATTATAGAGGTTTGAAGTTTCTTAAACAAACAGTGAAAGCTATCAGACTTATAGCAGGTTGATTTAAATCTAATGCCGTTTTGCTTTGTATCTGACAACCGATACAATATTTATTCTACACCAACTGCAAAAGTATGTGCAGACAGGACACTTTTCATTGCATTCATGAATCTAAAGAAAGACTTTGACAAATGGTGGGTGTAGGAGGCTTGTTTGTCTTGTACAGTGTATTTACATGAACACTAGTCGTAAACTGCTAGTGGGTGACAATTACAGTGATAGCTTTAATATCAAAGTTGGCTAGGGATCTGTTCTTAGCCTTCTACTCTTCATCATAATCCTAGGGACACTATCAAAAGTTTCAGTTTGGTTCTCCATGACTGACAATTTGGTTATTATTGCTGAGTCTTTGGAACAGTATAAACTAAAAGTATGAAAAAAAAACCCAAAAAAAGAAATGGTCCAAAACTTTAATTTGTACTTGCAGCGGCTATGCTTCTAGTCGAATTGAGCTGACTTCCTCATGAGTATGAACTGCATCTTGAACCATCAGTCCAGATTCAACAATACTGGGTCAGGTCGCAAGAAATGGCTAACTACTCCAGATTCTAGTTCTGGAGAGCAACTATTTGTGGTCCTGATAGTACCACAAAGTTGCCTTTGGTTGTTGTTGCCCAGATCTTCAGCTTCCCACAGGCACGTTTGTGCCAGCCAGGCAAAGAGAAAGGAGAGAGGATTTTGCGAATGAGCTCTACTTTTGGTTAACGAGCTGCATGTCCAAACCACTGGAAACGTCATTGAAGAAAGACAGTTGGTAGGGAGCGTAGGTTTAGTCTTCAGCGGAGAGTAAAAACCTAAGCACCATCTCCACTGTGATAATGCAGAATTCTGTAAAGACATTCATTCTCAAAGACTTCCAGTTTATGCAAATCCACCACTCTCAGAGGCCATATGCTGATATGTTTATATGGGCATTCAGCCTATATTGTCAAAGCATAGATAAATTTAAATCGTTAAATTTTGGGATGATTGGCTGACCAGGGAAGACTTTAAAACAAGTGATTGGATTGAGTGGAGTTTGGAGACAATTGGCCCACTAAACTGTGGAGACTAGAAAATTAGCTTGCGAAGTGTCAAAAACATATCTGATCACTGGATAATGGAGAAAAATTTTTTTTATCTTTTGAATCACCAACTTCCAGTTGTGCCAAACTAAATTGTTCCATTAGATCTCTCTGCTTTTGTTCAAATCTGTTTGTATTTTTTTTTCTTTCTTTTGTTCTAATAATTTTATTAAAGTATAAAAATCATCTTTGTTTAGTAGACTTTGACCAATGGGCATAGTCTCAGTGGTGCAATCGGTGAACATGTTTAGTGGTTAAAGTCCATCCAAATTATTTTTCATTATAGTTTAAAATAATTGATAAGAGAAATAAAGCTGGTCAATGCTAGGCATGTTTGTGGTCTTAATTTCACTTCTTGGAACAAAAACAAAAAAAAAATTTTTTTTTAAAAATGGAATCTTTTCTCTTTATAAAAATTTATCTTAAATATTCTTAGGTAAAAAAAAAAAAAATCCAATTGCAGGTTTTTAAAAAAAATTGTTTTTAAAAAATTTACATAATAATAAAACTCTGACAAGTTTACTTGTTTGCATATCGAATGGTAAGAGGAAGGACAAATGAGAGAAGTGTAGGAGAATTGGTAGTGAATGTTTTCAACCTTTAAACAGCTGTCTGTCTAGTCAAATACCATGGCAACAAGGGTTTTAATTGAATGATGTAAATATAGTTTTTTTCATTGGCAATGTGTTTATATTTTCATTGTAATTGACTTCAAAGCTTATTTGTGCTATCTTGGTAATTTCCTTTAAATTGAAAGAGTGGGGGAATTATTGATAGTGTTTTCAGCTAGACGAGTTTCTTGTGAAAGTTTGAAGAGGGGGGACCATAGACTGAAGCTGTCAAACACTTTCCATAAAAATAACGATACATCAGAGACAAACTCGCAACATCTCTTCTGTGGGATAGAGGTTGCAGGGAAGAGAAAAAGACATTTCCTACGAGGCTATGAAGTCTATTTTGAACTCTATCAAGGCAGGACAAGTCCTTTCTAGCAGCTTCTGCCCAGATGTGGCAACAGTATTCCATCCTTGGATGTACCTGGCTCTGATATAGATAGAGAATTGCATCAGCAGTGAGATATCTACTGGATTGATAGAAAGATCGCACCATTTTTCTAGCGGCTTTGGCAACAGATTTGATGTACGTGTTCCATTTCAGATCAGGAGTAACGGTCAAGCCCAGAAGCTTGTCAAAACTTGAGGCTTCCTCGAGACGAGAGCCATTCATTTCAATTGATGACAAATGTGGATCAGTATTGATGATGTAAAGAGAGAAGCTTGGTTTTAGATGCGTTAAAAGTAACCAACCACTCCTTTCTCCACTGTACCATGTGCTTAAGATCAGAAGAGAGAGAATCTGAGAGAACTTGGTCATTTACTGTCTTAGATGTGCTACCATAGATGGTAATGTCATCAGCATAAATGTCTACGAATGATGTAAGGATGTGATTTGGAAGATCATTAATATAGATCAGGAATAGAGTTGGGCCCAGGATGGACCCCTGAGGGACTCCAGCATTTATACTGTGAGCTTTTGATTTTTGCCCATCAACTACTACTCTTATGAACCTATCAGAAAGAAATGATTTAATAATTAAGACATTTCCAGCTATACCATAGCTAGAGATCTTGTTAAGTAAACCTTTATGCCATACCCTATCAAAGGCCTTAGATATGTCAAGAGCAATTGCCCTTGAAAGGTTGCCTCCGTCGAGAGATCTGCTAATCCTATGAGATATAACTGTAAGCACATCTGTTGTAGATCTAGCAGAACGGAAACCATATTGAGTGTCACTAAGGTTATTTTTGTTTAGATTGTTGATTACTTCTGTATTTAACAGATTCCAGCAACTTGTGATGCACAGGAGACTTATTGGCCTGTACTGGTTACAAGCACTAATGTACAATGTACCAACGTTTACATAACTTATGAGTCGTGTAGTATAATATATAAATAGTAACAATGATCAATTAGTGGGTCGGATAATTCGTCACATTTCATCTATTTTACTCATTAAAAAATCCATTTGCAAGAAAGCTTAGTTTGTTCCATTCTGAATGTTTGTATGAATCCAGTGGCAATCGCACATTTATTTTACATTGCCTATTTATAGCTTTATTTAACATGTGAAAGTTATCTATTCATAACGTTTCAGCCGATGTAACCTGACCTTTTCAGATACATTTTTCTGTATTTGATAACCTTATAGTTTAAATCTTTGTCAACTTTGGGAATCTATGAAATTTTCTATAGAGTTTTAATCTAGAGGTGGAATGGGGGTTAGGATAGCTTGTTGCATTAGTTGTAACTAGGTAGAAGTATTAATCTATGTAATCACCGGTAGTAAGAATTCAACCTTCAGAATACTGTCACATCACTAATTATTAACCAATGATTTTTAACCATTAGGCCATAGGACCATATAGACAATTTTAGTATGAGTTATGGGAACATTAATTCTAATTGTGTATAGGATGAGAATATTAGTTTGAATAATGCAAATTATCAATGATCATCTCCAAAATTCTGAAACTTAAATGATACTTTATGTTGGCTTATATTTTCTTTTCATATTTATTTTAACTTTGATGGCTTGCTTTTTGTAAGCTAATTGAATTAATCTATTGCCTCAAATTGCCTTGTCATTTTGTAAACCTAAGGTGGGAAGTTTGGAATCAACAATTTTTGCCGGTCTGTATTTTTAAAATGATTTGGAATTCTGTTTTCTTTTTCTTTTTCCTCCAATAGATGGTCAGTCCATCATTAGGCAAATTTTTGTAGTCAAGTTTTTGAAAATCGAATTTAGTCGAATTTTTCTTTTTCTTTTTTTTTTCTTGCTGAATTTATTTCTGTAACATTGAAAACGTTATAATTGAGTTGATAAACAAATCTTTTGAAACTAGTAAAGATTTGATAATTTTTAGCAGGATTACGGAGTGAGAAGTTATGGAAAGAGTCAGTCAGTCTCTGACATGTAAGAATGTTCTAAGTTGGATTTTTTAATCTTAGAAAAATCAGACAATCTGAATATTAAGACTTTAAAATAAGTAGTTGGAATCAGAATTTTTGGAATACTCTGAATCATTTGTATTTACACTAATCGGATAATTGTTCTCATCTTGAGTGTTATCTGCACAACATTTCGGTCGGTGTAACCTCCGACCTTCGTCAGATGTTCGTCATTTTTGGAGGCAGAACAAAAGAGGATAGCTTTGAACTCTTAAGGTTTTGCATTTTTGGATCTACTTGAAATCTTCTCACATATAAACAACTTCGATTCCCTGTCTTCTCTCTTTCCTTCCTTCCCCTTTTTTCTTGCCCCCCCCCTCTTATCGCCATAATGGAAACATCAAAAAATTAAAACCAATATCTGGTTAAAAAAATGTATAACATGCAATTAACCATACTGAGACCTCTTAGTTTCGTAAATGTTTCTAAGAACTTATAATTGATTGATGGATTTAATTAAAATAATTATAATTTGTGTAAACTTACACTCAACCAGATCCAAAAATTTTAAACCTTAGAGCGCACAGCTATCCTCTTTTTTCCTAAAAAAAAAAAAAAAAAAAAAAATGCCGACTTGTACACCTGGTGAAAGTCCGAGAGTACACTGACCGAAACATTGTGCAGATAACACTCCGATGTGAACGATTGTTCGATTAATCCAAACAATACAAATATTCATACCTCACATGAAAAATTCAGAACTGTAATACTCAAAATCAATTTGACTATATACTTTACAACTCTTTCATCCTGGATTCTAACCCTCCTTTTTTATTTACTTGTTTTCATCTGGCACTGAATGTGTATAATGCATAAATTTGTGACATTGTTTTATATGGGGGGGGGGGTTATGTATACTATTATGTACTATTGAATTGTCTATACCAGAGTTCCTGTTTCATGTGATCAGTTTACATACTAATACTCTTGAGAAAAGTCCCCCCCCCCTCTTCTCCGGCTGTGAAATAGCAAATTTTGATGGTACCTAATGAAATTGCTTACAAGAAGCATTAAATAAATTAAAAAAAAGGAGTTGATGTGCTGTGAGATGATGCAAATCTTGTTTTATACAAAGCTTACATGTAGAATCCGAAAATCCCCAGAATCTGACAGCATACACAGAATTGTAATAGAAAAGGCTAACCTGATTATCTCTTATTACTTTGATGCAACAACCTTTTTAAGCATCCCTTGAGATGTGTGCACATATATATATAATATATATATATTCGACAATTGGACTTTTTATCTCGTTCTTATATGAAACCATTACATTTCATGTTGATGTTTCAAATATCTCAAATGATAGTGAGCTGTGGTGTTCTAATCATATTCTTTTTTTTTATATATACATGTTGGCATGTGTTGGGTGGCTTTTAGTAATTCAATTTTAAACTAACCTATCTCGAGCCAGGTTTGTAATTATTCATATTTTTCTAAAATCCATGCTTATTACTTCAGTATTTTCAAGACCTACTCCAACCACCTCAACTGTTATACATCTAATAACCCAAGAACTCCCTATTCTTCCAATATGTATATTGCTCATCTGTCAAAACTACGAAGACCATCTTATCATCCTAGGAATGACTTTCGCTGGGAGTTTTTAAAGTGAAACTGGTTTGCACAGAGCAAATTTCAGTCTCTTGTCTCAACCAACCTGATTCAGCAGCAGAACAAGTTCGAAACAGTTGGAGATCGATGGGATGCAGGAGTTACCAAAAGTGTCAGTGTCCTCCTACATAAAGTGTCTGTTATTTCCAAATGGTCAACCTAGCTTTCAATATGTTCATATCAATAAAGTCGCCTGTTTTTCACACATCTCCCTGTATGTTTGAGATTTAAGCTTTCTCTAAGGTTATTAAATCTAAGCCTGTCTTTAAGACTCGCACTACTCCTCCATTGTATTTTACTTATATAATTCTTCTCCATACAGTGCATATCCTCAATCTTCACTGAATGTAATAACTGAATTGTGTTAAAAATTTGGTTATGGGAAGATGATATTTTGATCATTACTATGGAAGAACCATGAACTGTTCTGTTTTTTTTTTTAATCTCAGAAATGACTATATGATAAATAGTTGGTGAGCTCCCTTTTTTGTTTCATGATTTAGGGATAGGTCTCCACTTTGTTTCACAACTGGTATAGTTTGGTCCCCCTATTGGTAATTATGTGAATTCCCCAGTGGTAAAAGTTGACATACAGATTCCAAGTTTGCAGTATACGGATTTAGTATTCCTAAGAATTAAATTCCATAGAGGCCATATTTTACTGTTAGGATAGTACCACTGTTACTCAAAATATGGACGAACCTATACTTCTGTATTGTTAGCAGTAGGACTTGTTTCTGTGGATGGGTTAAAGAAAGTTTTTTAGGTATGGCGCAGCTTGTATTATTAATGCTATTTCTAAATATAAATAAAAAGTATATAAACATGTGAATACGTGAATTGACCAACGTTTTGATGTTAAGATGCCCCATTGGGACTCTAATAAACTAATTTTTATAGTATCTATAATGTAAATCTCACCTGTCTGTTCAAATGCATGTATGCTTGTATGTCTGCCTAAAACTTTCGACAGAGGCGACAAATTTTCACGAGATCGGTATGGTTTTAAAGCTCGACCCTTCTGACGACAAATATAGAAAAATTGGCTAAAAACATTAATTTCTTCACCCTCAACTGGGCACTTGTCTAAAAAGAGAGGTTGCTTTTTTCGCCAATATTTTTTTAAAGTAATCCCCTCTTTTCGATTGACTAGCCTTAATTTAAACCTTTGCTACTTCTGATTTGGCAATGGACGCAACAGCAAAGACGTCACATTGTTTTTTCACATTCTTTTCCTCCTTCGCAGTACAGGTTCAAGCCTGCCTACCTGCTTACTACCACTACCACTTTTTTTTTTTTTTTTTTTTTTTTGCTCAACACGCACCTCTAAACACCAAGCAACGCCGAGCACCCAGGCTAGTTATATTTATAAGACTCTACTCATGTATTGAACATGTGAAAAAATATTAGTGTTTAGTTCAATGTATTTTAACTTAATTATTTTTGTGTATAAAAGATTGCTGAAAGTTTTGTTTTGAACAAATATATATAATTCCTTATGCATACTAGCTATTCCATGGGAATCTTTCTTTTAAAAAAATTTTTTTTTTTTTTTATTATACTTTAATCAACAATATCTATTTTTCAGTTTATCAGATCTTTTAGTGCTGACATAGGAGAAAGGATCAGATCAACAATTTGGTAGAGGAATTTGTGAGCCATCATTATACCATGCAAGATATTATTTAAATGCATTTTCTTTTTACTTTTCCATATTTTCTTCAGTATTCATTAGGTTTTTACCCTTTGTTTTATGTTTGAGGTTTTTATATTTCTGTTCCTTTTTGATGAATTAGACATTTTTGAAAACTGTTTTTACCCCCACCCACACACCCTTCAGATGTTAGATAAAAACTTTTTTCAGATTAAAATTGTTTCTAATTTTATGATTTTTTTTTTTTTAAATTTAAACTTCGAGGTAACAAACATTTCTGTTTCCTGTTTCAAACTATGGTAAACCTTGGCATCATTAGAAAGCGGTAGGTTATACGAATATTTTTTTTTTTTTTCAACATTGCATTTAAATTAAAGCAGAGATGGGTAGTTGGCTGAAAACATTTACACTCGTGGGTTAAAACAACAACAAAACTCTGGCTCCTTAGAATTGCTGACTCAGACTTCCAATCTGAGATAAAGAGCCGATTGGGAACAGAAAATTTTGAGTTGGGAGTCCGTTTAAAAAAAACAACAAAAAAAAACTGACTCTTACTTCTCACTTGGATTAAAGATAGGCTTTTTTTTTTTTTCTTTTTAGTTTGATGTTTAATATTGTGTAAAGCAAGCTTCAACAAACATGTACAGTCAGTTTGGTCATTTAACCATGAATTGTATATATGATTTAATGAATTGTATATATGATTAAATGATTGATCTACTACTGATTGCCATGCTTTCAAAATGGCTTTCTATAAACCATATTTCAAAAGGGAAGCAGTCAATAGACTTCTTTCATGAGGAAGGCTTTGTTGGCTGGTTTGCTTATTGATGGCATGATATGAGTCATTTAGAATGATGAAGAGGTATCTGAATGATGTAAGATTTCTAGAAGATTTACAAATTAATTTGTCTTTTTCTTTCAGACTACTGTTCTCATCTTCAGGGTGATTGTCACAATGTTTCGGTTGATATAACCTCCGACCTTCTTCAGGTGTATCTTATCGAACTCTGAAATTTGGAAGGAATTTTGAGTGGAACCCTTTATTTACTTCACAGGGGTAGCGTGTTCTTGTTACATTAGCCATGACTGGATAGAGGTCCTAAGTAATTCGCTATTGTATTTTTCAGTTGGCCACACTGAGCATTGAACCTTCAACCTTCAGGAGAATATAATTTTTTTCCAATTGTATTTTCCAAGTACTCTAACCACTGCACCACAGACAATTCTAGGATGAATTTTAGGAGCCTTAAACCTATTTTTATTTCTATTTGTTAATATCACTATTTATTACTATATATATTAATGTATATCTGTATATACTTTATTTTGCATTCGTGCATGTCACCAATAGAAAATGAATAAAGAAAAAGTTATAAACTTTTCATATATTTTTAATACATTGTTGTTATATATATATATATATATATATTAATATTTTTACTTATTACTTGTATATATTATCTATTTATAATTAATGGTTCCCATATATTAAATTCTATACTAGGTCTACTTAGTAATTGGTTATTCCTCAGTATATGTGCTGCTTCTTTCAGTCATCTTACTCTTAATTTTTCTTATATTTGCAGATATGCATTCATTTTTACGCACACACCTAGATCTATATAAACTCCTCATCAATGTTGAGCACTTTACCTTTATAACTATAGTGACTATGATTTGTGTAAGTCGAGAATCAATCTCTTACTGTATCATAAAACTAAATCTAGAATGTCATTACTTTCTATTGCTATCTGGGAGGTGACTGTATTGGAGGGGATACCGCTGTGGCATGAGTTAAAATCCAGTCAGTTCCAGGGCACCACTTTCACTAGGAATGTTGGCAACTTTCATGTGGTCCCTCGAAAGAATTGGGTAAACCAGTAACAGAATTGAGTGAATCAAAAAAAAAAAAAGAAAAAAAAAAGTCTTATGATGCTGACTCGTACCAATTTACGCTTGATTGCTGATTGATTACATTTGTTTACGAAAACCTATTTGAAGTAAGCATAGAAATACTTGTTCTAACCTAGTTTTAGTGTGCTCGTTTCAGATATGTTTTGGACTTCCAATTTTTTTTTAGATATAAATTGGTGTAAACACAAAGTATTTAAATTTGTTGGTAATAAATTACATAAAATAAATGGGCTTTTAAGACTAATTTATGAATAATACTTTGACCTGCCAAAATTATCTGTTAAGCATCTTCCATAATATTCATTTTTTTTCCTTTTTAATATTATGAAAGAAATGCAAAAGGGTTGCGTAGTTAAAAGGTATAGTTTGACTCGTACGAATCCAAAATATCCAACCATGACTTATTTTAAAATCTTTAAAGATTAAAAAATTACACTTTGTATTATTGTGACAGGAAACCAATTGTTCAAATAACTCTAAGGCTTCAATGATATTTTTAGAATGTTCTTTCCCGATTTGTCATAACTTTGTGAAAACTCATTAATCAGCACTATTTTCAAAACACTTCTAGAATTGTAGCTCTAGATTTTCTACCTGCTCAACACTGTTACATCAGTTTTCTTTCAGAATATAACTCACCCATTTTCTGAATAAAGGTCTGATTTTAATTTGGATTTGGTATAAGGTTCCACTCTTAATGATTCCAAAATATTCAACTCTTTATTTTTAAAGTCTTCCACTATATAAACTTTTTAGAAATTAAAAAATACACCTAACATTCTCAGGACCCCAACTCCTCAAATCTCTGACTAGTGACCGCCAAATTTATGGAGTCTTTTTGGTTTTTGTAACAGTCTGTCTTTAAAAATCTACCAAAAATCAGGTAATTATTTAATCAATATGAAATTTTCACCGATTAATACATAAAAAATGCGCTTTATATGGGTGTAACTTTTTTTCATATTCATTGTCTAAATATATTTTTAGGATTTCATGCCCCCCCCTCTCCTTATTTGTCCCTTGCTCGACCCCTTAAAGTCCAAGCGATCCACTAAGCACACACTTATTTTGTGGTAGAAAGGTGAACAAATGTAGAAAAACAAGAAAAAAAAAAAAAAAAAAATTCATATGGTGCCTTCGATATTGAAGATTGAAATCCGAAATTTGAATGTGTTTAATTTTTTTTTATCTTTTGCGTTTTAAAGTGTGAGATTCATTGAATATGTTACCTATAATTATCTTTTAGATGAGGATAAAAAAATATTTTCTTTTACGAAAATGCTAAAATAGCCATACTTTTAAATCTTTAAAAATAAATAAAAAATTTGATTTTAGAATGTATAAACTTTCCATGTACCTGTACATAAATAATGCTTTAAAGAATCGATACAAAAAAAAACAAAACTGTGAAATTTATAAGTATTAATTGTATCTGCATATTATGGTTTTTCAAGATACGGTAGCCAGTTATGATTTACAAAGTTATCTCCTCTCCCTTTTTGAAAATTAACTATAATTATGAAGACATGGATTTCCGTAGATGATTGTGACATTCCAACAAGTTGCATCCCCACAGCGGGTTACCAAAAACAGCCCTTTTAAGGGCCACCAAATTCTAATGAAAAGTCTTTGTCAACTTGATTTATGCAATAAAGAATTTGGGGGAAAATGCAGTATGATTTAGTTTATGGGAAATGAGTATAGCTCATTGGTTAAATTAAAAAACTGACTAAAGGTGACGTTAAAACTAAGAAATATAACGCTAAAAATTTGTTTTGATGTAAAAAGAGAAAAAAAGCAGTTTTTCTTTACTTTTAACAAATATTAGGAAAAATTTTAAACTTGGTTGATTAATTATGAACGAAAGAAATTATAAAGCTAAAAATAATATTTAACCATAAATGGCATTTGTAATTATAATTTAATTAGTTATTTAAAAAAAAAAAATGTATTTGCCTGTCATTAAAATTCATGAAAATGCTTAAATAAATATTTAGACACAACTGGGTTTCCATACAAAAAATCCAAGATGGCGGTGGTAAGCACATGGTTCCTAAAATGTATGAGATTGTGCTAAATAATTGAATTATTTAAATTTATTCAAATATAAGGTAATTATATTCTAATATTTTTACATATTCTTATAGTCAATCATAATGAATTTGTTTAGGCATAAAAAAGTTAGTTTGATTCGAAAACCTTTTTAAAAAAAAAAAATTGTTTTGACATTTGGTGAAAACTGGGTCAAATGAGTTTTTTTTTTTTTTTTTTTTTTTTTTTAACTTAAAATTCTATAAAAAATTATAGAAAAGTGTATTTTGCTTTTAACAAAAAAACTTCAGGGTTTTATCTTTCTGGTAAAACCAAAAGTTTAGAAATAACGGATTTTAATTTTTAATAAGCTTTAGAAAAAGCAGTTTTTGATCGATTGGCAGTCACTACCTCTGACTCTGCAACTCTGTTTGAAATGAGTTTTCATATATTGATAAGACTATTTAGGCAATCCTTGTATTTTATTTTTTTGTTACATGATTATATTGCAATGGTAATATGGATTGATCCTCATGAGTTTATATATGTAAAAATGGATGTGAAAACCTCAAGTTTGAGGCGTGTTAAGTTTTGTTATATCCAGGCATTAGCAAGAAATGCAGATTTATTTTCATAAATAGGAAAACCAAATCTAATGGTGTTATATGTATTAATATTAATATATATGGCATGATCTTGTTGACATACCAGTTTCCATTAGATCACTGAAGTTAAGCAACATTGAACCTGGTCAGTACCAGGTACTCAATGTAGGACGTTACCCTCCCCCCTCCAAAGAACTGCAAAAACCTAATGTCATCTCCCTTAACTGAAATATACATTTGACTGGGGACAGCTTCTGAACTTTGTTCCTATGAAATTTCCTCCTAAGAGTGAAGCCCGTTCAACCTGTCTAGGGTGAATGTTGCTGGCATCTGTATGGGTGTTGCAAACTAAATTTGGAAGGGAGGTCCAGGTTCATTTTGGTTTTCAAGTACAAAAAGGAAACTTTTATTCCATTAGAGTCCACATCCAAATCTCGACTTGCGTGTTGATCTATGTGTCAATTTATAAATCAGAATAATCAAAGAAATCCCGTCTCTATGGGTCCATTTAAATTTAGCTGAACTTCAAATTCCTTTTTCTGTTAAATTTGTATTTCCATGTTAGAAATCTGATTTATCCAATTTTAAACAGTATTTTATATTTTGACTCACTGGTTCTTGTTAGATCATTGAAATTTAATGGTGTTGCGTCTAACCAGTATCAGATGGGTGACCATTTGGGGTTACCAAGTGCTGCAAAAAAAAAAAAAAAAAATGATAAATATAAATACAAGTACTTCAACATAACCTGCTAATCCACAAGTGTTAACACAACAGAACAACTCTCTTGGGTGAAAGTTCTATTCAATCATGTAGCAAAGTTTTGAGGACTGTATTTATTTGTTTTTATCTTGGATGTGAGATGATGATTTTTCGCTTGGTCTGTCGAATCCACTGTCTCTTATTCAAATCCTATCAGATCTATTTTAACTTTACTCGCTAATACCGTTGGGAATTATATAAGCACTGACCCTCTCACAGTTATGGGTGAAATAGAAACTTGTGTTCAATAAATTGTACACAGTGAATTGTATTGTTTTAGCATTAAATAATCTAAAAGTTTGGTTTATCATAAAATAATAATGAAAAAAAAAATTACCAAACCTATTTTTTTCCCATCCACTTTCACAAGCACACGGAAAATGAACACTTAAATTATGTGACACATAAACGAATTTAGCTCTTTGTGAATAAACAGTCCAAGATCAATACAACCCATAGTATTTTGTTGACTCTGCATACATGTCAATATCGGAACTGAAAGGGTTCAGCTATTGTTTATTATATTTTCCACTTGGAGCTGGAAGTCGTTTCCGGCTGAATGTATAACTAATTTCGGTTGTCTCTTCTAACAAAATTTTCATCTAACTGTATGGAAGCCTCAATTGCTTTAATAAGTTACTAATTATACTGAAGAACATTTGTGGCATGCAAAGTTTACAGAATGTATCTCTTTCACTGAATACAAAACGGTAAAATTAATGAAGAAAACTGATATTTGAGCACCTGTTGATGTGATCGTTATTTTTAGAATTGATGAGGATGGTGGGGAGGGAGATACGAAGTTAATCCTTTTCAAATGGAAAATGTTTTTTGCCTCTTTATTAAAAACAAGAACACTGCATACCTTCCCGATTTCCCCCATATAGATAGGTCAGTGTCTTATTTGGGCCTTACTTCTCCATATTGTATGAAGTATTTCTGGAGATATGCCATGGAAAGTGATAACTCAAAAACTATTTATTTGATCAGGCTGGAATTTTTCATGGCGTTTCAAAGAGCACCAGATCTATACAACAAATCTGAAGTTGAAATTCTGTCAAAATTTTTATCATGAGCAAACTTAATACAGGACTTCACTGCCTACAATATGGGTCAAGTAGCAAGTCTGTTTGCTTTTTTTTTCTTGACCGTAACTTACAAATTTCAAAATTAAATCTGTTAATTGAACCATGGCTGATATGTTGACAGTTTACTGGCAGTTGGTCAAGTGATATGGATGCTAGGCTGTTCACAAACAAGCAAACAAACCTACTTACAAACTCTGTGATGGAGGTAATTATAATGTGCTAAGAATAACACTAGAAATGTGGAAAATGTCAGAATTGGTCAGACTATGTAAAATAAATGTTAAAAATTTATTTTAGTGATATATTTTGTTTGCACAGATATCTTTTTTTATGGATTTTAGCTTATTAATTTTATTCTCAACAAACAGTAAAAGAATTATATGAATATTAAGCACATAAAAATTGCTTTCTTTATTACAAAGAAATAAATAAATGGATTAGGTTATTCTACTAATTTTTTTCTACACTATTTATATTGGGTATCACAAACCAGCCTAGTTTGGAATACAAAAATGAATATAGTGAAACTCTTATTAAATGTATTTTCCATGGTTTTTTAATTTTTTTTTTTTTTTTTTTTTTTTTTTTTTTTTTATACACAATTTAGAGATTTAATTTTACTGTTAATATCATATTAGGAAAATTCAATGTGTTAGCTGTTGAAATTAATTTTATATGAACACATCTGTTCTGTGTTATTGTATTTCCTTTGGTCTTCTGGTGTGTATGTGAATGGGTAATGGGAGCTTGCTTTAATAATTGTTTCTATTATAATTTTCATTTAACACAAGGTGACGTGTATAATGATTTTCTTCACTTGTTTGAAGCCTACATTTTTAGCTGTGGACTTTAAAAATTAGCTTCTGAACACATTGTACACCAGAGGAAAATATGGTGGCTGATTGAGATACTAAATTTGGAATTGTTTCACAAAGGGCTTTATGCTTACATAAGTTTTTAGATATAATGAAAATAAATTTAAGATTTCTTATGAGCCTTGTAATATTTAGAATTACAATAAAGGCTTTATTTATTTATTTATTTTTTTTTTTTCAGAAAATTATCGTCGTGATGGTAATTCTTATTTTCAGCTGTAAAATTAGATTTATAAAAATATTAATTTATATATATGCATCTTTTATTTCTTGACAATTTGTTGGTCAACATAAAAGGCACAATAATTGATTTATAATTTTAATTTATCAAAAATTTTTGGTATTTTTGTATTCTGTTAAGGATGAAGATTAATCTTTTGCTCTTTTTAAATTAAAATTTTTTTAAAATCTGTTTTGTGAAAACGCAGCTTTTAAATTAAACCAAATTTCACATTAAAAAAGTGTTAATGTATTTGTATGAACTTCAGTTTCTACTGTATTTGATGTTTAAAAATAAATTTTTTAGGCTATGTTCAGAAATCTATTCTATTGTACAATTGTTTTTGTCTATTTGTGCATATCTGTAAAAGTGAGAATGTGTGTGGACACTTCTCAATCTATATACTCAACGAATTTTTGATTTACAGACTTGAAATTTGGTATGTAGGGTATTCAGACATGAAAAACATTTTAATTGGTTTTCATCCGGAAAAAAAGGGCTGCTAAGGGATAAAAATTGAAAAATTGGTATTTGGAGTCATCAGATTTTTATCTGTTAACTGTTTTCTGAGTGCGCATGCGTGGGCATGAAACTTTACAGCTTCTTTATATTAATAAGTAGATTCGAAAACATTTTGTAAAGATCGTGTCAAGCTGGTCTAATGCTTATTATACTTGACTCCCTGTCTTTAGGTTTTGGTTTCAATCTTAACTTTTTTTTTTTTTTTTTTTTTACATATAAGAAGTGAACTGTTTAGAAAAAAAAAATACTCACATACACACATTTGTTTCTGTATTAATTAAAATATAATATTTATGTGTGTTTTACAATCGGACAATGCCAGGCGGCCTGCCAGTACATATATATTTTGAAAAGGCTTTGTGAGATAGTCTTTAATATATCACCCTATGGAACTCTTTATGTATTTGGTTATAATTTGTGACTTGTTCTTATTTAATTGCTTCCCCCACAAGGGTAGTAACACAGGTGGTTGGTTTTTAATGTGGGGGAAATCCAGTCTCCCTAAAGGGCATTGGATTGGAAAAAAATTGCTTCAGTTTTGGATTTCTCCTACATGGACTAAGGACAGAAAATATGAAGTGGAGTTAAAAATGATATTTTGCTACTAGCAAAAAAGCCCAGTGACTTATTTCTTGCTGGGTTTTGACAATTGTATTTACATCTGCCTTTAGATTTGTGAATCTGGACTTCTGACTATGGATCTGCACTATTTAATTATTTTCTCGAATTTTTCATTGTTACCAGTAAGAATAGCACACAAGATGTACAACCTGATATATCTGATCAATTTCATACAAATCTGAATAGAATAACAAAATAAATCAGGTTTGTCAATTTCTTTATTTTTATTTTTTGTATTGATTGCCAATATCCTTTACCATTCCTTCCAGCTTTTCTCTACAAGTTCCTATTCCATTATAAATATGCACAGGTCTTTTCATCTTCTTTTTACATCAAATACATTTGGTCTTGTTCAAATTTAGGAAGCTTTTAAACAAAGATTTTTTTTTTTTTTTTTTTTTTTTTTACAAAAACCTATTCAACTATACTATTAAATTTTTTTTTTTTTTTTTCTGCCAACAAAAGTTGAATAGAGCTGAATAAATCCTCTGTTCATTCACAAATCATGTCCCGGGTAGGTTATAAATAGAAATTGATGGAATGTTACATACCACGTGCCAAATTTAATTTTAATCTTATTCATCCTTCAAATTATCAGTAACATCAGCATTTAGCTATTTCTACTTTTTCAGAGGAAATTAAAAAGTGGGGAGGAAAGGGTTAACTCTGAAGCTGATGCTAAACAGCTTCAGGACTCTAGTTAACCCAGGAGACCCTGGTCATCCACAACAGCCCTAGTAAGTTGATGAGGGTCATTGGCTAACATCTGTTATACAGTTCACTAGGGTAAGTGAACATGAGTCTTGTATGATAAAAACCAAACATGTCCATGTAATCTTGTGAAAAGAATTTGCTAAACAAGTCTGAGAACACTGAGGGGTCTGGAATGTTCTTTTTTTTTTTTTTTCTTATTCTTTGAGAATAACTTCCAAGGAAGGTTAATGGGAGAAAAGATAGGTGGCTTAGTGTAAATCAGCAGACTTACTCATCACACTAAAGTTCTTATTTGTGATGATTTTTTGTAGTGTTTTTCTTTTTGTAATTTTTTTTTCTAAGCAAAAAGAACTGAGAAACTGAAAGTTGAGGGTTATTTTTTAAATTCCTTTATAGCAAGTTAAACACGTGTATCGGTTATATATATATATATATATATATATATATATGCATGCACACACACACGTGTATATATATACACACATTATTGGTTACATATGTGCATACATATATGTAATCAATAATGTTGGTATAATAAACATACTATGTACTTGCTCTATACTCCATCGAGCACTCTTTAATAAACACAAAGGTTTCAATAGATCTACATCTCGGAAACCAAACTATACAACCATTATTTATATATGTAACGTTATTGAATATTTTTTCTTAATAATATAATCTGTTAACTACATGGTATACATTAGATGTCCACAAATTCTTATTGAATTTCATCCAAATTTTATGAATTGGTCAGGAATAAAATTGGTTCAATTTTGATATGGATTTTTTTTTTTTTTTACTTTAGTAGATTGTAATCTATTGTCTATTTTATTTAAGTTGGTAAGGAAATATAAAATGTTCATCTTTTTAAATTGCTTTCGTAACTCAAACTATCTTCTGTTGTGTTTTATGGTTAATCTATAATAATAATAATAATAATAATGGCAAGCAATCTACGAAAGATTAATGCAAGCAACAGTAAAAGTATGCACTAGTTTTGTCTTCTCTGCGCCAGCCTCTCGAACCAGAGGTTCTGAAGTCCTTCACCACCCTTACTCAAGGCACGCCTCCATGCTGATCTATCTTCAGCTAGCTTCTCCCACACATTCACATCGATGCCAAGAGCGATCAGATCCCGTTGGACCACGTCTTTAAAGCGCAGCACCGGGCGACCGCGGCTTCTTGATCCATTTGTCAGTTCGCTGTAGAGGATATCCTTAGGAAGGAGACGGCCATTGGGCATTCTGCACAGGTGTCCAAGCCAGCGCGATCGTCGTATCTTGAGTGTCTGGAACAAAGAACGGCTGCCGGCACATCTTAGCATCTCTTCGTTGGTGATTCTATCCCTCCAATTGATGCCCATGATATGTTGCAAGCATCGGAGATGGTAGACATGTACCGACTCTGGCGTTGAAGTCTCCGAGTACTAGGAGGTGATCACTGGCTGGGATCCTGCTCAGTATTTTGTTGAGACAGTCGTAGAATTCATCCTTCACATGATCTTTGCTAGGCAGTGTTGGTGCATAGAAGCTGATGAGGTGTACTGGTGTATCGGCACAGTTGATCTTCAGTGTCATAATTCTCTCTGACATGCTGACCGGAGTGTCGACTACATGTTCTCTGAGTAATTTGTTTGTCACTGTGAAACCTACTCCATGGATGCGATGTTCCTCTTCTGCTTTGCCAGTCCAGAAGAAAGTGTAGTTCTTTTCTGAGATGGAGCCAGTTCCAGCCAATCTGGTCTCCTGTAGAGTGACTTCCGAGTCGGAGAGTAGTCTTTGAATTGTGATTTTGTAACAGGTAAATGATTTACGTCCGTGATTGCCTGACCACCCCATCGAAGCGACGGATGTGACGGGGCGGCACCTTACTGACCAGGATCCGAAGCGCCTGGTTGCGACGTCAATTTGACCAGACTTTTAACTCGTAACTATCTTCCACTATTGCGAGAGCTCATGCGTTGCCCAAGCAGCACGAGTGGAACTTGACCAGAGATGGTAGAACCCAAGGAAAGACAAGGTCGATACGTTGGTACCGACTCTGGCTGCAGGAGATGGCCGTTGGCTCATAAGAAGCTCATCCAACCTTTGATAGGTCTTATTTTTGGCCCTGCTGGGTGTCCCCACACCCTCCTCAATCTATAAAATTGTTGGACAACATAGTTTTTTTTTTTTTTTTTTTTTTTTTTTTTCCTGGCTTTTTGGCTTGGAGCAAAGTGTAGTATCTGTTCTGAGTCTACACTTCACCTTTTCTGACCTCGATCAGTGGAGGAGAAATCCTTCTAGATTGAGGCAATTTTTATTTTTGTCCCTATCCAGAATACTCCTTTTTGGGAGCACATTAAAAAACCGACCTTATGTCTAACTCTGCCCTCGTGGCGAGGCAAGTAAATGGCAACATGTTGTTTTTTGAAAATTCACACCCAAGCAATATTTTTAATAAGATTTTATTTTAGTTTAATTTTTTAACAAACCGATAACAGAAGTAATTCAAGTGAACTTCATAAAAATCTGATTTAAAAACAAAATTCGAGTGAGGGATAACATGCACCTGTTTAAAAAATCATTTTTACTAAAACTTGAAAGGGATTTAAATTTCAACAGTCATCAGATTTTTCGTTGATTTTTATTGCAAAACTGATATTTTAATGACGTATTCTGTCACTGAATTATTTTTTTCCAAAAATGTTTTTTACAAGAAAGTGAGAGAAAAGATATCGTGGAGGATGAACAAATAAAAAATGAAAGTAAAAAAAACAAAAATCTAAAAGATAACATTGTTCACTTATTGTAATATACCTTTTTATGTTGGTTGTTTAATTTATTAAATACCTGTGCGATGAACTTGCTACATTTCTACTCCTGTGATGTAAATATCCTCGATTGACCAGACTAGCAGCAAAACCCCACCCCTTCACTGTAGAGATCTCCAGATGCCGAAAACTTTCTACTTTAATCACTTTCCTCAAACTGCTTGCCTTTGGAATTCTCACTATACTCCCTGTCTCCCGACTGTATTTATATGCAGAAACTTAAATTTAACGTGAACAAATATCTTGCTACACAACTCATCTAGGATGTCCCCTATAAATTTGGCCCCTAAACGTAGTAACCGTTTGCACGTCATTGACAATATGCCTTGTTTGGGATGAATTAAAATAAATAAAAAATTACAAAGGACCATTATACTGTATTAAAAAATAATTGTATATATACGCATTTAATATTTTAATGGCGCTTCTATACTATTAGGACGAAATTTTGTAGTCGATAAACGGTATTTTCAGATAAAAAAAAACAATGGTTTCTACTGATTTTATTTTATTTTTTTGCCAATTCTAATAAATTACAATAGTAGCTTCCAAATTGTGCAGTCGAAATTACCTGAATAATATTGAATTAAGAAAAAAAAACAAAACACTTTAATCATGTTAGCGGGTGAAAAATTGCGGCCATCTTGATTAAATCGAAACGGAAAACTACCTCCCTTTTGAACTCTCCTGTGTCTTACGATCGTTTTCATCAAATTCTATTTTTTATTTTCTTTAATAAATAATTTTCTACCGTATTTATTTTCGTCATTTTTGGATATAATCATCTTAAAAATACGAGGAATGCATAGATACAGTTGTTTTCATGCTAAATTCAATATTACGATTTCCGAAATTTCGTTCCAATAGTGTAGAAGCGCCATTTTAATTGATGCTTATTTTTCTTCATACTGTTGTCCCCTTAAATATTGATATTTTGTATCGCCACTAGTTGATGATGACCTTCGAGTGTATTATTCATTTACGCTAATGTTTACCCCCTTAAGTATTATTTTTTAATTATTTATGAACGGTAATATTTTTTTATTTGTTTTCTTATGCAATTCAATTCCACTGAACTGATTTTTAACCTTCATTTTATAAATACACCCGTGTATAGCATGATGTGTTGCGGTGTGACATGAACGTATTTATAAACGCTTGCATATAAATAGAAAAAAATAAATAATAATAAAAATAAATAAATAAAAAAAAAAATAATCTTATTTTTCTTTTTGACGTTATTTTTTTTTTTTTTTTTTTACTCAGCAGTTCACAATTTTTCTTTTTCAAAAACGGACATTCAAACTTTATAATGATTTACCAGGCATGAGATAGATTAATAAGGCATACCATGCAACAATTACTAGGGTCCAAAAAGAATTTCTAAACCAATGTCTTCCACTGGATGCAAAGCTCCAGCCTCTGTTGCATCTCTGTGCTTGTTGTATATGTACTTCTACGAAACGACGTGCGCTGGTAAATTTGCTGCACTTGTACATCCCCCAACGTAAATACTTGAGTCTCGCCAACAAAATCACACCCCTTCTCTTTAGAAGTCCATAGATATTGAAAAATTTTCTACTCTATTTCCTCAGACTGCTTCTTTTTGGAATTCCCTCCCTGCTTCCCCTTTCTCTGACCAGACCAACATGAGCACCTTGCTGCCCAATTCTTATGCAGGTTCCTGTTTATAAATTTGATTCATCACAGTAGTTCCTTACACAGTAAATTTTTACGACATGCCCCAGCGTATTATAAACACCCCAACCTCCACATGTTAAGAACGGCTTTCGGAATGCCCCCCGCCCGACCTCGAAAGCCGTTCTTCACATTGGGGAGGTTGGGGGGGGTATACTACGCTGGGGCAGGTTGTAAAAAAATACCCCTTACACTCAAGTAACAAATTTTGAGATAAGGATTGAGATTTTTGTAGATTATTTTGGACCACTATTCTCATCTTGGTTGGTTAGATTCACAACGTTTTCGTCAGTGTAACCAACAACCTACTTTAGGTGTATTTTTTTAAACTTTAGGAACCTTCTAGTCGAGAAAAGATAGAGCTGAAAAAGGTTGGCGGTGACATCGGCTGAAACGTTGTGAATGTAACAACCGAAATGAGAATAGTAGTTAAAATAATAGATATGTTTTTATTATTTTGCAGTGCCTTTTACGTGAGAACTATTTATACATCTTGTTCTCATTTATTTACCATTTTTTTTTATTTTGTTTTAAGCAATAAATGAAAATGTTAACTCCCTCCCTCTCTCTCTAAATACGTGTCCGCGCGCACACACAACCTGTAACTGTCTATTTAGATTCATTTTAAACGATTTAAAATCAAACTCGCCCTAATTCTATCTTTATAGCAGACTAAATAAATGAGCTTTAAGGAATATTACTTGTAAATTAAACTTATTTTTTTTCTTATTAAATATATTTAAGACGTTTTTGTCTCTTAAACTTGAAGGTTTCCTCACTTTGTTTATTATATACTGCTGATTAGGTTGCTTTAAACCATATACCAAGTACACAAGGTTGTAGAGGTTAGTTATAAAAAAGACCCCCCCCCCCACTCTCTTCCTCTTGGAAACTCCTCACATTTCCTCTTCCTACTTTACCATTCTCCACCTGTTTTGTCTCTTCTACAAAGAATAAAAGAACCTCAAGAAAGAAAATAAGGAAATGAGGCCATAAATTGCTTATTCACTTTTCTCTCCTCCTTTCATGCCTCCTTAAGCCAAATTGGATGACCTAGCAGAGCTGGTGGGTCATGCAACTTCCTTGCTTTTCTATTTTACCATTGCTAGTCAGAATATGAGTATATTATGTCTTTCATTTCATGATTGCTTCTTCTTTAAAATAGTCTCAGAGTCTTGTCTTAGAGAAAATGTGACCCATATTTTGAAGAGGAAGATTAATTTCACGAAAATATTCAGTTATCAGTTTATCTTTTTTTTTTCTTCTTTTTCTAGAGTGAAATGTTGGTTTAAAATGTTAATACAAATTTGTCATTAAATTTTTTCTTCAATATAATGTATTTTTAATTGCATGTGACCACCGCTTCCTAAATTGGAATAAAAACAAAACAATTAAGTGGAAGATATTTAGAAAAAAACAAAAACAAAAAAAAACAGTTGAGTTTTAGAGAAATATTCAAATGTTCTTGCTGAACAATTAGTACTAGTAGCAATACTGAACTATTCCTACTGTAAACAAAAAAAAAAAAAAAAAAGGGAGGGGGGTTGAAGTTTATAGTTCAACACTAATAAATTACTGGGTAAGAAAACAAGCAAATGTTTGCTTTAACTGATCACGTGTATGTGGACGAAAATAAACATATACACTTGAAAGAAAAAAAAATAGTTTATTCATTATATTTTCATTTTTAAGTTAAGAAAATGAACAACAAAAAAATGTATTCAATACACTTCTGACTTTTTTAAATACTTTTTTTTTTTTCAAAAAGTCAACCAAAACATATTGCCACTTGGACATAAGAAACTACTATTTAGAATCCTATCTAATAGGGTATTGTGGGGAGTTGAGTACATTTAAACTTCTGCATGTCAATACAGTCAAATAAACCGGGAGGTAATTCTGAAGCCTAACAGTTTGAGGGAAGAAACTATTACATTAGAAGGCTTTTCAGCATCTAGTGATCTCAAGTGAAGGGATGGAATTTTGCTGCTTGTCAGGTTGGTTGGGAGTATGTACATCGAGAGGATTTAAAAATTTAAGAAAAAAAAAGACATAAGGGAAAGTATAACTTTCTTGAATTATTTAAAAATTGAGTGTAAATATTTTCTTACATGAAATTAAAACTTGGGTAGTGGTGATGGGGGGGGGTAAAGATTTCTGGGCAACGCCAGGTAGGTACAGCTTATATTAAAAAATAAACAGCAAACCTATATTAATACATTCATACTGATACAACTGAAGTGGCAAATGAATTCTTTCACATTTTTATGATGTCAGTGTTTTAGAACATTTTAAAAGAAATCTGTAAAATTAAGTATTACATCAATTTTGAGCTGGGGTAATTTCGATATTGATGTTAGAAGAAAAGGGGGAGTAGAACATTGGATTTGAAAGTTAAAAAAAAAATTGAAACGGTATACTTCATTTGAAAAAGTTTTCACAAATCCAGCTCTGTTAATTTATTATAGTTGCCTGGGTTGTACAAAATTTAATATAGTGTCATGAATGGTCAAAATCAACATTACTAAAGCTATTACTGCACCTCCACTTAGCCTTTGCGCTAGGATCAAACTAATACCTATCTTCTCCATGGGTAGAGGAGAAATCCTTTTAGACTGAGGCGATCGTAATTTTTGCTCCAATTCAATGACTTTTTTTTATTATTATAATTATTTAAAATTTTTTTATTTTTTTAAATTCGGATTTATCTTCCAAAGAGGCTTTTGCAGTGTTTGCCATCAAATTCAGCTTAATGGTGGTTTTACATGCTGGCATGTGTTAAGGTTGGAACTTTTCGTTAATCAAAGCAAATTTTTTTTTTATGCCGGATGCCCTTCCTGAAGCCAAATTACGTTTAAGTATATTAACTAGGCTTTAAATGAAGCCCAAATTAGATCCCCCACAGAAGCTAAATTAAAAATGTCCTTTTGGTGGTTATTTTATTTTATTTATTTTTTTTAAAATTATAAATAAAAAAAATCAAGAAAAAAAAAAAAAAACCCCGGCACTTTGTGTAAAGTGATAACTTCTCTATAAGGATATGACCCAATAATTAATTTATGCTCTTATTCACGTCAAACAAAGCACAGTACCGCCTGGACTACTATTTGGGACCATATCTACATGTCAGGTGTTGATCAATGAGATTTTTGTTCACATTACACTTGAACTTCTGCATACCAATGCTGCCAGGGAAGCAGGAAACCAGAGGGAATTCCAAAGTCTAACAGTTTGAGAGAAAGAAACTGAGTAGAAGTCTTTCCAGGATCTAAGGATCTCTACAGTAAAGGGGCGAGATTTTGCTGCTTGTTGGATTAGTTGAGGTAGGTGTATTTACAAGTACTATGGGTTTGTCAGAACGCATTCCAGTAAAGTATTTGTAAAGAAGCACGGAAATGCGATATTGTGATGATGGGACAGGCGTTGGAGTTTGGTAGATAGTGTGGAGCTTATGTTGGAGATTTAATTTTTTGGACCTGTTGACCGGGGGAGGGGTTGATGTCGGCTTTTATTGTATGTAAGCATGTCTTCAGTTATCTAAGAAAGTGTTGAGCAGAATTAAACGGATTTCTGTATATATTACCGTTTGTTTTAATGTCATTTAATAGATATGTACTAACATATATGTGTGTGTGTGTGTATTATCATTTTAATTTCATTTTTTCTATAACTGAAGTATTTATCCCATGTGATCAAAGCTAAGTAATTGCTTCTTATGTATTAAAATATTGATTTCCATCCATGCTGCACGTTTTACAGTTAAATAAATTTAACATCTTGATCCTTTTACTTAAAATCTACAAATGAGAGATTAATGAAAACTTCCCAATCCTCTTTATACGATTGTTAATTTATTATAACTGGGGACATTGTTTCTTTATGTGCTGAAGCATGTTGAACTGTAGGTGGCATATATGTGGGATTGCATGTACTTTTAATAACTGGGTCACTTTCTTTATTGGAGCTGAGGAAGTTTCAGCACACTTTTATGAATGAAGTGATGCTGTTTAAAAAAAAAAAAAAAAAAAAAGATACCGTGTTTCTCTGCGTATAAGATGACCCTTAAAGTTAAAAAATAATCTTTAAAAACCAATATTTCATAAGATACCGGGTGTTGCAATCTCTAGCCTAGGTTAAATAAACCTGGTTTCGTGATTCAGCAGTCATCTCCTACAATCGATATGACACATTAATATTTACTCCAATTTTGTACCTCGTCTTATCTGACGATCGCCTTATACACCGACATATACGGTAATTATAATTGCAATTTTTATTTAAATGTTTGGAGCAGAGTAGCAATATGGATCATGGCATTGTCATGTGAAGTTCAAATTCTGCTAAATTTATTCTTATGACCTGAACAGTACTATTAAGCGACAGCATGACCCCCCCCCTCCGTCAAATGCTTGATTTGTAATTCTAAAATAATTAAATATTGTTTGTTGCTTCAATATATCTCTACATCTAGTTGCATGTTTGTTTTAATGGGATAACATTCAAAGTTAATCAATGTAATCAGGTGCTATGCATAAAGAGATAGGTAATGTTAGCTATATTTAGTTTTCGTCCAAAGAGGGTGGAAATCCCTTTGTGAAAATTCAGATGCCTCCGATTTTGATGACATTACAAAAAAAAAAAAAAAAAAAAAAAAAAAATTATGTAGCTATTAGCATTTGTTTACCGAAGTTTTTTTCGTGTATATTTCTTTTGCACAAAATAGATGCTAAACTTTTGGGATTCCAACAATTTGGGGATTGAGTTATGTTTGAAAAAACCCCCAAAAACCCTTCAATTTTAATTCATCTTCATGCTTAACTGACAGTGGTTCATCTTTCTCTCTCATTTATAGTCTCATAGCATTCTTCTTTGTATTCTCCCTCTCTGTGTTTATTAACAGAATGTAGTTAAAGATTGGAAGAATCCATTACAAATAAAAGGGAATAACACAAGTAGCAATACAGTGTAACTCATGATTGAGAAGAAGCTATAGCAAGCAGAAAGTGACTAATTTAGGATTTTGTCGTTATTCTTTTATATTTAACTAGCTTTACCACCCTCCCCTTCCAAACAATTCAACCATAACTGAATGAATGACTTCATGGGTTTTCATAGTAATTTTATATTTATATTTTTACACTTACTTGAATTTGCAGATACGATTCAAGTTCAACATTGTAATCTTGGGCAATGCAGATTGATCCAAAGGCAGAAATAATGATCTGCACATACATTTTCATATCATTTCTGATGAATACTGTACTACAGAGTACTTCGCAAAAAGAATGAAAAAAAAAAAAAAAAATAGAATTTAAAAAAAACAAAAACAGTGAATCAGCTATGTGTACACAAATGTTCCATGATGTAAATCAAATAATGGGAGGTAATAAATGGACAGACAATATGAAGTAAAGACTCAGATATCTGAAGACACTGTTGTTTGGCTCGTTTACTACTCCTGACTGCATTGAATCAAATGAATGGCCTCCAGAAAGTCCAGATCTCAATAGGTTTTACCCTTTGGCATTTGCTGTTACATCAACTTTTATTACAGAGGAGAGAGGTACCGCTAATGAGCATAAAATCCTCATAAACTATAATGATGAAAGCTTGGATTAACGTCTCATTTGAAATCAAAGGGCAACTGAAAGTTGGCTAAACTCTTTGTTTTTGCGCAGCTTCTCAAGAAAAATGTATTGAACATCTAACATGTTTGTTTTTCTTGTTTTGACAATACTGTTATCAACAATTGTTTATCATTTCGAACAATTACACACATATGTAAAATAATTGTGATAAGGAGTAATTTGTAGTTTTATATTAATAGAAATCTAGACTAGCTGGTCCAAGTTTGTTTTCCAAGATGTTAGCTAAAAGTTTTATTCATACTCCTTCCTGCATTATTTTGAAAATGCAATGGTTTTCCTTTCCCCCTTCTAACATTTACAAACTATATCTATTGTCACAATATGGAATTATTCTCCAATACTTAAACTTTTCATAAAGATTTTGAAAACTTATTTTGTAATATTCTAAATTGTTGACATAATAAAAATGGGAAACCTTTCATTATTAGTTTCTGTATGTATGCCTATACATGTGGTCGTGTCCATTCTAGTGTGTGTATATATATGTATTTTGATAAAGTCACCATACTATTTTTTTTTTTTTTTTTTTTTTTTTTCCCCCTGTTTTTGGTCTTCTCTGGGGATGCTTTCTTGATGCTAGAAGAATATCTTACAAAGAAACACAACACCGATTTCTAGCATGGCTTTATTTCATCTAATGAGTGAACGGGGTGGGAAGCATTGCATTGTTGACCACTTAAACTTATGTTTCTTTCTTCAATGCATCTTCGCGCCTAACCAAGACATCCACTTCATCTAAATGCAGAAAACCAACTGAGTTTTCATGCGAACCAAAAGATCTCTTCATGCATCGTTTTTCTTTCATGCGAACTCAATCACCTTCAGTTGTTATCGCTGACCCTAGCCACCCGTTTGATATACATCAACTATAACTCCTAGAACTTTTTTTGCACTAACCAACTTGCCAGCAATTCCAATTTCCAACCTGCCGGCATAACCTGGGATATATTATCTTATATAACACTAGGAGTATATTAATATATATATAAAGCTGAATGTGTGTGTGTGTGCCTGGTCACGAATAGGCTCCTATATGGTTGACTATTTTAAAAAACTGATTACATATAATGATAGAAGATGTATCGAGACACAGGAATGCGTATGTTTGATCTGGCAGAACGGTGATTCATTAAAATTGTGGTGTCTGCATTCGCGCCTGGTCCACAAAGTATGGAAATAAAAAAAACTAAATAAAAAAAAAAAAACGTTTACAAGTGTTTTTGATATAGATGTACATAAGAATACTTTTTTAAGTATGTTTTAACGTAAATAGGGATGGTATAATAAAATTGTGGGGTCTGCGTTTGCGCCTGGCCTCCATAGAATGGAAATAGGCACTAACTATAATAAAGACTTTTCATATCTATCTGCGTAAGTATACTTTGATAATTATGTTTCAGTTTGAAGGAATATGGTATAATAAAATTATGGGTTGTTTGTTCGCACCTGACCTCCATAGAATGGAAATATGTCACAAAGTTTAACAAGGTTTTTTAATATAGATCCACATAATATTGTGATAAGTGTTTCAGTGTGAACAGGTATGGTATAATAAATTATGGGGTTTATCTATTTTATTTTTACTTTTATCATATTTTGCTTCGGGATTTGATACCCCCAAATTCGAAGCTATCTCTTTACAACCCTTCCTTTTCATAACCTATCTTACTTTCATAAATCAGAGTCCATTTTCTGGAGGGTGTTTTTGAACCCAGTCAACGACGGGTACTTTTGCTAGTGTGTGTATATATATATATATATATATATATATATAAATTTCTACCTCTTAAAGAAGTTTAACAGTTGAGCACTGTCTGTTGAAATGTAAAAGTTGGTTATTTAACCTGTATGCAAGATCGTGACTTTAGTCGCTTGATCACTGTAGACTGTTCTTGTATAACGTTTATGCCTTTATAAATGCTTAATTTCACTTGAATATCATTGTGGTTGATGGTGACCCTGCGGTATTCCTTTCTAATGGAGACAGATGACTTTGTTGCTGGGGTTTGAATCTCACCATCAGTGACAATTATAACCTTCCTGCATTGATGATTCCGGAAGGATAAAACACTAGTGCTTGTAGGTATTAAAAATAATTATTTAAAATTATAATTATACTAGCAAACCATCTGTCATTGCTAGGTCGTAAAATACGCATAAATATCATTTTAATTCCTACAGAAACTGAGACGTGCATGCAAGTATTGTTTTTTTCTAAACAGTTCAGTTCTTGCAAGTAAAAAAAAAATAAAATACTCAAGCTGAGATCGAAACCAACACCTAAAAGACAGTGAATCAAGTACAATAACCATTAGGCCATCGTGCCACTATCTTTAAAAAAGTATTTTAAAACTTATTCTTAACATAAAGAATCTGTGATGTGAACAATTTGCGCATGCACAGTTGTGCCACAGTTGACACGGAAAAATCCTATGACCACCCCCACTCCACCCTCATACAAATCTTTCAATTTGGGTCCCTTAGCAGCCTTTTTTTTCTGGATGAAAACCGATTAAAAGTTGTCCACATATCTGAATATCCTATATACCAAATTTAAAGTCTGTAGATCAAAAATTTGAGTATATAGGTTGAAAATTGTCCTCACACACACATTCTCACTCTTATAGATATATAGATAGAAATAAATGAATCTAATTTTATAAAAATTTTTATTTTCTCAACGTTTTTATTTTAACGAATTTATTATTTATGTTAATTAATTTACAAAGCTACTTATCGAAGCATATTTCTTTTTAAGTGATTGACTATTAAAAGATCAGTTAAGATCAAAGAATTCAGTGTCTTTTTTTAGTACAATGTAAATCAAAATGGAAGTATTCTCATGATGAATATTCTGAGTCAAAATGTACTGAACTGATTTCTTATTGTGATCTATTCACTTTTTGTTTTTGTAACATTAGACACCCATCCCTCCCTAATTGTCTTGTATAACATGTTTATTGTAATATTTTCCTGCAATAGAATGAGCAGCAGACATCTCGGTAAAATGAATTTGTTGAACAAGTAGTCATAACCTCCCGCAGTCGGTCCAGTGCATGTTAATACTGACTGGTTATTTCGTAGGATTGAGAAATCAATAAAATCCTAACTAGACAATTCCAGAATATCGTGGATCTTCATTGGTTTTTTGGAGGTTGATGAGTAGAGAGGTGGGCATTAACATAGGAATTGGCCTTTGTTGGATGATGCAAGATGAATGTTATGTCCATAAAGTAATCGATGTTTGTATTTTTATTTTGAAAAATGTAATTTTGATGGATTGTAACCAGAAGGAACTTCCTCATTTGCTACTGCTTTAGCATGGTGCTACCAAAGTAATGCAAATTGATTTTTGGTGGAAAGGTTCCCTTTTTCTCATACTAAGGTTTTCATAGTTGTTCAGGTGTCTAGAAAAAATGCTTGAAATATTAAAATATGACAGTTATTTCTCTTATATAAAATTTAGTGATTGTATGTAATTTTCTTTATCCCCCCCCCACACATGTAAAAAAAAACAAAACAAAAAAAAAGCCTTAGTTTTGATGACCTTAGGAAGATTAAATCTGCATAGTATAACGAAATGTATGCAGAACAGGAGACTTTGATGGTATAGTCATGTTGAAAGAATGGGAGTTCATTGTGTATTCATTCTTTCCCAGACTGTTATCCTCATCTTCATATTTGTTTCACCAGGCATCACATAGTGAAACGACAATAACTATGAAGATGTCTGCAAAAGAATAAATACACAAATTATGAAGTCTCATCTCAAAGAATCTCTTTCCCCAATAAAAAAGAATTCTGTAGAGCAATGGTTCTCAACCGGGGTCCATGTGGACCTCCATGGTACATATAACGTTAATATCGGTTCAGTCTTCCTTCAAGATAAACTGTTGATATGTTCTTTGGTTTTCTTTATATTACTGAAAAATAAAATAAGCTATAAGGGTTCACCAAAATACATTAAAAAGAAAAGAAAGTCATCCTTCAAGATAAACTGTTGATATGTTCTTTGGTTTTCTTTATATTACTGAAAAATAAAATAAGCTATAAGGGTTCACCAAAATACATTAAAAAGAAAAGAAAGTCATGATTAAAAAAAGTGTTGATAACCATTGATGTAGAGTAATTAAGTTAACAGATCCAGTTCATAGAGGAAGGCATAAAAATACATGGAAATAATAAAAAATAAACTTGAGAAATAGTGATAAGACTTGAATAGTTTGGACGCCAATTTCATAATGGGGCCCAACACTTTCCAATAGCTATTTAACCTATTATGATGCGATATATAATAATATATATATCTCGTGTATTCATCACCAATTACTACTATTTGTCTGAAACTAATTAACTGATCGCTATGAATTTTAAAACACGAATGCTAGTCGTAAGATTGGGTAATGTAGGCTATATTTAGTTAAATGTAGTTTTGTGTAAGGAGATAGACATTTTAAGTTTCATAGTTTTTCTAATTATAGGGATTAGACTTCAAGTAATACATATTCTCAAAATTTCAGTTTCTTTACAGTATTTTAATGGCCATGGTCATATAATGCTCCATATATGAAAATATATTTCTGATTTGTATGAAGTTTGATCCATAGTTAATAGACATTAATTAAGCAAGGTTTCCTGGATTTCAATTTTTTTTAGACCAAAAGTTTTAGTCACTTTTCTTAGAAGTGAAATCATTTAAATAAGAATTTCTAGAGAATTATTTAATATATTTTTTTCATAATCAGACATAAAATTGAATGCCAAAATTTTCTGTTTGACGATTTAATTTATTAACTAGAAAAGGTATTAAAGTGTATAAATTTTGATTTGGTGATTGGCACTTCAATATATCATATTAGAATCCTTATGGATCCATAGTACCTAGTTCACTTGGGATGTTGGCAGCCTTCACTTGAACCCCCTCGCCAAGGGGCTTGATTCTGTTTGGGGAAGCCAGCGCTAAAAGAATCAAGAAGTAAAAAAAAAAAAAAAATCACAACCGGTAAGAATTGCATTTTTTACTTTGTAATTTTTCTGTATAAAATTATGAACGGCACCACAACATCGAACAGAGAGCAAAATAGAAAGTGAATAAAACAAGTTTGACGAACATTGCAGTACATATTGCATCTTCATTTTGTGGTAAAGAAAAATATTGATTTCTGTTTTATTTGTTTTGTTTTCTGGCTGTAGTCATGGTATAGTTTTCATGAATTTCTTTAAGGTCTTGTTTACATTTTCACAATTTAGTTTTTTTTGTGCATTTGTTGGAAAATAAGCCCAGTTAGAAATCAATAACACCTGGCAATTAAAATTTCTTTTTTTAAAATTATGTAAATTAGGCATCACATTTACTCTTGTAATAGACATTTTTTTTTTTTTTTACTGCATATATATAATATAAATACTAATCCTTGCATGTTTTGAATAGAATATAACTCTGCACTAGCAGCAATATTAATATTAAAATAAGACTATTTTCAGTATTTTAAATTGAAATGTGACAAAGATTTGGTTACAGACATCAAATCATCATTACAATTACATTTTATAGTTCTGCTTTATATTTTACTAGCAGAGAGACCTGACGTTGCCCGGGATTGAATGATTATCAAATATTTTACACTCCTATATTTTTATTGTAATTGAAATCCGTGAAATCGCCCAGGAGAAAGCTTCACATGCCTCTATGCAGTAACTTTGTCTAAAATGTTATTCTACATTGCACTCTAGAGAACCTACTGTTTCTTTTATAAAATTATTTTATATAAACTTCTTTCCAGTTAACGAAAAAAAAAAAAAAAAACATTAAGAAATTTACGTGCGAGGTTTGAACCTACAGACCACATCATGCAAAGAAAAAAATATCAAACAAAAAAAAAACATGTAAATTTTCCAGTCTTATAAAATTCTTTGCAGTTAATGAAAAAAATTAAGAAATTTACGTGCGGAGTTTGAACCTACAGACTACATCTTGCAAAAAACAAAACAAAAAAAAACATGCTATAAACTTACCTACAGTAGAATTTGCATGGCCCATTCTATCATTGTTGTTAAGCAATGACATGGAAAAAACGGCTTTACTGATATATAAATTAAAATAACGGTTTCGATTATTGGGGTATTCTGAGACAAAACTTAACTGAGATCACTCCCAGACTTATACTCTAAGTTCTGTAAATTTTTAAGAAAATCTGTTCGGCCATTTTGGAGTCGATAAGGAACGAACTCACATACACGCACACACAAAGTTGCATTTATTTAATTGTACAGATTATAAAGAAAATGTGTTTAATATTCATCTCTAAGAAATATTGAAAAATAAAAATGCTCACGAGTGGAATTTTTAATTTAAATTGATTTGAATTTTTATTTTATTATTTTTGGCCTTATAGTTTTGTCACTTGAATTCCTAAAATTGATTCATTAGTTTTTCACAGAATGAAATTATATGAACACAAAACTGATTTGGCTAGATTTTTCTTTTGGAAAACTGGTTTGTCCCTTTTGAAAGATGAAATAGCACTGAAAATATCTATTTTCAAATAACAAAGATTTCCTTTATTTGCTTAGAACCTAGCAAACTTCAGTATCAATGGAATCCTCAATTATTGTAAATTCTAGAAAAAAAGATTTTTTTTTTCCTCAAAGAGTACTAAAATATGCCCCCCCCCCTAAATATTGATAAGATCTGTTTTTTATCCCTCACAAATATCTAAAAGTGCACTCCCCCCAGTTCATCAAAAGTTGTGATCAATGGCTGTTTATTATAGAGGATCAAAGATATTTTACATGCTTATCCAGCCCTGAAAAAGTTTTACTGTTCGTAAATTATTTATCTTTACCAATAATTCTACAGTTATGATGGTCATCATTTTAGGACTATTGAAAATTTATTTACATGGGGATTCTTATATACACACACACACTTTAAATGACGTTTAAAAATACCTGACTCCAACGCCTGGAAAAATTTCTCATTCAAACACACTCTCCATTTTTGTGACTAACTTAGCAAATAAAAATTTCATGTGATTTTTCTATAGTTGAGTCTTGAAATGAATCCGTCCATAAATCTACTTGAAGCATTTCCTGAGTGATTATTTTATCTAAAAATAACAATTGAACAATATGAACTTTTATGGCAAATAAGAAACATCCTTTATTTTTATTTTTTTTTAATTTTTTATTTATTTTTAGACCTTTCTTCAGTTTATAGTTATTCATATTCAAATTAATAAATGAATTTCTAACGATGGCTTATTTTATCCAAAAAAAAAAAAAGATTCTTTTCATTGACATGTTTTCATTCAGAGATGTAGTTTAGCTTGCAATATGCTAGAAGTGAGCTTTCTTTTTTTTGTTCAGCAGACATTTTGTTCAACTTTACTATTGAATGACTAACATATTAGGATTTGCTTCACCCTTTCTCCTCCTGCCTTTCTTTCATCCCCCCCCTCCCACATATTGCTAAACAAAGACGGCACTTTACTTGCCTTTTGCTTTGTCAGACAACTTTATCATTATGATTATACCATCAATTGAATACTACTTGAGTTGAGGACACTTAGAAATTTGTGCCATGGTGCTGTGTATTTCTAACTCTTCAACAGAAGTGCCAGGTCATAAGAATTGTAGTTGCTAGATCAAAAGACTTTAGCAGAAGTGTTGCCTCATTTTTGCTATTTGTTTTTTTGTTTTTTTTTGCCATCCACATTAAAATTGTTTAATGCAATCTTTTGTGAAAAATAGTTGTTTTCATGCTTACATTTTAAGCTTTTAGTTTTTTTTTAACTATGATCTGTTTATATATATATATATATATATATATATATATATATATATATATATATATATATATAGTGTGTGTGTTATTTAGTTATATTAAAGATGATGTTTCTCCGGTGTTTTCAGTTATTTTAAATGAAAATAACATCTCCCCCAGTGAGGGTAGCAAAAGGAAATAAGAAAACGTCTCCAACTGGAAACTTTTGAAAAAGAAAAGTGTAGCCAACAGTGAAGTAAATAAAAATCTGACATCCTCCCCTCTACTGTTGGAATGAAGTCTGAAAGAAATTCTTCACTAATTTTATGAAACAAAACATGTCTCATGAAAATAGTGAAGAATGTCTTTCAGACTTCATTTCAAACAGTAGAGGGGATGATGTTCGACTTGTTTTTTATCAAACACTTGAAATGGTTTTGTTTGACAGTTTTTTAAAATTTTGTACGACCGAGATGGATATATATATATATATATCCATTCATCCATTCGGGTTTGGCATGGCCACAGGCGAGACAACCAAAGCACCAAAACTGAAGCTGCTTGCCAAAACACTACATATACAGATGTAGGCAAATTTGGGCATATTTTATTGGTTTTTACCAATTGTCATCAAATTTTAACCATAATGTTATAATTTTCAAAAAGCCTGCAAATTTTCATGTAGTTTCGTCCCATAGAATCAAAGATATGAGCATTTCAATAATCAACTTGGCTACAAGTATATAACTATACTCCTATAAATTCGTTTTTCTTTTGTGTGTATTGATATTCATATTAAAAACCCTCTTTTCTATTTATTTAAAAAGAAAATACAATATTCTTATATGGGTTGTGGAATTGCATTCACGAGCAAAACATCTAGCTAATTTGCATATTCTTTTAAACATTCATTTCAATTAATTCCCTATTAGTTGCTTTGGTTTTCTTATGGGATAATCATCTTTAGTTAACTATTACGTGTAATTATATTCATGCAGATATTGTACATGATTTATACTTGCATAATATTTGCGTAAAAAAGTTTATAGTAAACACAAAATTATTTCCATATATGTTTATGTATACGTATATATTTTTGTTTAACAAATTTTGCCTACCAAACTCCTAGAGTTTTTGGTCTACACACATGAAACTTCATATATAAGGTATTTGAATCCATGCAAAAACTTTATATTTGGGTTTTAGCCCGGAAAAATCTTTGCAAAAGTGTGAAAATTAAAAAAATGAAATTTACCAGGTGAAGATCGAACGCCGGCATTACAAACGCATAACATAGTAGCTATTGGTTCGTGTTTTGATTTTTAGCCTTGCAGTAAACATGTTTTCATAGCCCAGTCATTGACGGCAGAGGCAAAATAAATCGTGAGCTGAACGTTTTGGTTTCGATTCTCGGTGGTGGCGCATGAGTCTTTTTTTTTAATTCTTTTTAAATCATTTCTATATATTGCATCCAATCTATCTATCTATAAAAGTGAAAATGTCTCTCTTTTCTCTATGGTAGTTAAGGAAGACTATTGTACAGAAAGGTATTACTTTACATATTCACACTTTTTAATATATACATATGCACATAACCTTATGAACAATACATAGGGCCTGAGCAAAGCCGGGCGGAACTGCTAGTGTATATATATATATATATATGTATATATCACCTTCTTCGGCAATTTTATAAGTTCCAAATCTCAGCGACTATTGATCAGAATTAACAAATGAACACGTGTTGGAAAGCTAATGACCCGAGTTGTGTAGTGGGCTATGTGACATTTGCCCTTAAGGTCGCATATTAAGGGGATCCTCCATCATTTAGAGCCTATTTTTGGCACTTTTTTTAGAGCCATAAAATGTTTCAATCATAGTCATTTGGTTTCCTAGTTTTGCATATGAATTACAAAATATATATTTTCCCAAAACCTCTGGCCTTGATGGAAGGGAAACAAAAACTTGCTGCTATGGCTTCAAATGATCTGAAATAGCAGGATTCCAAATATTTCTTATGTTATAATCGCTCCTCTTTGGTTTTCATACACACAGTATAAGGACTATTTGACACAGGAGATATTCATAATTGTACCCTATTTCCAAAAGAGGGGAGATATAACATGAAAAATATATATTATACATAAATGATTTTCGGTAGAAATTGTCTTGCCCCATGAAAATGACACAAAAACGATCACCCGGAACGGTATACAATTTCTGTAGAATTTGCAAAATTTACTTTTCTTTGTGTATTATTTAGAAGAAAAAATGTTAAATCTTACAAAATATTTAAAAAAAAAAAAATAAAAATAAAAAAAATATCAATGTTTTTAATTAGCTTTCAAATTTGATAGTACTGAAAGTAATTTATTTTATTTTATTTTTTTTTGTGTGTGTGTTTCCTTAGTAGTGAGAGATAGTTTGGAGTTTTACAATGTGAAAACGAAACCAGCATGCACAAAGCGAATAGACAAAGCCAATTGGGAAATGTAAAGAAAAATGAGCACAGAAGATCATTTTATAGAAACCTTGATTACAATAGCAAAGGACTCTCTTTCTAGAACAGGCATAACAGGTTCTGATTTGATAACGAATGAAAAATAGCTGAAACTGCAAAAAGCTGTTTTAATGCTGGTTTTATAAAAAACCAGCAATTTACATTTACATCTGAGAAAGTCTTAACTATAATAATAAACCGAGTTTTGATAGCATGAGTCTGTCGAGCATATGTACAGTGTGATGATGAATGTTGAGGACATGCATTGCATGAATAGAAATTATACAATCAATGTGTAACCTGTCTTAAAGATAGACTTGGATTTAATGAGCCCAGGAACAATATATGGAGATATGTGCAGAAGAATATTCTTTAATGATAGGACCATGATTAAAGATTAATAGTTCTTGGGTTAGTGGATGGAGAAAATTGAGGTAACAGGGAAAAGCCAAGGAAAATAAAGTTATAAGAATGGACTTGAGAGAAAGAGGTAAGATAAGTTAGTTTACAAATTAATTTTTAAGTTTTCAAAGACTTGCCGGCATGTAAAGTGGATCTTAAACTAAATATGATGACTCTTATTCAAGTAAGACATTTTAAACATTTAAACTGTTTTCTTTTTGTTTAATTTTTTTTTATTGTCCTCCTCAATATATATATATATATATATATATATATATATATATAATGAATGAATGAATGACAAGTCTATATTCCAAATTTCATGATGGTGACCATCTTACAATTTATTCCTTTAATTCAGTTGACACTTATAATTCTTAACAGTATGTTTCATAGCACAAAATCAATCACTTTATTATATCAATCAGTGAATCTATTTTGCCCTTAACTCCTCAGAAGAATGCTTTTTAGTTTCGTATATGTAAACACGTGTAATAGATTATAATTTGTTATTTAGGTAAATATGGATATATTAATTATAAATAATAAATTTACTAATTAATAAATAGAACATTTCTGACAATATATCTTAATTAATGGAATTTTTTAATACGAATATGTGGGTTTTAGTGACTTCTAAAGTCTAAATGGTGTAATGTAAGCAAACTAAGGTATTTGCAGCTTCTCTTCCAATTTTCGGATTTTTTAATCATGTCCAAACGCATTTTATTTTCTGTTGGTGGATTGATTGTTGCTATTTTTTCTGATGAGTTAAGGACAAAATAGATTCCCTGGTTGATTATGAATGACTGATTTTGTGCTACAAAACTTACTGTTAAGAATTGTCAACTGAATTAAAGAAATAAATAAATTTGGAATACAGAATTTTGTCATTCATTCATTATATGCTCATTGAGCTTATTGAATTAGGATTGGTATATATAAAAAGGAAATAAGTGAATAAGAAATATTTCCACAGGAAGTAGGTTTTCCTGCCAGGAACGTCTTGAAAGCAATTAGCTTTGATCAATGTTGGGAAAGCCCTTCATATCAGACAATTGCTATTCATTTGAGAGCTCCCTCTTTTTGGGGGAGCTGGTTTTTCCCAACATCGTGGGGAAACAAATATGGCGAGAAGCTTGACTGACCTCAAGCCAGACGTTCATTTCTGCGTCTGCATGAACTCATTTCTGCAAGTCAACTTTTAATTGTTAAATTTGAATGCTTTTCACTTCTTCTCACGTCTTAGCGAAGCGGTAGGATCTCGGCCTTTCTTTCACTTTCTTCTTTTTCGCCTTTGCGTCACGGGTTTGAGCCTGCTTGCCTGCCTACTGCACCCCCCCTCCAAACAAACACCCAGACAACACTGGGTACCTCCGTTAGTTTTTAAATATGGCAGAAAAACCTTAGTAAATGAAAAATGAACCTAAAGAAGGCCAAAGGGCACAATCACCAAAATGTCAGGTTGATGACGCAAGTTCAAACATTGTAAGCAATTTTTTTTTGTAGTTAAACTGATTTGTATACCCAGCGTTGCCTGGGATGCACTGACACCATCTAAATTTTTAATTGTTTGCATAGGCAATAACATTTTAGTTGTACCTATTTACAATGCCTCCCCACGGGGCAGACTTAGATACCAGGGTCGTTTTTTAACGTGGAGAAAAGGTATAAAAATTGTCTCAGTCATGAAGGATATCTCCTCCACTGAAATGTAAGTGCTGCATCTGAAGAACAGATGCTACACTTTGATCTTGGCCAAAAGGCCAAAATGTTAATAACATTTTAGTTGTAAGGGACAACTATTTTATATGCTTCGATTAAAACAAGTTTTTCCTGTTGCTGATTTAAAATTTTTAGTTATAAATGAAAAATGCTTCCATATTACTAGTTATCCTAGCAAGACTACATTTTTAAAATTAACTATAGTGAAGTGTTATTATAGTGTTAACATGGTACAAGAATAACAAAAGAAAATTTGATTTTCTCAGCTTTAATGGTATTTAGGTCTAACTGTTAAAATATAACGATTTCTATGTTCAGATATGATTATTTCAAATACGGATGCTTTTGTTACTAATTAAACAAAAAAAAAAATACAGTTGCAAATATTTTACTTGAGAATTAAATTTCATTACATATTTTTGTCAAATATTAAAAGAAACAAAACTAATATATCGACATCCTCTAATTTAATTGTGTTCATTAAATGCCGAATTTTTTGTTTTGATAAGTATATAATTGTTTTTAATGGTCTTTATATCTTTTTTGTTTTTATTTTAATTGCGTGTTTGTATTTTAATTAGGAATGAATTACATTTATTAGAAAATGGAAATCTTTGACATTTTTACTAATTTCAATTTTTCAACCATTGCTCCTATCCTATTAGTTTTTTTTCATAAACATTTTTAGATGACATTTTTCATATCGATTATTTACCAAGATGAGGTAGGTGTGTGTGTATGTATATATATATATATATATATATATATATATATATATATATATACCTCCTCTTAGTAATAATAATAGTATAATAACGTGTGTGTATGTATATATATATATATATATATATATATATATATATATATATATATATTAACCTCGAATCTAGATACCTCTACAGTGAAGTAGGATTTTGCTGCCAGTCGAGTTTGTTGAGAGTGGGTACAAGTACAGTTCATCATAGCACATTCTATATTATTTTCAAACTGTTGAGTTCGACTTTGAGTAAATTATCAAATTAATTCTATATAACACTGCTTTATCAATCAACTCAAAAAGTTAGGTTGATAGGCCCCGTAAAATAGACAAACCAAATTTATATTCATAACATTTCCTTTGTTGCACTCGTCTGTCTTCTTTAGGTGTCTTTTAAGGTAATTTAATATTCCAGGAATTTTTAATGAAAGGTACATTCAGTTTCAAATTCTTAGAAAATTAGGTTGTCATAAAAGGCACTAGAAGTAGGTCTGAGAGTACCATGGCTAAAACCCCAAAGATAGGGACAACAGTCCAAAATTAGACTGTTTTATTTTGAAAAATAAAATTAAATACATTGCACTTTAACAATTAGCAACAATGTACAATCCTAATGTTGTTTTCTTTATAGTGTCATGTGAGTCATTTGTATGTCATGGTTATTTTTAATCAGCCAACATTGCAAAGTGTTTGAAAAATAAGAGTAAAAACTTTGAAAATAATTATGCTGCTTAAATAAAACTGGAATGGATGAAAAAAATCCATTAGCGCTCATATAAACCTTGGGGTTTGTGGGGTATAGTTAAAAACAGAGGTTCAGGAGTCTACCGTTTTTGCAAGAATCAGTTAGGTTTATAAAAAAAAAAAGTACTTATAAGGAATGAGTACCCAGATATTTCAGCCAGTCTTGAGTATCAATGGAAAAAGCTGAATTGGTCTTGGAAATGGCTGAAGCAGTTTACGATTTAAAAGCCACAAAAAAAAAAATGTAAAAATGCAGATGACATTAAGTATACAAAGGGCTAAGGTTAAAGAAAAGAGGTCTGCTTTCAAATCGTGAACTCTGCATTGTCTATTTCCAAGACTGACTTGAGGTACTCTGTTGATACTCTAACTTACTAGGTGTGTATTGAAATCCTCTGAGTACCTATTCCTTGTTTTTAATTCTCTTTGGATACTCATTCATTACAAGGAACACAAAAACGGTTGCACTTCTAAGTTAGGTTACTTTTTAGCCAATTCCCCATTTTTTGATCAGTAGAATTTCATATATATATAAACAAACGTGTTTGTGTATATTTCCCTACGCGATAACTCTGTCAATTTTTAGTTTAGACTCAAAATTTGATATACAGGGTACTGAGATTTGGAAAAATCTGATCGGTTTTCGGCCAGAAATTTGGCTGTTAAGGGGTTAAAGTTCAACGATTTGACCTTTGAGAACTCTATCAAACTCCTCCGACAATTTTGGGTCTAAACACTTGAAATTTTAGATATAGGTTCTTTGGACACGGATCTAACTTAATAACTTGATTTGAGCCCAAAACAAATGTTATGGGGTCATAATAGGGGTCAAAGTTTAAAAAAAAATTGCCCCTTTTTTTTTTTTTTTTTTTGCTCAGCATACACCTCCAAACACCCGGGCAACATCGGGCACCCATGCTAGTATATATATATATATATATATATACGCGCGCGCGCACACACACACACACACACACACACACACACTAACATTTCAGCCCGGCGTTGCCCGAGCGTTTGTAGGTGTATGTTGAGCAAAAAAAAAAAAAAAAAAAAGTCAATTTTTTTTAACTTTGACCCCTATTATGACCTTTAACATTTATTGTTTTGGGCTCAAATCAAGTTAAGTTAGATCCGTGTCCAAAGAACCTATATCTAAAATTTCAATTGTTTATACCCAAAATTGTCGGAGTTTGGTAAAATTCTTAAAGGTCAAATCGTTGAACTTTGACCCATTAACAGCCACATTTCTGGCCGAAAATGGATTACAAAATCTCAGTATCCTGTATACCAAATTTCGAGTCTGTAGACTGAAAATTGACAGTTCTTGCATAGGGAAATGTACACACACACACACACACACGTTCATTTTATAGATATATAGATATAGCTCTTTGTTGATTATTATAAATATGAAGGTTTCAAATGTCAGACATTTTCAAATTGATTTTCTTTATTTACACCAGTGTCTCTATAATAGCAGGTTTATTGCATTTTTATGCTTGAAAAAATTTCCCCAGAAAAAAAAAACGATTTCTAAGAATGAACCAAACAAAACACTTAATAAATAACTCTGAAATTCAAACAAAAACAAAATAAACATCTTGTACTTTAATTCTTAAAAATCATTGAACACAAAATTGAATATTGATTAATTATGAAAATCAAGCCAGTTTATGCTATTTCAAAGTCTTTGAGTAGTTGCACTGTAAAATGTTCATAGAATGGAATGAATTAACATTCCTGATTCTGTAATTATGCTAATTGGTCAGCCCTGTCCTAGATATGTTATCCTGATGCAATAACGATTTATTTTTGCTTTTTTTTTTTTTTTTTTTTTCTTCATGGTCGAATAATATTCTTATGGTTGGTTACTTCCTATATGAAGATCTGTATTTTAAAACGTCTGTTATAAAACAAGATGGCTTAAAATAGCGGATATGAGGGAGGAAGTTATTTTTAATTTAATTTTTTTTTTTTTTTTTTTTTTTTGGCTATTTATTTATTGTATATTATTTTTTATTTATTTTTATTTTTTCGATTTGCTCACTTTTTATCTTAACAAAATTTATTTTTTTCTATTAAAAATTTCAATTAAATTTTTTTTATTTATTTATAACTTACCTGGGTATTTTGTAGGTGTGTGTGTTGAGGAGAAAAAAAGTGGTAGTAGGCAGGCTCGAACCTGCACCGCGAAGGAGGAAAATGTGGAAAAAAAAAAAAAAAAAAAAAAAAAAGTGATGCCTTTGCTGCTGCATCCATTGCCAAACCGGAAGTGACAAAGGTTTAAATTAAGGCTAGTCAATCGAAAAGACAGGATGACTTTTGAAAATATTAGCAAAAACAAAAGCGACCCCGCTCCCTGTAGAAAAGTGTTCAGTTGAGAGTGAATGAATTAATGTTTTTAGCCAATTTTTTGATAGTTGTCGTCGGAAGAGTCGAGCTTCAAAACGATACTGATGTTGTGGAAATCCGTCACCTTTTTCAAAAGTTTTAGGCAGAACTACATACATACAATCCATATATTTAAATGGATGGGTGGAATTTATATTATAGATTTCAGCAACCACATCCATATTTTCAATGTCTAAGCATTTCTATAAATGTCTGTCATGAATTTTCGTTGTCACATTAAAAAAAAAACATGATGGCTTAAAATAGTTGATTTAAAGGCTGGTATAACCTTTTTTAAAAATATTTTTATCTTTTATTATTATTTTTTTTAATTTATTTTTTGTTTATTTCTGGTTTACTTTTTGAATTACTTTAATTTAAAAAAATACTTTTTAAATTTATTTATTTCATTTTTTTTTTATTTAAAAAAAAAAAAAAACTTACATTTTTTACTTGAGCCAAGATTATCACACGCATAAAATATGCAACACTTAATACATAGATTGTTGCACAGGTGCATACTGACATTTACATTAGCATGCAAGATAGTTTTGCATAATTACTGTTTGTGAGTTGGTTTTATGCTAGGTGCCTTGTACTATTGGCAGTGCGGCCAAAAATGAAGCAATGTATTAGACATTTTGATACCTGATCCACGTGATAGGTGATATCTTGGTGCTATATTGTGCAAATGGATAAAAACAAAAACGTTTATAGTCATCTATAGACAACTGTTTTGCCACATCGCAGCTCTTCAGTTATGACTAGGCATAGTCAGGTTTCAAATCAGTTCAAAATACTATCTTGACAGTAGTTTGCAATCTTGCTTTATTTTTGCTTAGATTACTAGTTGCCAAGAAAGCTGTATTCTAATTATGAAGAACAAGACGTTTTGCTAAATGGAAACATTATTTCCCCTACTTGAGAGCTCAGCCAACAAGTGTGGAATATGATGTAATGTGTGTGTGTATGTATTTATAGGAAGTATATATGGCAATTAAGCTAATTTTCTGTTTCATCCCTGTAAGAACTCAAACATTGAAAATTTTGTGCTGCTTAATTGCCATAGTTTTATAACTTATTATCTAGCTCTACTCACATATTGAGTACTGTTGAAGTAAATACTGAAAATAGATATATATAAAATCTCATAACATTTTATGTGAAGACATGTATGTGTATATATATATATATATTAGTGATGGGACGATTCCATTATTTTTCCCCATACCGATTCCCCCATTCTAATACAATTCCTGATTCCGATTCTTTATGAATCCCTAAATGTTTAACAATAGAATTGTTATTTATTCCCGATTACCATACAAACACATGTTAGATGTGCATGTGTTTTCTCAAGCATAAAAATACACTTGTGGAAGATGATCTAAAGATTTAATATTACTGGTAGTTCAAAATCAATATTTATTATATCATTACTACCAACAGTGGAAGATTTGTTTATAAACAAAATCAAAAAAAAAAAAAAGAAATTAAAGGGATGTTTTTTTGGCATTGGAAAATAGGCTCAAAATTTTCTGATTCTGATACCCCTTCCCCAGTTCTGATTTTATGATTCCTGATTCATATTAATCATCTTAACACATTCATATATATATATATATATATATACACACACACACAGTGGCCCTAGGATAGTTTTTCAGGTTATGATTTGGAATACAATGTTTTTTCGGCCCCTGGTTACATTACTTGCCTCGCCTTAGTGTTTATAATATTTTATTATATACATGTGTATTATATACTGTACACTGTATTTTGTTACTAATTTTTGATATGTACTGTATAAAATTTTGCTTAGGCCCTGCCATACGGCGATTTCACCTTATGATCCCAAACTCAGAATGGATTAATGCCGTATCCCGGGGTTCTATGTGATGTAATGTGTGTATGTATATATATATATATATATATATATATATACACACACACACTGTTTCCCCGGATTTTGGTGTGAGGCGGGATATCATAAAAACACTGATCTTTACTATTCTTTGTCTAAATTTATTATATTTTATCTGTTAATTTTATTTCAAAGTAGATTTTAGTTAACTAAATTTACATAGATTTGCCTTGTTGCTGAAATGAATACAAAAGTTGGGTACATTTAGTCTAGGGAGGGGTCTCCCTCCTTTGCCCTACTAAACAATGCATCAAACATAACTAATTATATTATCTTTTGTTATATATTTTTTTTTTTACATACACACACACACACACACACACACACATATTTATTTAAATAAACATTTTTAAAAGTACATATTTAGCATTAAACAGTAAACGTATCTAAAATAGACCTCCATAACTAAATATATTCTCATACATGACAAAAGGATACAAATGTAGAATTTTTATGACTCTTTGCTCATATTATTACTAACCATAAAAAAATAAAACAATAGATGTGTGTGTTTCTGTGAAAATAATTCACTGATAACCTCTTAAACTATTGGTCACATAACGCTGAAATTAACAGGAAATAGTAATCATATACCAAGGATGGTTTATAACAAGTAAAATCTTTGTTTAGATGGAGGAATAATGCGTACAGAAATGTTGGCAGTTTTATATGCAAAATGTTCATTTCAACTTGCTGACATATTTTTATTACTTTTGCACATGTGCAAATTCATTCATAGCTTGCCTTTGTAGTTTAATTTTAAATCTTCCTTACCTAGCTGTTGATAGTAAGGAATGCTACTGGATCGCTAAATGTTTTGGTTTTGATTCTAGCTGATGGAACCCAAGTCATTTTCATAACTTTTGAAATCAGTACTATATATTAGGTACAATATGATATTCAATAGAGAATTGGTTCTGCAATAGTAAATATAAAATCTGCATGAATTCAAATATATTTAAGTATATCTTAGGACAGGCTCCCCCCATCCCCACTAGTTTATAATAAACACTTATATGCTCCAAAGCTTGTTTATAATTGCACCAAATTTGGTATAAAGAACCCTTGATGTGCTGTATAATACTAATTATGATATTGAAGAGTCTCTACAGACTAAAAATCGCCTTTTGGGTAACATTTTTGGTTTGTAATTTAAATTTGATTTGTTGTATGTTTGTGCCCGTGTGATTGCTTGCATGAACATTTTTGAACAGACTTCCTCGACCCTCATTATTCAGAGTTAATGTGAACTGAAAGTTGTTTATAGAATAAAAAATTATTTTATACACATTTCATCACATAGCACTTATGTTGAAGCATCTCCAATTGAAAACTTTATATATCTTCCATTATAAAATCATCTTTTAATTGCCCAATTGGTATCTGATTATTTATTTTAAGAATAAATTGACAAGACTATTTTTAGCCTCTAAGTACCATGTTGACATGATCTTAATTTTTTTTTTCTAAGAATTCTATTGAACAACTTATATAAAATTTACTTGAAATCACTTTGTATTGTTTACAACTTTGAGTGTGTAAATTTTTTTTTTTTGGGGGGGGGGGGTAATGACATTTTTATTTTTGTTCAAGAATGTCTACAACAGAAAGTCTTAGTCCTAACAAAAACTTTTTTTTTGTGCCTCGCTCTCTGTACCCTTTTTGTCTTTTAGACTCATGATTTATATATGATTGAAAAATGTTTCCTTGGAGGACCAGTGTTGTCTGATTTTTAAATTTCTGGCCTATTTGATACCTCCGCCCTTCTTTATTCGTTTAGGAGGGGATATTCTATTTTAGTATATCCAATCTATTATTCTCTCTTCATAATATTAATATGGGTTTCCAAGCAAATATGCACATCCTATTGTGTGGAATTTTCAATGAATGTTATTGATCAAAATTAACCTTTCCATTTATATTGGAAGAAAATACTAGTAAATGCTAGTACTATTAACAAATAAGCTTTTTTTATACTAACTATTCATCACTCATGATGCGAACAGTTACTCAAGGATACGAGTTAATAAGATGGATGGATTGTCAACTGATTAATGAAGACTGAGAGAATGGAAAATGAATGAAATGAAGAAAACTTGATTACTTATGAGGATGGTCTATAATGAGTATTTAACATGGAACTTGACTGCGTTATAATCTGCAGGGAAGCAATCTCTTCAGTAATGTGTTCCATAAATGGGAAATTCTAGGAAAGAAACTCTCATCCTGCTCCTCAAATGAAAATAGTGGGATGATGAAATACTCTGTATTCTCTATCATACCAAACCAAAAATAGTATTGTACGATATATTTTAACTCCTATGTGTACACTATTGACAAGAATATTCATAATTTATTAAACAGAGGTAAATTTGTATGAATTGGCATGATACGACTTTTGACTGTTTTAATGCTATTGTTAACCTTGGTCCTTCGCTCCTCTCCCTTTTTCTAAAAAAAAGTTACAGGATAGATCATGTGAAAATTGCTATGCTATAAGTGATGAAAGTTATGGGACCAACTGGTTTGGAACTTGTCACGCACAACTTAACAATCCGTATTGGCATACAAACCAATAATTCATTGTAGAAAAAAAAATAATGTATACAATATACTGCTTGTTCCTTCCTTAGTCTGTACGTTACTTATATTTGAAAGTTGGACTGTATTAAAAAAGACCAAATTCATGAAATTGGCCTTTAAAAAGACCAATCTGACAACCTTGGACAAAAATATGTAGCTTCGTTTTTGATCACATATTATGATGATATTCAATGTTGTAATAGTGTGAGAAAAGAACTCACAGTAATTTCGACGTGTAGTAGTTTTTCACCAAACACAGAAACCTCATGTAAAAAAAAGGAAACCTTCAAAATAAACAGGGCAAAAAAAAACATTGTCTGCCAAGAGGTGCTGGACTGGAGGAGTAAATTTAAGATTGTCTCTTGCAATGTGATTTTATTATTTGTATTGAACTATGTAACACAATATTACTTTCTGAGTATTTATTAGTACTTATTAGTGTATCTCATTTGGGTCATTTCTATATTTAAAATAGAATGGGCACGATTTTCATAGAAACGTTAATACACTCCTATTTGCTGCATCCTATTGTTTTTTTTTTTACAGAAAACAAAACAAAAACAAACGATTTTAGCTCTGCTCAGAAAAATATAGCTTTATCAAAACATTTTATTAAATATATTTCTCATTCTGTAGAATTTCCACAGGTCCTGCTTGTGAATAATATGGCAATTTTCAATATAAATTTCACATTTGTTAAATTTTGTATTCGTTTAAAATTTAACATTTTTCTATATTGTGCTACTTAAACAAGTATTATAAATAAAAATCATGCCATGTAGATACAAAAATTATAAACTAAAGAAATATACATTTTTGAGCTGTCCTGGGACAATAATATGGGAGTAAGAGTGATTCTCTTCTACACAAGTCGGACACATTCAAATATTTCTATTTGAAGTAATACACCCATTTTAATTTAATACACTCGTTTTTATTCTTGTCTTTAATCGGATCCAAAAGTAATCGTTTAAACTTAAAAATATTTGTAGAAGTAGATTTCGTTTATATCGTGGATAAGAAATGAGAAATAAAAGAATATTATAAAATTAACGTGCCTGGGCTGGAGTAGATGTCAAGCTAAAGAAGAAAGTGGATCTCCACCCAGTCAATTAGGCATGTAACTATATAGTCGAGTCACAATATGATGTATATGATACACGGTTCACTATATATATATAATGTGTGTGTGTGTGTTAAAAGGAAAAACTGATCTTGTTAATCTAAAAGGAGTTTGCTCTCTATAGAAATGAATATGGTTGTGGCAAATATTGAAGGCAGTGAACAAGGTGTGAAGTTTCATGTCGATCCCAATAAATTTTTCAAAATCTGTATAAAAATCAAATTTTGTCTGCATGTTAACAGAACGATCAAATGAGTTTCAATAAGAAATGCATTTTTCACGAAATTAAGACAGTATTGAAATTTTAATTCCATCTGTTGTCACTAAGGTAGTTGTCGCTTAGGTGTATAAAATAATTGAAATGTATTAAAACGAAATTCATTTTTGAAAAATTCTATTCATTTCATAAAACAAAAAATTAGTTGAAACAAAAAAATATAATGGTGCAGAATATATTTTTAAAAGTTTAAATATTTTTTAATTGGTATTTTAAGATTTAAATAATTTTATTAAAACAACTGTAAAAACGGCAAATGACTTCAAAGAATCAATTTCAAATTATTTTAAGAACTTTGCCGTGCTAACAGTTTATAAAACAAGATTTGCAATTTGATGTTAAGTAAACCTCAAATTGCAAATCTTTATTTTATTTAATTTTAATTTTTTTAGGCAAAAATTGTAAACATAACTATATTTTAAATTGATGTTTTCCTCAAAAACCTAATCAGCAATATATCTCACGCTATGCTCAAACCAAAATTCAATTAAACTTCTATTTTAACTCAATTTTTCCTCATAACAATATTAAGAAAAAAATGCTTGAAAATGTTTTAGAAAGGATCCAAGAGTGCCCCAGTATAATGAAGGTGTCCTGAAACTGGTTTTCTAGCTTTTTTTCTTTTCTTAATTTTTTTTTATAAATAAATTCATATTATGATTCAAAGTGAGAAAAATTGTTTAAAAAAAAAAAATCTAACTTTCAAGTTATTGTCTGTTGTCACCCTCCTCTCTCCACACACACACGCACACACCAATATTGATTAAATCCTTATGTTCTGTTGTTCGGTTACCATTATAGCTACAACCCTATATTATCAATTTTCGAATGTCTCCCTTTTCGCCTTGTGAAAACAAAAGCGACGTTGCATTTCTTGTTTGAGTTGTTAGTCAATCCTTCCTAAACTAGCCAACGTCGCATTTCTCTAATATTCTTATCTACTTTTATATACATACAATCTTCTATATCTTATTTCTGTTTTCCCTAATTCGAATTTATCAAGCATATTGTTTAAAAAGAAATGAGTGAAACAGACCATTTGAATATATTTATACCTTTACAGTCAATGCTGGGTTCTTCAAAAAATTTATTTGATAATCTGACTGTTGCTAGTTCACCCTCTTAACCAAAGATAAATATCGAGGCCCTCTGAATTTCAACAAAAATAAGTTACTTTAGTCTGAAAGAATTTATGACTGAGGTGAAGAAGTGTAGTATCAGAACAGATACTACACTTCTGCTCTTTGCAAGAAAGCGTCAACTCTGACATCAGTTTCCAAGAAAATCTGATTTCATGATTCCCATTTAAGGTTGTCTTTTTTTATTTATTAAAAAAAAAAAAAAAAAAAAAAAAATTCTCATTCCCCAACCTAAAATTAATTTTTATAGAATTTTCAAGTTGCATACAAGAAATATCAACATTGATACATAAAAACTTGTATTCTGTTTTTTCCTGATTGTAAAGTACTTAAGTTTATTATACATGTGTATATATGCAATAACTTTTAATATGTAAATTGAACTGACCTATTGAGCTCCTTGATTAAAGTACTACTTGTATAAGTTCATCGCACTTGATATTTACATAATACACAGTGATAGTGAGGAGAATTAATTTCAACATGGCTTGCAAGGAAGCAAGTGAGATGCAAGAAAAATGCCATATTATCAATAGTAGATGTTGCAATAAATGTACAAAGATTTTCTTAATTATATAAAATTTGTATAATTTCTTGTACTTTCAATAAATGTTATAAAGATATTCAGCTAAATATTTGGAATGATGTTTTTTTATTTACTAAGATTTTCAGATCCGGTTATTTGTCTAATATGCTATGAAGATTATTGTGATGCATTATACTGGTCTTATACTAATATGTAACGGGTGTCTGTGTACACTAATAATACAGACTAGTGGGACCTGTGGAAATTCCACAGTGAACTCTTTCATATGTAATATATTCATGTTGGCAATCTGTAGATGTTCAGCGTAAATGGAGACGCCATATTATTGTAGCTCTGTTGTTAAAACTGCAAATGTAGTTCTCTAAGCTAGTGGGGACTCCTGGTGTAGCCCGGTTGTAAAATACGCTTAAATATATTTTAATTTATGCAGATGTTGTATATAGTATTATAGTCAATTTTCTAGTGATTCTTATATATTATAAAGGTTTTTGTTTTTTGACAAAGTAGTCACCACTTATCGAGTGGCTTCTGGGCCTTGATAAGGGTTAATAATTGTGATTTAAAAAAAAAATATATATTCATATGACTTTGGTGTATCAGCTTGAATTGAAACCAAAACTCATGAAGGATTCTTGATAAAATTATTACAAGAAATGGAAGGTCCATAACAAAAGTCAGATGAAAAAAAAAATGTAAGCTTGACACACAAAATAACACGCTATCATATTAATATATAGATGTTCCCCACTCTGTCAGTGTGTCAGGGGGGGGGGGTTCACTTTCACATTTGCTACCTTTTCTTTTTTTTTCCCTGTCTACTCTTAAATATATACAATTCTAGCCTACTCGTATTTTGATCTATGAAAACCCTTTCTAATCTAATCTATCCCACTTCCTACTTTTGACCTGTGACCCTCGTGAATTTACCTTAAACCTGATTAATCTTATTTGAAGCATACTGATCTCCTCATCCAATTTAAATTTCAATTGTGTCTCAATGTCAGATATATATAACATAGGAACTTAAGACACTAATGCTAAATGTGCCTAATCATGATAATCAGTTATCTCTCTATATATAAAAGGCAAATGCGGTGTGCTCATTTTTGTATTTCTCAAAAAGGCTGTTTTTGTCGACGGTCGGTGGGGGGGGGTTACTATCGCTTAGAAGTGTTTATATACCCCCTGGATAATAATATCTATGATTTGGGAACGCGGGTCGCATCTAGATGTATTTACATCCATTTTTACAAAATTCTTGCTATTTCAGCCTGTCTTGTGTTCGTTCAGCTTTTTTGTATAAAACAGAAACTAATTCAAAACTAAGAACTGTTCCCGGCAATCGCACCGGGGGAACGTCCAGTAGCAATCAGTTTTGATCAATGTGGGGGCAAACTCCTTATATCAGACAATTGCTATTCAATCTGAATAATCCCCTTTTTATGGAGAGCTGTCCCCCCCCCCCACACACACACACATCTTGGGGAAACAACCAGCCAAAGTTGGGTAAACAAACCCAAAAGCTGCCCCCCCCGCAGTAAAAGTTAACTCTGCTACTTCTATCAAATATATATATAAAAAGCGAAAATGTGTGTATGTATGTTCGCCTTTTGTGTATGTCCAAGAAAGGCTTTTTCCCCGAGAAGCGGTCGGTTGGCTCACAATTTAAAACTTTTTATATCACATATAAATCATAATATCTAAGAGTTAACAACGGAGCTTGCCTGTCTATTTAATTTGCTTGACTTCGAAAAGAAATATTCAACATTTTTCGCTCGCCGCATGTGGATTAGGCTTTTTTGTATAATAAAAAATGTCCGAAAGCAATCAGATTTGATCAATGTGGAAATATTTTTCTTATATCCGACAATTGCTATTCAATTTGGACAATCCCCCTTTTTTTAGGGAGCTGAAAACATCTTGGGGAAATTTTTTTTTTTTTTTTTTTTTTTTTTCACATTCTTTTCCTCCTTTGCGGTACAGGTTCGAGCCTGCCTACTACCACTTTTTTTTTTTTTTTTTTTTTTTTTGCTCAACACACCTCCAAACACCCTGGCAACGCTGGGCACCCAGGCTAGTATATTTATATTTAAAAAAAAAAAAAAAATTCTGGCATTAAGTTTTTTTTTTTTTTTTTTTTTTTTTTTTAACACTTTCCACTAAATTGACTTGTTAAAAATCAAGCCATTAAGTTTGAAATTTTAAATAGAATATTTACAACTTTATCCTTAATGTTTAAAAGTGAATATTAATGGAAACTGTTGACTCCTTCCGCTTTGTTGTAGTACTATCAGGTTATTGCATTGCTTCCTCTAATATACTTGGAAAGCTAGCACTTCTTGCACCTCCACTCCAGCTATGAATGAAATAGTAAGATTAGACTTTCAAACCTTGGAAGAATTACTTGTCTAGAAGGAACACTAACATTTTCAACCATGTGGCACACACCTGCATATATTATTCGTCTGGTGGCAATAGTTTGTCTTGTTATCCACAATGCTGAATCCGAGTCCATTCGTTATAATCAAATTCATCCGTGGGTGGTTGTTTTATGAGATACTTATCTGTTCTCTACAGGAGATTCCATGATATGGCAATTTATTTATGACAGCATTAGTTAATGCAGTGGACAGAATTAAATATTCAATGCCACGTGTCTAATGCTTGTATGGTTATCGATGCTTCTTTCTCTCCATTCAGACAGATGTTTTGTAGTACTTGTACACCAGGCAAGACGATTTGACATTGAGCCAAGAGTTTCATGGGAAGACTGCTTTTGGATACAATTCTGTGTGTGGATTAATAACCTATTTCTGTAAGTGTACATATATATATATACACACACACACACCTTGTATAACTGTTGGGTATCTTCTGCTGGCTTCATTTTTAAAAATTTTTATTTCATCTTTTTTTTTTTTTTTTTCCCATTTGTTTTTCATATATATAATGGCATTTTGTCAATAGGAAACTAAGAATAATGGAAATAAATTTGATCTTCTATAGCGACCAAGCAAAAAAGTTCAGATAAAAATCAATTATGTATTATAAGAGTAACTAGTTTGTAGTAATTAGGTGTGTGCTGAAAGAATTTGATATTTAGGCGTAAGTGCTAATGCCACAAACTATGGAATCTGTAACCCCTTGCCAAACATTCACGAGAAACACTCGTTTGGCTGTAAACACTATCTATCTATAATTTCCCCCACTCTTTATCTGTGTCTAAACTTAAACATAGATTCCATGAACAAAGCTTCTTTCTTAGAACTGCACACCTGTGGAACTCTCTTCCGTTTACCTGCTTTCCAGCTGACTACAGTGTGGCTATCTTCGTCCAACCTAAACAAGTTCTGGATGAGCCGTTCCTCTTAAGTAATCCAATTTACCAAATTTACACTCCTAACGATTACTAGGATATTGTTCTTTTGACCAATGTACACTCTTTAACGCCTATCCTCGAGTGGCCTTTGGGCCTTGATAAGTGGCGATTCCTTTGTAAAAAAAATAAATAAATAAAAAACAGTTCAAATCCAATTTAGATCTATGGAAAAAGTATGAACACCTCCCATGAATAAAAAAGCAGCTTGTATGATATGAATTACAGGGGGCGGGGTCTTCTTAGCTCAACTGATTTCATAAGTTCTATGAAATTGACTGTACTAGGTTCAAGGATTATAAAATTTTTCCCCTAAGACTGTGGATTACGTATAGCACCTTGTGTTCAATTTTTTCATTCAAAATAAATCTTTTAAATAAGTATTGTTTTGCTATTTAATAACCAGAAACCTATTCAAATCTAATGTAAATAAGTTCTTGTTGAGCTGTCCTTTTTAAATAATTAAACCATACCCAAGTTCCACCATTACTGATCACATTGTCTCACCATCTACCTAAAACTTATTAACCCTTATCCTAGAGTGACCTCTAAGGCCTTGATAAGGCTAAAACACTCAAATAAAATAAATTAAAAAACAAAACATTTGTTTTCAAATACTTGTCATAAACTGTCCCTATATGTAATCAAACCTGGTTCATGTACATCCATTCATTTTGTGGACTGTTATCCACATCTTTATAGTTGTTGTTTCACATGTTTTGGCCAACTCATCCTCTGGCCTTCTTCAGGTGATTAACTACAGGAATGATAAATTTTTTAACTGTTTACACAGTCATTACTGCCTTCTATAGTTGTTATCTCACTGCGTTTTGGCGAACTAATCCTCTGGCCTGCTTGAATAGAATTGAAACAGTATCTTCAGACTGTGCTCATCTGGAACCGTGGAGACTTAACGCCTCTATCCAGTGTGCCATAAGGGCGATCAAGGTTGGATTTTATCGTATTAGAAATTCGATTTTTTTTTTCTTTGGTTCTTATCTGGTCTTCCATTGACGAGTTCATATCGAATGGTATATAGAGGTTTTAGTTTTTGGAATCCTTTCAGATAAGGCTTCACAATTTTGTGAATGACTATACAAAATTATAAAGCTTCATCTCAAAAGATTTAAAAAAAAAAACAAAAAAAAAAAACATTCCGGTTCATGTAATTAGTCATTTTAAATCCTCTAATATTCATATTCAAACTAACAATCATTACATCTTTTTTTTTTTCTTTTAACTCTGAGAATAAAGGCTATCCTTCTTTAAAATTCTTAGCAAATCCTTGTGTATTTATAGGTTGAAAATTTTGGAAGCTATTTCCATTCAATAATTTTATAAATAGATGTAAACATTAGCTTAAACATATAACCATTTTGTTCAATTAATAATTTAGATTTAACTTTTAAAATCGTAAAACAAGAAAAAAATAATTTGATAAAAACAACAACAAAAAAACAGCATAGTTATAAAAAAGGGTAAACAAGAAAAATGAAAGCAAAAGACTCTTGGGTAACGCTAGTAGGTAATACTATTTTTAAATATTGATTATTTGTGCGTTGATGTTTCTTATCTCTATTATTATATAAAAGGAACTTGTGTGTTCATTCCCTAAATAAACGTCATCTGATAGAGAAATGAGTTTAATTTAATTTGCCCAGTTTCTATTTTTTTTATGTAACCCTGAAGGCAATCCATTGATATGGCTTTTTAAAAAAACATTTCATGGCAATCGCTCTAGAGAAGGCATGAAGCCACTCGATGTAAAGAGCTACGTGAAAAAAAAGGGGGGGGGTAAAAAACTAGCCAATGATAAGTGTAAGATGCATAGATTTCGATCTAGAAAACACCAATTCTTCTTCCTTTGCTCATAGAATGTGAGGACTAAAGGACAAAAATAAAGGAAGCGAGAGGTACATGGCTGTTGAAAGTAAATCCAAGGTCCACTTTCTAATTTAAAAATACTTGTTTAGAGCACAACACCAATGAATATGGACATCACTACTATTTGACTTTTGTTCTAGTGTAAATCTATTCTTGTTCGTACAAATAAACAAATAAAAAAAAAAAAAGAAAATGTATTTGAGATAAAGTAAAAACCAAGAAATCTTTATAGTATTTGATATGTTAAAAATAATGTTAGTATTTCGATTCGAGTTACTTCTCATCTTTGTTATTCATACAATATTTCAGCCGATGTAACCTCCAATCTGAAGATGGTCTTGGTCGAAACGTGAAAATATCAAGATGGAAATAGTAGTCCGAACAATATAGATTTAAAAAAAAAAAAAAAAAAAAATCTGGAAAACACGAAATACAGTATTGCTCTTATGTACATGGTTTGAACCGCTGTTTTCTTCTTGGTTATTGTTGTATAGTAAAATTAAAGTTTGATTGTCATCAGTTTAACGTCCGTTTTACATGCTAGTATACCTTGGACGGATTTAAGAAATTGACTTCCAAATTGTCCTTTTTTATCACTTTCCCTCATAGTTTCCTTGGCCATTCCTCTCTGAACAGAAGCTGCTACCTCAATTCTTCTTCATCTACCAACCCAGAAATTTTTATCCATTCATTCAACGTGAACATACCATCAAAGTCTCCTTTTATAAGACTATTTACACTATTCTTTTATTATAACAGCAATAGATTTTAAAAATGGAATTTGTATACCTAAGAGTAGAAAGAAAATAAGACTTAATTTTATTTGTTTTTGTTATTCTTGTAAGCAAATTGAAGAGAAAGTAATAAAATTTCGAAATATATGTAAAAAAACAAAAATTATAAACATAATAAAAATAATTGCCAACTATTTTTGTCTTAGAGGAAGTATAGTAAGATACATTTCGACAGACTGTATTTAAATATGGCAATTAAATGTCTGATTGGCTATCTTTTCAAAAATATAAACATTCACAATTTGCGTGTGTTCGTGAAATGTCTATCATAGATAAATTTTTACCAGATTTCACTTTTCATAACTGAGCGATGAAAGAAGATTCTTCGAAAATTATCTTCTCGGGGGAAGGGGGGGGGGAGTACGAAAAAATGTGCTTCTAAATGCCAATCCGAGATTGATAAACAAAGCAGGGAATCCGTTTTCTGTTTTGTTTGCTTTTTCTTTTCTTATGGACCAATATCATATCCTAGCAGGTTACCCGGCGTTGCATGATCATAAAATACACTTATATATGATATTTGAATTCATGCAGATTAAGTCTTTATTACTTTAGACAATTGTCTATTGATTATTATATTTAACCTAATATATAGTGATGAGATTAAGACTAAAAAAATATGACTTGGGTGCCATCAGCTCGAATCAAAACAAAACATACAGCTCTCTGTCCTCTGTACCATGCCCATATATATATATAGGTTGTTCAAATCTGGCAACATTCTTCATCTTTTACATCATTTATAATTTTTGGCCATGATCTATTTTCTGGAAAAATATGTTGATTTTTAAGACAATTGTTTTGTTCCCCCCCTCCCCTTCCGAGAATAGTGTGAGCATTATCTGCAAATTACTTAGTTATGGGCCATCATTTATTTCTGTAGATATAGAAAAGAAAATCTAGAAGTTGCAAAAGCAGTATCCGGTCTTGAAAGAAATGGTATAAGGAAGTTGTAAGATCAAGAGTAAGGCTGAAGGACATTTGATTTTGTTGCAGACTTGTTGAAAGCTTTGGCTAAAACGACTTGGCAAGTCAGATTATAAAAGAGGTTATCCGGAAAAACTTGGGACTTAGTACAATTGTTGATTGTTACAAAGATGAAGTGGAAGCACTAGATGAAGGTATTTACAGAGGCTTAAAGTTGATAGATCAGGTTCTGAAAATGGAGAAAATAATTGAACAGCAAATAAGTCAGATAAGCATAGATAAAATGCAACTTGGGCTTCTGCTTGGACAAAGTACTACTGATGTTATATTTATCCTGATACAAATGTAAAAAGGACATTGGTATACAGAACCTGCATATTGTTTATGGATCTGGAGAAAACTTTTCACAGGGCTAAGAGATGTCTGGTGAGCTTTGCGCGAACTAGGCACAAACGATTGGTTGGTGAAGCTTGTTAAAGCAATATACTAAAATGCTCCAAGTAGTGTAAAAATTAACAGCACATTTAGTAACCATTTATAATGTTAATATACAGCACAATCATGTTGACACACCGGTTCTCATCCAATTACTAAAGGTAAGCAATGATGAACCTGGCCATTACCAGATGGGTGACCTTTTATGAAGGCTAGGCGCTATATATATTGTGCCGAGTCATAGAAATTTCCAGGTTGGTATCTGGAAGCATGTTTAACTTACGAGGGGAGATACACCTCTGTATCAAGACAGAAAGCTACTGTCTTTACAATGTCTTCCCGAGATTATGATTTTAAAATTTGGAGAGCTGTGGTCACCAACGCTGTTAAAACAGTAGGGCCACTGCATGCATGTAATGTTAAAGTAAGAGTATATTACGGATCTGTACTAATTCGGTTGCTTTTCATTTGTGTCTTAGTATTGTCCAAGGAGTTTTTATGGGTTGCCCGAAAAATGTTGATTTAGTACTTGCCTTTGAAAATCAAGATCTGAGCATGAATGTTACTAAGACGAAAATGATGATCAGCAAGTGTTGGAGATACTCTAGAAAGAATGCAGTGGTGGAATTACTGGTAGATTAAGAAAGATTAACCAATTTGTGTGTGAGATTTGTAAGACATTAGAAATGGATGTGGACAAGTATATCCGGATGGCAAAACGATTGAGATTGTTTACAGGTTTTGCTTTGGTGATACTATTAGGGCTCAGGGTGAAACGGGTACTAGTGTGATTGCAAGAATTAGAAATGAATGGAGTAAGTTTTGTGAAATTTTAGCCATTACTAATCAGTAGAGTATTACCACTGTTAACCAAAGGAAGAGTCTATCGGATGTGTTTGCAGTGTGATGATAAAAATTTGGGCAGTAGAAGGAAATGTGTGTAGAACAGGAGACTTCAATGGTATAGTCATGTTGAAAGAATGGAGTTCTTTGGTTAGTAGATGTAGAATGCTCAAGGTAGCAGGTTCGATTCACAAGGGAAAGCAAAAAAAAAAAAAAAAATGTGAGGAACTAATATGAATGGACTTGAAAGAAACATGGATAAATAAAAACTTGATCAAAGAAAGGTTAGTTTGAAAGTTAATTTTTAAAACTCTTTCAATGCAATGTAAAATGCACATTAAACCGAATATATTTTTGAAACTTTTTTTTTTTTTATCTACATGAATAAAATGAAGTGTTTGCTATAGGTCCCAGAATTGCAAAATGTATTTCAGCCAAACTTATGTAGTATTGGCTAAAGCGTCTGGTCTGACAGAAGAGATATGTACTGTGACAAGATGCTGTGATACGTTTTCATTGCTGCAGTTTTTAAAATTTATTAAAAATCAAATTCTTATTTGTTTTTAATCAAATACAAATTTGCTTTCAAACAATCTTAAGATTTGACAAAGTTTCATAGAATATATGTAGAGTTAGCCTAAAATATCAGGTTAGTGGATTTGATTAGAATTGACCAGTTTTATTGGGGATCTGCCCTCAATGTTTTAACACAGGAAGTGATGCATTTCACACTTTTACCTTTTTTTCAAAATGAAGTCATTGTAAAATTATAATTTGATCCAAAAAAATTTTCTCAAGCAATGTCATTTTTTCATAAAATGTGATTAAGTTAATTAAATTTAGGTTTAATTTTATATTTGTCTTTATTTTACATTAATTGAAAATACTTTGTTTTACTCAACTAGCAGAAACAACAAAAAAATAAATTAAACCAAAACAAAAAACAAGCCAGTATTTACATTGTCCAGTATCCAACTACTCGTCAATGATTGGTTTTACTTTGTGGTTGTGTTCTACTTTTCCCAGTGAAAATAATGGGTTATCTCTTCCTATCAATGTTAACATTTTCTTTTTTTTTTATTTATTTAATCTATTGTTCTAAAATACCTATTGCTATATTATGTCAGTTTGTGTTTGTAAATAACCTTTAAACACTATTTACTCTTGCAGTGTGAAAACTAGGAATTAAAAAAAAAAAAGACATCTTTACTTTCAATTATCCATCAACATTTACAATTAAAAGGAAAGAAAAATGCAGTTTTATGTTTTGTAAATTGTGTACTCAGAAGAGCAAAGGGTGACTCACTTTGTGTTATTTAAAAATCGCTTTTTTTTTTTTTTTTTTTTTTTTTTTTTTTTTAAATCTGGAGACAAACAAAAAACAATCGAGCGATTTAATAGTTTTTTTTTTTTTTTTTTAAATAGATCATTAATTGAATTATTAAAGTTGAAATGGGCTTGTATATTTGTTTTTTATATGCTGTTTTTAGTTAGATGTCCACGTATGTATGCATGAATTATGCATTTAATTAAGTAATGGTGCCTGAAATGTCGATCTCTAGATCTAAACATGTTTGTTGAATCCTAATTAAAATTTCTTCTTCGTTTAATAAGATGTGTACTATTGTTCTCCACAATAACTTATTTGGAATATTGTAAGAATATTTACTCTGACTACTACTTGTCACGTCCATCTTTTTGTTTCTTTACTGGTATAAAATAAGAGAAACTAGCGACCAACACAAAAATAATTCCCACCACATCTCTCTGCAAAGACATTTGCATCTGGAAATTTTTGTTATTAGACGCCATATTGGAGAGTTTCATTCTATATGATTATTAAATTTTTGGTTTTAAAATTACATTGCAATTTTAAAATATATTAACAAAATAAAAATAAATGCTTTTACATTTACCGACTTGTAATTTTCACAAAGGTGGCTGAAGCTCACTTGGCAGCTGATGAAAATAACCGGAAAAGGTCGGCCAAGCGTATGTTTTTAGCTAATACGAATCTGAGGGTTACTTATTTTTATATATATATATATATATATATATATATATATATATATTTATTTATTTATATACTAGCATTTCAGCCTGGCATTGCCCGGGTGTTTGGATGTCTGTTGAGCAAAAAAAAAAAATAAAAAGTGGTAGTAGGAAGGCACGCTCAAACCTGTACCGCGAAGGAAGAAAAGAACGGGGAGAGGGGTGGGACCTGACGTCTTTGCTGTTACGACCACCAGCAAACCGGAAGTGACTTATGTTTAAATTAAGGCTAGACAATCGAAAGGAGAGGATGACTTTCAAAAATATCGGCGAAAAAGCGACCCTCCCCCCTGTAGAAAAGTGCCCAGTTGAAGGTGAAGATATTAATGTTTTTAGCCAATTTTTCGATATTTGTCGTCTGAAAGGTTGAACTTTTTTTTTTTTTTTAAACTTTGACCCTTATTATGACCCCCTTTAACATTTGTTTTGGACTCAAATCAAGTTATTAAGTTAGATCCATGTCCAAGGAACCTATATCTAAAATTTCAAGTATTTAGACCCAAAATTGTTGGAGGAGTTTGGTAGAGTTCTCAAAGATCAAACCGTTGAACTTTGACCCCTTAACAACCAAATTTCTGGCTGAAAACCGATCACAAAGATTTTCCCAAATCTCAGTACTCTGTATATCAACTTTCGAGTGTGTAGACTTAAAATTGACAGTTACTGCATATGGAAATGTACACACACACACACGTTCACGTGTGTGCGCGTGTATGTATGTGTGTGTGTGTGTGTGTATATATATATATATAATTTTGGAAGAAAAAAAAAAGTTCATTTTAATCGCACAGATTAGGGTTTAGTGTCTGGTCAGCTACATGTTTGTAATTTTATATATTTTACTTCTAGGTTTTTCCTGTTTATCATTATAATTTTCTCATAGCAGTTTAACGTTTCGTGATCAGCCGCTTCCGGTTATTCCCGTCGGCTGCTGAGCACATCAGAGCAACTTTGTGGAAACTGTAGGTCGGTAAATACTGAAGTACCTAAAAATATAAATATTTAATTTAAGAGGTGCTCTCAGATTTTTTTTTCTTGTATATATTTTTTATTAAAAGCTTATGTTTGGATCTCTTATGAGTGCTTATTTTTTCTTTTTCTAATATTAAAGTTATGAAAACTTAATACTAAGGTCTTAAAAAGTAATTATATTAAAATAATTTTTTGAATATTTTTACCTTTTTTTTATTGCCTCTAAAATTGCAATGTAATTTAAAAACAATAATTGTGTAAAATGATTTCTTTTGAAACTGTACACAACCCAACTGATTTGTGTAAATATACAATTATCTGTATGTATCATAAAAGTGAACTTGTCTGTGTGCGGAACGATCTCTACTAAACTACTCGTCAATTTTTGGTCTACAGACTTGATGTATGAGATATTAAGACCTTTTGAAATAGATTCGATTTTTTTTTTGATTTTTTTTTTGTTTTTTTTTTAACCAGATAAAATAGCTGCTAAGGGGTCAAAATTGAAAACTTGGCAGGCATAAATTGATTGTGTATCCTCTACATATGGGCAAATACACCTTTATAAGTTTAAATGAGTTAGTTTGTAAAGTTTTGATATACATGTATTTTTAGGTCAGATGGTAGAAAATACTGTTAGAAAGCTAAATGCTTTGGTTTCCATTCTAGCTGATGACACCGAAGTCATTTAAAAAAATTTTTTTTTTTTTAATCACTACTATGTATCAGGACAATATAATAATCAATAAAAAAAATTGGCTCTTTTAATAATAAGTACGAAATTTACATAAATTAAAATATATTTAAGCATAATTTACAACCGGGCAATACTGGACAGCCTGCTAGTTACTATTATTTTCTAAACAAGTAGCACTTTTGGACAGTCTTGTTTCGAACCATTCTTATTTTTACAAAATAAGCTTTTTAAGATGAGAGAATAATTACAAAAAGAAAATTTTTTTTTTAATCTTTAAAAAGAAAAAATTACTTCCTAAATATTTAAAATTTGAAGAGAATTTGGAATCGTTTAAATTTGCCTGCTAAAATCCAAATCGAAAGTGAGCTACAGACCCAAATGCTTCCTAAAATTTCAACTCTGTAGACCAAATATTCAGACTACTTTGTCAATATGTGTGTGTGTGCAAAAAGTCTACCAATGTCACTTTCATTATGTGTTTGTGTAAATATTTTTGTGTGCTAGAACGTTTTCTTAAATTCTATGCAATTATGCAAAAGGTAGAAACTATGCATAAATAGAATTCAGCGTTATAATGAAATGAAGCCAATCATCTAATAAAACTTCATAAAAAAAATGAATAATTAACACTCGTTTTTCAAAGAAATATTCAAATTAAGTAATCTATGTAGCCACTCGCATATTTCTGATTATATTAAGTTAGTTTTAATAATTTTTAAATAGAAAAGGTAGTTATTTAATGTCAATGTCAAAACTACAAAACAAAAAACAAAAAAAACTGTGGCTATATCGATATATTGCCCAAGAAAATGAGTGGCTTTTAGAAAGAAAAAAAAAAGTAAAACTGAAATAGAATCATAAACAAAGATATGAAAGGAGTGAGGAGGGACAAACAGGTATCGAAGCTACAATTGTCATGCAGCCCAACTTTATTGGCAGCATAGGTAAAACAGGTAGTAAGTTCAAATTTGGGAAACGTTTTGTTCAAACGTAATACTAAAGAAGAAAAAGGCCTTCACATAAATATTTTAGAAGATATCACGTCGTATGAGCTCATTTACTCATGAAGACTATTTCATATAATGAATAAAACCAGATATTTATTCTTGAACTCATTTAACAAGCTTTTTCATATTGACAATTTGTTTCAGACACCGTTGGAATGAATGACACAAAAGGTCTTGCACATTTCTATCGTTTTGATATGGGTTTTGTTAAATAATTAATTTCAAACAGTCATTGTTAAGAATGCATATCCATCCAGTACTTGTTTTCGATACTCCTGGAATTAATGAAAACCACCTTTATACTGTTCAATCACTTATGGATCCTTCTTCCCATGATCTGCTTTTATTGCAGACTATTTTGAAAGCATTGATAGAATTCGAACTCTTGGAAGGACTTATGTTTCCAAAATTATATACTGGAAGAAATTAATAGTTTGATTAAAAAGTATACATAAATTATTAAATATTTAAAGTAGCAAGCATAACCGATTTTTTTAGAGTTGAAAAATCTTGTATTTTCTGAATAACCGTGTGCGTATGTGATACATTCAAATCATCGAATTTTAACAACAGAAAAAATATTTAACAGGGACCATTCTATTGTAGAAAAAATATTTAACAGGGACCATTCTATTGTAGAAAAAATATTTAACAGGGACCATTCTATTGTAGAAAAAATATTTAATAGGGACCATTCTATTGTAGAAAAAATATTTAACAGGGACCATTCTATTGTAGAAAAAATATTTAACAGGGACCATTCTATTGTAGAAAAAATATTTAACAGGGACCATTCTATTGTAGAAAAAATATTTAACAGGGACCATTCTATTGTAGAAAAAATATTTAATAGGGACCATTCTATTGTAGAAAAAATATTTAACAGGGACCATTCTATTGTAGAAAAAATATTTAATAGGGACCATTCTATTGTAGAAAAAATATTTAACAGGGACCATTCTATTGTAGAAAAAGCTAGAAGTAGTGCTTGAAACAAATAAAAAAAATGATACTTTTTAGGGATATTGGTTCTCTACTTTTTAGTGGAATTTATTCAGAAAAGTTGTATTTGTACATAAATTGGATTTTTTTTTTTTTTTTTTGTAATGAAAACGGATTCGATTTTTTTAAATTGCTAGACCCTTGCCTCTTTCTCTCTCTTTTTTTTTTCTTTTTTTTCTCTTCTATTTGTCAGGATTGTATTTCTTTCTCTTTTATCTTTCTCTTTTTCTGTTCTTTATCTACGCCTCTTCTATCTTTGTCTGGCGTTGTGTTCCCTTCCTTACCTTCTATTGAGGGTTTTTGGCTAAGTTAAAACTGTTAGTTTTGCCTAAAGCCCACCCCTACCCTTTTGGCACACTAAGTTTTTCTTTGTCATTTACATTTGATGTATTTGTAACTATTTGCAATAAGCCATTCTTTTACTGACAGAATTTTGATAAAACTCTTGTAGACTGATTTATTCCTGGCATTTTTACACTTAATGTTCTAATGTAGTAACAGACAACTGAAATTTTCTAGTGATTCTCCATAAAAAATACTACTGTAATAAATGTGTCTAGTTTATATCTAATAATTTATATACTATAAAACTTATCTTGCTTGCCTGTCACTGCGCATACTTGATCTCTACGTGAATGTTTAGAAGGTGAGATGAATGAAATGATGTACATTACAAAAGGAGATGGAGGGTCTGTTATGATATCACAATGAATTATGGCTTTGTGAAATCCTTTAACTTCGTAATTATTGTATAAACATTGGTCTAATTGTCTACCAGAATCTGAAAGGAGTAAAAAGCTAAATACAGCTTTAAATAGTTGTGATGCAACTGGTTACACTGCTTTCTTGTAAGATCTTTAACATTAGAACCAGAAGTCTAGTCACATGTTAAAAAAACAAAAAAAAAAACAAAAAACAATTTTTCCCTTAAGTTACTTTGCATTTTATATATTATACTATGATCCGTTGCCTAAGACTGATTGAGGACCCATATATTCTTGCACCAGTCTTTGATTTTTATGAAGGTCTTTTGTCCTCTTTATATTGTTTTTACTTCCTATAATTACTTTGGTCTCTTCCTTATATTTATGTCATTTAAGTCATTTATTACTTTTTACTCCTATACCACTACTACTCCTTTTTTATATTAAGGTGTCAGAACTAATCAAGACCCAAAGACCACTTGAGGATAAAGTTTAATGATTGTCAAGTGGATGGTGAGACAACACCATGATGATTGGTGATGATTGTGGAAATTGGACAGAATTTGATTAAAAGGTCAGCTCAACAAAAATTTGTTTGCATTGAATTTCAAAATGACCATGTAGTCGTCAGCTGGGAAATAACTCCACGGTATTGTTCCACAGATCAGTTATTTTAAGAAAGAAACTTTGCTCATGGTAGTTTCATTTAGCTTAAGGCAAAGAGAAAGAAATTATAGACAGTGATTGTAGCTAGATAAGTTTTTGTTGGTAATGTTTTACATGGGCACCTGCCATGAAAATGAGTAGAGAAAGACTAGTGATGCTTTTTCTGTAAGTAGTAAAAGAAGGGACAAAAAGATATTGGTCATTAGATTTTCATATCCGGTTTTTTACTGTCGAGGCAGGAAATGGGGGTGGGGACTTTGACCAGCACCTCCCCAAAATGTGACAAAAGTACATCTTGGAAGACATATGATTCTTAGATAGGTACAGGCAGAGAATTGCGCCAGGAGTGAGATACTTTCTAGAGTAGGAAAGTGATGCAACCTTGGCAATGGATTTTGATACTCTTTCATCTTGTCCCTCTTTCTTTTATTTCCCATCTCACACTATTCATCTTATTTGCCCTTCATTTCACTATCTCAATCATTTGATCTTCAAGCAAGTAGAATTATCAGTTTTATAGAGTGTAATGTAATAAATATATATACGCACACACACACTCACACACACACACACACACACACAGCAGGCCGACCTTTGATGGCCGTTTGTAAAATATGCTTTAATGTATTTAATTTATGCAGGCTTCGTATTTATCATTATAGAGCCAATTCTCTATTATATTGTACCCAATATATAATGGTGATTTCAAAACTTTAGAAAAAAGAAAGACTTTGGTGTCATCAGCTACAATCAAAAGCAAAACATTTAGCGCTCCAACATTATTCATTAACATTTTAGATTAGTTAAAAATAAACTTAAAAAACAACCAAAAAAACATTAATGTATAGTTTATATTTGCACATGCGTAGAAGTAACATGTTTAGTCTACTTATGCGTGTTAGGTTCGAATTCTTTTTGCATTTTGACCCCCATAAGAGCTATTTTTATTGGCTAAAAACCTAATCGAATTTATTTCACAGGTTCAAATCCCCTATGTATCAAATTTCAAGTCTGTAAGCCAAAAATGGACAGACTAGTTTGGCAGATACCGTTCCGCAGATAGTCATTTTTATATATTAAAAATATATATAAATATTTATTTAGGTAAATGTTGAAGTAAACAACTGCTTAATGTTGCACTTTATTATCAATTTTACTAGAGATTTTTTTTTTTTTTTTTTTAAATTAAAAAGTTTTTTTTTTTTTAATTCTTGAGATAAAAAGAACACCTCCAAAATTCATCATGTTTTTTTACTTAGGTAATTTATTGGGTAGAAAGGGCAACTCTACATTTCGAATAAACTGTTTTGGTTTTCATGTGATGACTTTTTAGCTAATCTATGAAAAGAAAAAAAATCTAACAATATACAAAGTTAAGAAAAGTTTTGTTTTTCATGGATAAAATTAAAAATGGGTAAATCTGCAGTTTGAAGGCTTAAATGATTTTAAATTAAAACTAAACAAAAAAAAAATGGATCTTAAGTAGAATAACAGTTATGTAAGCTAACGATACAATTAGTAACATTTATTTATTTACATTTCTTTTTTAGATATTTGTGTGTGTGCACACACAGTTTAATCCTTTACAAACAGATTAAGATTTACAAAGTATTTTTTTTTTACCTCCCTTCTCCTAATCCCTCTACATCATCAATGTTCTCCTTTCTTCAGCCTTTCTTTTGTTTTTCTCTTTATTTTTGATTTTTTTTTCTATTTGAGATTCTCTATTAAATGTCATCTTCATATGAAAAGTTTTTCTCCTGGCTTTTTGCATATCAAAAATTATATAATATACTGAAATATCATGGACTGAATTATTTTCCCCCCATGATCTTTTTAGTCACCTTTTATACTATGTGTGTATGCATGTACAAACATGAGTGCTAACCTGGGCAATACCCTGTCCTCATCATAGTCGGCAACCGAAGATGGTATCTGTTTTCTTTGTTAAGGCGGTTATTGATGTCATCGGTAGTAGGGAAGGTATTAAAAAACAAAAAAAAAGTATGGTGATCTTTAAAGTCTCATTGAATTGTGCTTTAGCCATTGTCGACATTATGCATTATACTGATCACTATACTGTGCATTCTTTTTATCTTTAGTCCACTAAATTCTTGGACTGCTTGGAATTTCTTGAGGTTTTCTACCCAGTAATGTGATCTTAAACACTGGGTTGAATCCAGATGCATAATCTTATCATTTAATTTACCTTTCGCGATAGAACCACACTATTGTGTCTTATGAACACAAAAACTTTGTAATCAGTTAAAAAGCAATTTCATCAGAAATTTTATTTCTTTTTTTGATACTCGTACTAGTTTTTATTTAAACTCATATTGATAGGTGATATATTCTTCCGTTATATTACAGTCACCCATGGGCCATTCCTTTTGGTTGTTGGACTGTTCATGTTTTATTTTTATTTTTTCTTGATTTCATGAGTAATCTAGAATGCATAAATTACAGATTTAGTCTCACAGTTTTACTTGATTCTTTAACCTTTTTTTCATTTAATGTTTAGTCTTTAAAGAATCAATCAAAATACATTTCTTTTTCCTATTAAAATCCCTTGAATTAAAGATTCAGAAATTCTATATAATCCTTTTAAAGCACTGGTAAACCTGGATTTCAATTACTTGAAATAATGAAAAAAAATAAAAAAATCTTTGTTAAAGAATATTAAAAATATTCCATGTTCTTTTTAATTGATAAACTGATGAATTGAAGTATTTCATTTTTTTATTTTAAATAGAAATCGCTCTAGACAAGGTGACCCCCTAAAAAAAACCCCTGCTACTTCAAGATAAAAAATAGTTAACGGTATGTAGTAGATTACGACCCAGAAAGCAGCTTTGGTCCCCTTTTGTCAGAAATATGGCTAATCGAATATGAGGACTAAAAGACAGAATGAGGAGCAGCAAGAAAGCTACAGAAGTAAACCGAAAGTCCATTTTTTTTTTTTTTTTTTTTTTACCGATGAGGAAATAAGTAAATCTTCCTAATTGCATGCAATCCAAATTGCTTTGTTTTAATGGTTTTCTGTGGAGTTAGCTGAAACGAAAAATGTTGAATAAAAAGGAGAAAAAAAGTTAAATTTCTACCCATGATTTCACATCTTTTGAAGTGGGGGAGAGTCGGTTATAAAAATAAAATTACTCTGAATCCCTACTTTAAAAAATCGTAAATCATTTCAGCTATTTTTAGATAAGATAGCATTAAAAAAAAAAAAAAAATTTTTTTTTCTAACTTTACAATTCCATTTTCTCAACTCCAGAAATAAAGTGATCGTTTTAGAGGGGGTCATCTCTTTATTTTCATTTCAACCTTGTTGATGTTACCCCCCTCCCTTTCCCATTCCCTTTAGAATGCCATTCTTTGTTATTCTGCGATGCAGATGGAAATCCCTTGATAGAAACTAATTTAAACCTCAACATTAACATCATGCATATTTAATCTGCAAATCGAAATTCAGCCTCTAGTGATGCATTTGTAAACCCCATCAAAGCTGTTGTTATATGGAAATAAAGGCTATCCTTCGCCAAATAGCTACATTGTTTGTTTTGTTAAATGTTTAGATAGTTTGAGACTTTGTCTGCTCATAAACAACTTGAGTGCTTAAAGGAATCAATTGATGGATTGTGTAATTTTTCCCCGTTCAGTCTTAGTGCCATAAAAAAAAAAATTATACACTAGGTGAAGAATTGTGGTATGTCTAAAAAGTAATGGGACTTATGTTAAAATTTATTTGAATTCCAAACTTCAGTGTAATTCTCTTTGAATTTTGTGCATTTTCTAATCTTTTTTTGCCATGCTTTTATGTACTTATTGAATGATTCTTCTGGGATGTTTCGCTGTCTATTATGACCCCCCCCCCAACCAGACACTCTTTATGACTTCTTGATGATATAGAACCAGGTGAATAGGTTGGATGTCGCAAAGTTTTTCTCTAACCGGATCTAACAGATGCTTAGTGTTCTAATCAGGTGTATCGTCATGGTGAATAAGAGCTATAAGCAAAAACTTGAAACTAATGCGCTAGTTGCAAAATAAAAAAAAATAAAAAAAGTATACTCATCTATTCTCAATATATTAGATAATAGAATTTAATTATCCTTCCTTTGGCACAAACCTTATACAATACCCATTCCTGTTACTTTTAAGATCAACCATGCATAGCATTTAAAATTGAATCACATTTTATTTAGCTTTACTAAGTCTTGTGAATATCCTTATAAGTGTGTGGAAATTCTTCAGTTAAGATATCGTAATAGATAACGAGAATATAAATCGGTCGTGAGACTGCACACCTCCGCCTGATAACGTAACAATAAGGCAGTCTTATCTGAACTTCTATATATGCATGAACTATACATACTCAAAAACTATCCGACCAAACTGAAATTTTGACAGTGGTTAATGTTATCGAAGCATCAGATTCATACCTCAAATTTGGAAAAATTGGAAATTGAAATTCTGTTAAAATTTGACCTATTATTGACCTTATCAGTGCCATAGTTTTATAAAATGCAGGGAATCATTGGCTACGATATGAACCAAGTAAAGAGTCTATATGATGAACAGAACCAATCTTATTGCCAGAAGTGTAACCCTTTTTCTTGATATCCCAAAATTAAATTGGATCCAAGTTAGACCATGACCGATATTTTCATCAACTTTGGTGACAATTGGTCAAGTGATGTGGACGCTTAGCTTTACATAAACATAGTGACTAACTCTACTTGAAAACAGAATCTTCGCGTTAAGAGAGGTATCAAGGGAAGTTTTCACAGTAATATTTGGGTAATTCTTTCTAAACATAATCCTTGAAGTCTTCAACTTCAAATTTTTTTTTTTTTTTTTTAACATGGGCATCACCACTTATCAAGGCCTTGAGGCCACTCGAGGATAAGGGTTAAAGTGTGTACAGTAGAAATTGGACAATATAGTAATAGTTAGTAATGGAAATTTGGTGAATTTGTTAACTTATATGGAACGGCTCATCAAAAACTTGTTTACGTTAGACTTAAAGACAACCATATTGTAATTAGCTGGAAAGTAGGAAAACGGAAGACAATTCCATAGGCCTGCAGTTCTAATAAAGAAGCTTTTCTCATGGAATCTACGTTTAGGTTTAGGTACAGATAAAGAGTGGGGGAAATTGATAGTGATTTCTGCTAGACTGGTGTTTCTTGTGAAAGTTTGGCGAGGGGGACCATAGATTGGAGCTCAGTTGAGCACATTCCATGAAAATAATAAAGCAAACTCGCAACATTTTTTCTGTGAAGAGAAAAGGACATCCTCTACGAGGCTACGAAGTCTATTTTGAACTCTGTCAAGGCAGGGTAAGTCCTTTCTAGCAGCTCCTGCCCAGATGTGGCAACAGTACTCCATCCTTGGACGTACCTGGCTCTTATATAGATAGAGAATTGCATCAGCAGTGAGATATCTACTGAATCGATAGAAGGATCCCACCATTTTTCCAGCGGCCTTGGAAACGGATTTAATGTATGTGTTCCACTTAAGGTCAGGAGTAAAAGTCAAACCCAGAAGCTTGTCAAAAAATGAGGCCTCCCCAAGACGAGAGACATTCATTTCAATTGATGCCAGATGGGGATCAGAGCGTTGATGTAAAGATAAAAGCTTGGTTTTGGATGCATTAAAAGTAACCAGCCACTCCTTTCCCCATTGTACCACATGCTCAAGATCAGAGGAGAGAGAATTAGAGAGAACTAAATTATAATGAACACTTTCTTTTGTCTGTATATTGGTTAAACATTTCAAAACTTTACAATATTGAGTTTAAGAACATTATGATGCTTAAATAGCCTTCTCAGAAAGCTAGATTAAGTGTGCTAGTAGCCGGTATTTGCCTTATTAATATATTTTAGGTTTGATTTGTCTCAAACAATCATGTGTACGGTATCCCCCCCCCAAAAAAAAATAAATAAATAATAAAAACCCAATTTACATGAACGTATGTAATTGTTGGAAATGGTAAGGAAATATTCAATGTGTTTTCCTGGATCAGTTGCACTAAGTCTAGCCAACTTTCAGTTACACATTGGATGACGTCATATGACATTATTCAAAGTTCCATTAAAGGAATTTATAAAAGATTTTATCTCTGTTAACTTTCTCCTCTTTCATCAAAGTTCTTGTAACAGTAAAGCCAAAACAGTAATGTTGAGATATGGTCTTTTCATTGTTACGTCCATCCACCACCTCTCATTATTTATTTTGTGGAGCATTTAGGTGTACATCTCATTTCTAGATGTGAACTAATTCATTGTTTTTCTGAATTTCTTATTTTTTATTTTTCATTTTGTTATGTGGCGTCACCATGTACTTTTATCTTCCACTTGAATGTCAAGGTCGTTTGTACAAATCTCAAAATGAACGATAAGGTAGAAATATCTATTAACTATAAGCTTTTTGGGTATCGGTTTAGTATTATGCTGATATTAAGTACATAGGAAGACAGGTTCTTTTCAATTGTCGTAGGAAGACGCATTCTGTCTGAATGTGTAAGGTTATCCTTACCCACTCCTCAAAAAAAAAAAAAAAATCTGAAGTTTAAATCAAAATAGGAAAATTTGTTTCAACATTTTTACTGTTTAGTTTTGATTGTTGTATTTTTTAAAAGATTAACTGCATTTCTATTTCATATCTTACAGTGAAATATTTTCAACATCACGAAGACAGTATTTGATTATCATTAATAGATTTTGTTGATATAATTTGTATAATCAAACATTTGGTTTTGCTTCATCGTTAATACAATATATAAGACGATTCTATTTGAAAAACGATTGCAGTCAGATAGTATGACATCAAAGTAAGGTGACTCGGATAAAATGATCAATGCTTTCTGGAGCTGCAGTGCGTTTTATAGTGGCCATTGATTTTTCTTGGGTTTCGGATTTAGGTGTCTTTAGTTTCATAAGAAGATAACCTAGTGCTCCGATGACTTTCGTTTCTCGTGTTATATTTATTTCATACTTTGTGAAACTCAATCATTCACGCAGGATGATTAAAAAGATTTGGTCTTTTGAAGATGATAAATCAAATGCTTTGGTTTCTCATCTACATGTACATCGTCACATGAGTTATTTTGTATCATGAAAGTGGTTACATCACTTAAAGAAAAATGAATTGTATGCTACCCAGGTTTCATCTGATTAAATTGAAAACTAGTGTTTTATGTTGGGAGTCAGGATTTTGTACACTTTGCAATATCAACAAAAATTACTTATATTGGTTTCAAAGATGCCAGCATTTGCTATCTGCGGCCTTCAATGTTCCTGGCCAATGTAGGATCATGGGTCTCGCTGGTATGTGTGTGTAATATATATATACACACTAGTGGTGGGATGATTCCAATATTATTCCCGGTTCAGATATAATTACAGATTCCAATTCCTAATAAATCTCTAATTATTTAACTATAGAATTTTTATTTACCACGATTTTCGTAAAAATATTAAATATGCAGATATTTTCCTAAACGTCCAGATACACTTGTGGAGGATGATCTATCGATTTTAGCTTCACTGGTAATTTAAAATCAGTAAATATTTATGTTATTACCAGCAGTGGAAGATTTTGGTTGAAACAAAATCAAATAAAATAGACTTAAAAGAATCGTTTTGGCATTGGAAAATAGGCATCAATTTTTCCGATACCACCAATTCCGATTAATTGTTCCAACACTAATACACATACACACTTCACACTGAATATAGTGTATATATATTTATCCCAAACATCTGGCTTTGATGGAGGGGAGACAAAAACTTGCTGCTATGGTTTCAAATGATCTGAAATAACAGCAAAGGGAGACTTGATTCCAAATATTTCTTATGTTATATCTCTCCAATTTTGGAAATAGGATACGAGTATGAATATCTCCAGTATCAAATAATCCTTATACACTGTGAAATTTACTTAATGTATGAAAATCAATGAAGAGAGATATAACATGAGAAATATTTGGTATCAAGTCTCCCCTTGTATTCGTTTTGTGTATACTCCAGAATAGTAGAATGTCATGGTTGCAGCCAATGATAATAGGCGGAATGTTATGGGGGAGAACTTATTTTCGAATTGCGAAGTGTAATGGTAGTTGTGAGTGTGCAATTCATTTAATAAGGGTGTCAGGTCAATATTGTTATAATGGTTATAGAAGTACCTGGTCCTGTCTGGGAGAGTGGGAGAATTTTTCAGTTAGAGGGGGAAATATGAACTACTTCGTCTTTAGATCTAGGCAAGTGTGATGTCACTCATAGAAAATAAGATAATTTTATTATAACGAATAAATGTGTCTGTAACGGCGGTCAAAACTTACATAACATTGTGGTAAAAGTTTAGACAAAATAAATTTGTATGTGGCATCTGTTCATGAAAACCTACCGTAATTTGGTCCAAAGGGGAATTTCTGCAATCAAATTATATAAAAGAAAAGATTAATGTGTGCTACTTTGACACTGCATATACTAAGTGTGTATTTTCTCTTTTTGCTTTGAAACCGATGAGGCATATAGAAACCTGAGAATTGTTATAAATATTCATCTTTCTCATTGGAATCGACTGTGTGCACCAAAATGTTGTCTTATCAACTTTTACCCATTTCATAAGAATGGCCCGTGAGAAAAGTCTTAAATCTGGTAGTCAATTATATAACGGTAGTTCTCGGGTTAAATGACAAAAAAAAAAATAAAAAAAATAAAAATATTTTTAATCAACTATGTATGCACAAACGATACCATGTTCTCATCAACTGCCAACTAGAGATGCTAACGGTTTCAGTTGCTAAAGCATTATTGCCACACTTGGTGCCACTAACAATTTTTACTACCGGATAAAGTATCCCCACCTTCTCTCTCTCTCTCTCTTTCTCTCTGCCCCCCCCCAATAAAAAAGACTATGCTCATCTTTGCTGTTTCATCATGTCTTATTGAAATCCGTTTATTTTTGTCAGTTGACGTCATACGTAAAAATAGTTGTCCCTTGATGTTGCATGAACATAAAAAATGCTATCCATTTCTCAATTCTTTGCTTACTTCAAATTTCTTCAGAGTCCTGTCATTCAATAGTAAGATTCTGAACATTGTTGATGCAATCCTAATTCATAATCCCATCATTTGATTTAACTTCTCTGATAGACGAATTACGTTGTTCACAACAATGTTCCTTGTGTATTTGTACAAATTTAACATCATGAACTTTTAACATATCCTCTACATTTTTCTTATATATAATAAAGTCTGTGTGTTGATTTTTGATCTTAGAAAATTTTTTTTTTGTACATCTTTTTAGTCAAAACAAAATGTAATTCAATTGAATTCGTTTAAGAAATTTTATCAAACCATAGTAATTTCCAAAATAATGTTATCTTAAGAAAATGGAAGTAACTCTGTATTCATTAATGCACTTTTGTTTCGTGGACGTTTTACTTTTTTTTTCTTTTTTTTTTTTTTTCAAGATAATTAAAAAATCTCTTACAACTTTTAGTCACGTTAATTAATAATGGAAGTAAAAATAATCCTGAGCAATGCCAGATATAAATATTTAGTTCCATTAGACATTTCAACAATAAATTTCAGAATAAAAAATCTGAACGTAATTTATGGAATGACATGAATTTCACTTAATCAGTATAGGAGGAATCTAGTTGTGATCATCTTAAATGTTAGTAGCAAGCGTGAAAAGGAAAAATAATTTTTTTTTCCACCCCATAATGTGTTGATTTGTAAAAATTGAACCCACCATTAAATTATCAAATTGTTTTATCCTTTTTATATTATTTATTTATTATCAAATTGTTTTAATTTCTTATTGCTAGGGCTATGACAACAGCATATTCTTTTCCTTGTTTTGATTCTCAGGTATATATCCATTGATGTTAAGTTTTGAGACATTGTGTTGAACAAAGATGGCGGCGTAGTTCAGATCAGTAACTAAGATGGCGGCCAAGAATCAAATGCGGTCCGTGGCGTAGTTAACGATGAACTGATTGAATCCAAAATTCGACAATTTTTATAATTTTGAAACGTTTTCATTGGTTGTTTAGCACAGCAGTTGGTTATAAAAATGATTGGCAAATCCATTCGTCTCATACTCCCATTATGAGTGAAAAACATTTTACAGATATCTTATGTTTTTATGTAGTGATGTGGTTCTCTGTTGATTGTGTCTGTGTCGGATATATACTCTAGAGTAAAAACAATGAAAAAAATATGCTGTTGTCCTAGCCCTACTTATTACACTCTATGCAGTCATATAAATGGGTACCAGTACAAGCCATTCCTTCTGGTGTTTACTATTGTTACTAGGTGTAAAAAAAACAAAAAAAAAAAACAAAAAAAAAACTGTGTCAATGCACCGGCCCTATATGCTTTCTAGTTCTCAATGGAGTTTTACTTTGTACGATGAAAAGAAAAATAAATTCATAAGAGTTCGATTTTCCGTTGATTTTGTTTGAAAATTAGTCAATTATTTGATGATGTTTTTAAGATGAGGTATTGGTATTTGCAAATTTCGAACAGGTTTTATCATTACGACAAAGAGTTCCTCAATAAGACCGAACACTACATAGGTCGAAACTTTAAAAAGATATCCACTAATATGTAAACAGTATGAAACCTGTAAACAATCTATTTAATATTTTAATATCAAGATATTCAAGTTGCAATATTTTTAATATATTTATGGAAGTTGTTTTCAAACACTTCATCTACGTTTTGTTATTGAAATAAAAATCACCTGAAACATATAATAATCGTATCGATATAAAATATTGTGCTATAATTATCTTTTTATTAAATATTCTAATAACGAATTAAATATAAGCTTTATCTTTAATTTTATTCTACATACTAGCTCTACCTTGCTGTTTAACTTTCATTTTTTCTTTTGTTAAATATTTTAAAGATACCCTCTTATTTTAAAAAAGATTTTAAAGGTTAAATTTAATTATAACGGTATCGTTTGATCATTATTGCAAAACTATAATTTTGAGGAATTTTTTTTTTTTAAATAGTTATAAAATTATTGGATGTAAATAGCTTTGAAAACTTTCAATCTTTTAATTCACAAGGATTTTCCAAATGACTTTCTATTCGACAGTTTAAATGCTTCTACATTTCTTTCAAATTTCTAAGGATCATGATCTAATAAAATTTTCCTCCCAAACTTTTAGCAGAAAACTAAAATAGTTGATTTATTTATAAAGAAATGCAATGTTATCTGGTCAAGGCAATTCTTAGTTCTGGCGGATTTAATTTTGTAATTTTTTTTTTTTTTTTTTTTTTTAGATAGGAGCAAACTTAAAAGGTAACGATGAAATTTGAAAATTTGGGAAAAGAAAAAAAAGTTCCATATGGGCATTAAAAACGATTTTATGTTGTTGCTTATCTTAAGTCTGAATTTGTCACTGCCTCAAATTTTAATGTCATGACATTATTTTTAGCAAACTGTTTAAACTTAACTACTAAGGCTGGAACGCTATGTTTTTGGTTTCGATTCTAGCTGATGAGACCAAAGTCAGTTTTTATATATATATATATATATATATATATATATAACTTTTGAAACCACTGCTATATATTAAGTGCAACATAATAATAAATGGAGTATTAACTGTATAATAATAAATACGAAATCTACATGAATTAAAATATACTTAAGCATGTTTTACGACTGGGTCACAAGGAAGGACAGTACTATATATTGGGTACAATATAATAATCAATAGTGAATTGGCTCTCTGATAATAAATACGAAATTAAGCATATTTTACAATCGGGCAACGCCGGGCGGCATTCTAGTATTTAAATATTATTTTATCTTGATTTACAAGATTGCAACCGAATTTGACCGGATATCATGTGATTTTGCTTATTGAGATACTGTTGACACATTTCAAACTTGTTTTCTGAAGTTTACATGCGTAATACTAACTGGATTCTAAATTTAAATGATTCCTTGTGTAAAAAAGGCTTCCTTGGACAATGGATACCCACAGTAAGGGTGCCTGCGCATGAAATTTTTGTGGTAAGAATTGCGCAATCTCCAACCTCACCTCACCTCTCCTAAGTCGACATTGTTAAATACCGGTGGCAAGTGAAGGTTCAGGACGACTGGAAACAATGCCAAGATAAGCGGAAAGCACATACAGCGCCTAGAATTCCCAAATGATCACCCATCTGGTAATAGGCAGACTCAACGTTGCTTAACTTTGGTGATCTGTCAACATGATTATGCTGTATATGTATCCTCATGTAATATAAGAAAAAAAAAACAATATAAAACAATATCCGGAAAACATAAAACTGCCTATATGGAAGTTTCCTAGCATTCTGATCAGGCCGCGACCTTTTTAACGTTTTCATGAATAAGATTTTTTAAATTGTATTTTACACTATTGCAATTTTGATTTTAATAAACAATCGATTCATGGTAAAAAGTGTGTGTGTGTATATATATATATATATATATATATATATATATATATATAAAAATGTGCAAGTCATGTTGATTCAAAATGCGTGCATACACAAATATTAATATACATATTAAAGGGGTTGTAGTGGTTTGGCTTTTCAGTATTGATCTGCAAAAGTTAAATTTGGGCATCTTATTCACTTGGTCCCTTCCGCATGGCTCCAAGCCATATATTTTAAAGTAAACGAATGCATTTAATGAGGTTTAGAGAAGGTGGTGGGGGGGGGACAAAAATAGATCTTACTATTGCCAACAGAGAACTTTAAATTTCGGTTTCAGGTGTATTTTTAACTGAAAGAATTAGATTTTTTTTTTGTTTTCCTTTTTATCATGCACACACGCACACCATTGTTTTAAGAATTTCCTTTTTTTTTAAAATTCTATTCATTTTTGACACTTCTTGAATTAGAATTGGCACCATTTTGACTGAAGTTGGCTGACTTTAGAGATTTCCAGGATCAAAGTGCAGCCTAATTAGTTCATAATTTATTATATTTTGTGCAAATAAATATTTCAAAATGTAACCTCTGTTTTGTCCTTAGCCAAAGTAGAAACCCTTCGCAACTGGGTCAATTTTCATTTTTGCTCCTTTGAGAGTGCTTGATATCCTTTCACATGAAACTGTCCTTGTGTCATATCCTACCGCTAACTAATTTTCCGCTGAGGATAAGAGCCAGTGTTTGAAACTACATAGAATAAGGAAATAATTATCTCTCTTTTGTATCCCTTGTTCGAAAAATAAGTCTTTTTTTAATTCGGTTGGGATTAAATTTTCTATATATAAATACTGTTATTTATATTAGTTTGAAGTTTACCTTTGCGTATATCAGGTAAACACTACATCCCTTTGTTTTCATTAATTAATTATATATATAATGAATCATAAGATCATAATCTAATATATAAAAGGCTATATGTCTATCTATTTCCATATTTTCAAACTCTATCTCCTCCGAAACTAAAAGTATCAGAACAGCGCTTGAGGCCTCAAATAATTGGATTTTTAATAGATTGTTCTTTTATGGATCCTTAGCCGGTTAAAATAGTTTTTAAGTCGTCAAAAATGGGTTAAAATTGAAAAAATCTTTATATTTTGTATATTCGTTTGAGTTATTTTTAATCAATTCATATGTATGTCACATTGGTACATTGAATGCTAGTTTTGGTTTTGATTCTAGCTGATGGCACCCAAATACTTTTTTTGTTTTTTACTTTTGAAATCACGACTGTAATAATACATACGAAATCTGGATAAATTAAAATAAGTGTATTTTACGCTCGGATAAAGCTGGGCGCCCTCTTGCTTACATATATATATATACACATATATATATATATACATGCATAGAAAAATCAGAATATGACTGACTTCAGCTTGTATACTGAAATAATGGTAACTTTAAAAGACATATATATATATATATATATACACACACCTCTTTATGAATCGCCATGATTCCTTCTAATCCTTTGCTACATAGACTGGGACTAGCAAGGTTATCTTGTATTTTACAATTAAATTCAGTATAAATATTAATCATTGTCTTTTGGCACGTTCGTATTAGACTGGTTAGCCTTTTTATTTTATTATAAAAATATACTTATTCATCAAAATATATATATATATATATATATATATATTTTAGCAAAATAATCACGTTTATTTGTTAAATATTAAAGCTTAATAACCTCCTGAGTAAAATCTTTATATAAGAAAATGCATAGAAAAATCAGAATATGACTGACTTCAGCTTGTATACTGAAATAATGGTAACTTTAAAAGACAGATTTTAGATTTACTTTAAAAATAAGTATCTGTTACGGGCACTTCTAGGAAAGAACTGACTGCCTGTGGAACACTGTTCCACTAGCCTGCTTCCCAGCCGATTACAATATGATGGCCATAAAGTTCAATGTAAACAAGTTTCTGTTGAACAGTCCCCTTCAATAATCCAAATTCTACTCCGTCTATACCATTAACGATTACTATATTACCACCTTAGTTATTAACCCTTATCCTCAAGTGGCCTTTGAGCCTTAATAAGTGGTGACTTCCTTGAAAAAAATATTTTTTTTTAAATACGAATTAGATATAAATGTAAAAATAAATTTCTGACACTTTATTTTTTATTTGGTTAATACACTGAATAAAATGTGATTAAAATGCTATAAATCTAATTTGTATATTCATTGACTAAACTTGTCAAGGAAGAAAGAAATGATATTTATGAGATTTTGAATAGGCCACACCCATACCACCTAACGGTCGAGGAAGTTTCAATCTGCAGTCAGGAATTTTATATTCGATCCATCATAAATTTAATAGACTGTGGGTAGCTGAACATAGCATGAATAAATATTATCAAATTGAATGTTGGAAAGAACAGCTTGATAATCGAATCAAGTGCAGTGTTTTGTTTTTTAATTGGTTTATGTAGAAAGTATGAAATATATATATATACGTTTTATTTTTTATTACCGTATATTTCTGTTAAGTTACATTATTGTTTCAGCTACTCGGCCGTTTTTTTTTGGCCGTCTGTAGCTTCCTCAGACTTTTACAGAAATGTTCGCTATTTTGGGATGAAAGAGGGAACATTTCTGTAAAAATCTGAGGAAGCTACAGACGGCCAAAAAAAACGGCCGAGTAGCTGAAACAATAATGTAACTTAACAGAAAGATATGGTAATAAAAAATAAAACGCATATTTGCTCTACAACAGTATTGAGCACTTTCTTCAGTTTTTACTAATTACCATTTCCACTATATATATATATATATATATATATATAGTGGAAATGGTAATTAGTAAAAACTGAAGAAAAGTTTAATTATATATATATATATATATATATATATATATATATATATATATATATAATTAAACCATTACTTACTAAAAGCTAGTTTTCCATCTTTCAAGATCTCATAACTATAACAAGGCTCTACGGACAAACTTATCCTTAGTTGACCTTTGACAACTAAATATTTTCGTTTACTAGCCAAATTAAAAAGTTACTGGCCAAACCCATGTGATTTTTAGAATATGACATCTTGGTTCTGTGACGAGTATGTATATCATAAAGATTTTTTTTTAATAAGCGTAATTCTAAATATACAACAAATTTTATGTTGATACGTGAAGATATAAACATTCTAATTTTTTCAGATATTTTTTAAACAACCTTTGTTAAAAGAAAAGTGTTCTATTAAACTTTATTGTTTAAATAATTTAACTTTGTTTAAAAAAAGTTGAAAAGATATTTTTCATTCAGTAGTGAGCTTTGAAAGATTGTCAGTGAAAGAAATACAATCGCCAAAAGATAAGGGTTTCATTATTTCTAATCGCCACTTTGAAAAAAAATGCGACTGTTTCACTCGCAATGTAGAGCCCTGTATAACATTTAAAATATCGATATCTACAATGCTTTTTAACTCTGAATGTTCCTAAGTCTTACATCTTTAATATCTACAATATTTACAATTCCCCTACCAACATATAAAATTTTTTATCGAGATCTATCTTGGCATTAAACGAGCATACATTTCTTTGACTAAGAACAAGCATAAACATTTTTTGATTTAAAAATACAAAAAAAAAAAAAAACTCAAACTACTACTTCAACTGTTCTACAAACCGTTTTAATAATATTTGATGTTAAGTTATCAATTTAATATATTTTTATTATATTCATTTTAATATTTGTTTTACATGCTGGCATATGTTGGATTGCTTTTAAAAATTTACATCAAAACCATCCTATCTCTGGCCAGGTTTTTATTTATCCTTCATCTCAAATCCATCTTTATGATTTTCTCCTGTTTTCCTTGATCTTCCTCTGCTAATTGATTCTACCAATGTGATAAAACCAATGAAATCTCCTGTTCTGCACACCTCTCTCTATATTCTCAGATTTAATATTCCTCTGAGGTCAACAGATCTATGCCAGTCTTTAAGACATGATTTACACGCCAATGGTATCATTCCCATATCATTTGATATATAACATCTATTATATAAATAATAAAAAAGAAATTCAGGAAACTAACTTCTAATATAAAAGATTCAATTTAATTTTTGACAGAAAAAAATGTGAATATACAATATTATGTTGGGAAAATGTTTACATATGTATATAGAGAAGTGTTAAAAGGTTATTGCAACGTAAGAAATGTTTACAGGTTGTTTACAACATTACAAATTCACACGAATTTCTAAGGATTTGTAATGCCTACTATTTGATATAGGTTTTTCCTCTAAATATATTATGGAGCAAGAATTTAATCCTAGGTGCTCCGTTTCAACGCTGCAAGGTGGAGGTTCAGTTTTGGTGTGGGGCATTATTAGTACCAATGTTCCTTGGCCTATAGTTTGCTTGAAAGGTCGAATTAATTCGACCAAGTACATTAATATGTTGACTGAGCATTTTCTACCCTATTTTGGTCGGAATTTGGATGATAATCCCATCTTCATTCAGGATAATGCTCCCATTCACACAGTTAGCAATGTCAAGAGGTTCCTGGAAGAGCATGATATTCCGTGTTTGGATTGGCCTGCACAATCTCCAGACCTTGATCCTATCGAAAACGTATGGCATTACATCAGGCAACAGCTAGCTACACAATGATAAAATTTCAAATTTGGAAGAACTTTGGACAAAAATTAACGAAAAGTGGGATGCCCTTTCCTCGGAGTATTGCTGCAGTCTAATTCAAGGAATTCCCAAAAGATTGCAGGCTGTTAAATTGCAGAAAGGCTATGCTACTAAATATTTACTAGTTCATTGTATTCCTGTTGTATTAATGTCCTAAAGTTACATTTAAATAACAATTTTCCATTGTGCGGACTCTTTTTGCTGCCTCAATTTGAAGTTATTTTTTTTTTTAATTGACGTGAACACTAGAATATTTCAATCAAAAGTCAAATATGAACAGGTAAAATTATAGAAGAATAAAAGGCCAATCAAATGAGGTATAGTTTGTTTAAACAGTTATATTAAATTTAGCTTAAATTTGCAGTTTTTGAAAAAAAAATTACATCGTTTTGCCGCCTGTTTATATAAAATCACTTGTCTTCCTTTGCCAAACCAGCAAATTTCCATTTCTTGTATTGTGATAAGCCTTCTTACACTTCTCTATATGCATCTTATGCACAATGCTTCATTTTAATGTGTATAGTTGACAGATTAGCTTTCCTGGAAACAGTATGATTATTTTTTGTAGAAGTTTTTGTATAAGTCTGTTTTCCTAGGAGTTTTCTTTTTTTTTTTTTTTACACTAATAATGTTTAAAGAGTTTTATTATACACTATACTTGACATTGTAGTATAATTCTGGCTGTTATTTTAATTCATTAATAGCACAAGCAAGTCCTGCATAGTGAAAGCTTATAAAATGAGAATCATCGGTTTCTTACATATAACGGAAAGAGATAAACAAGAAAAACAAAGACTAAAAAAAAAAATAATAATAATAAATAAATAAAAAAATCATCATTTTGTGGATATATATATATATATATATATATATATATATATATATATGGTAAAACTGGTGATTAGTAAAAACCTGAAGAGAGTGCTAAAAGCTAGACTTAACAAGATTTGTAGAGGCACAATTGATAGAACCGGTCTGTTCAGTGGGATCAGCCACTTGTCACAGAACTTATTTGGACAAAATGGGAACAGTGGACAACAATGTTGTCGTTTGGGGATTAAACTGAAAAGGCTAAAAGTGAGAAATTCTGCTAATGTGTTGCTAACTTAACGATCAGACTGACAAGGTAGTAAAAAAAAGCTTGTGTGATCTATGTCTTTAAAAAGAAAGTTAAAGATGTTTCCTAGATTTGGTTTATAATGCAACTCTGTTTCATTTGAATCGCACTTGTGTGGTAAAAAAAAGGGGGGGGGGCTTAAGTAGCTCAATTTTTTGATCGGTACACTGTTCCATTGTGCATTTCAATGAAAAAGTGCTTAAATTTTTTGTTTTATTTGAATTAATTTATCTTTTTGATTGATGTTGGTACAATACCTGGGTATATGTCAGTTTCCATTTTTAATTAGCTTCTAGTACAAGGAAAAATATTTGGAATTTTGCTAGTACAAGGAAAAATATTTGGAATTTTGTTTTATAAAAATACTGGTTAGGATTTGCATGGCAATGAAATTAGAAATTGTTTTTAAACAAAATTCACTTTAAACTAGTGCTGAATAGCTTTTATTTTTCAGATTATAAAAAAGGTCATTTAGTTAAAAACGAAATATGTATTTTTTTTTTATGTTAATTGCTTCTATTTTATGGAAATCGTATCCATAAAAAAATGAAATTTAAATTTATAAGATTAAAATTTTACTATTGATATTGTAGAACTGCGGTAATGTCTACTATCTATTCTCTTTTTGTCAATCGCATGTTTCTATTGGAGTACAAACAAACTCTAAAAATGTAACTTTTTTTAATAGTACATAGATTTAAAACATTTTTTTTTGTAATGATAGTACTGCAAATGTTTCATGCACACCTACATAAAATGCACACCAACATAAAATGCTCACCATTTTGACGTGTGCATTCTTTTTGAATTGGATTTTGTCTCTTTTAATGACATCATTTTTCAAGCTTCTCTTTCAAAAATTGTAAGATAATTATAAAAATAACTTTTAACCACCTCAACTGATGGTTTTATGGCCATATCTGATTTGTTTAAAAATTTGTTTTCATTATCATTTGCTCATTTCAAAAACTTCGTAATTTTCCCACTAAAGGCTAGCCCCTCCCCCCAAAACCTTGAATATTAAAATGTTAAAACATGTTTTATGTTGTGGAAGTTCAATACAATAGCAAACCTGTTCGATACCTTTACTCTCAGACATGAAGCAAACTGTATTAGTTATTCTCTGTGAAACCGTTCATCCTTTAAAAACTTCCATGTTTTCTAAATTGCATGTATATTATGACTAATGTACTGTTCATTTCTCTGAAAATTTTACATTATCCGGTTAGTTATAATTAGGGCTAGGACAACAGCATATTCTTTTCATTGTTTTGACTCTCGAGTGTGTATCCGTTGATATCTTATATGCTTTTATATAGTGATGTGATTCTTGGTTGATTAACTGTGTCGGATATATACTCGAAAGTCAAAACAATAAGAATATTCTGATAAGATATAAGAATAGCCCTAGTCATAATGTACCAAAGCATTGCAAAACTATTTCATTTATTATATTCTTATATATCGAGTAATAAAAAACATTCTTTTAAATATCTATGTCGAAATGTATAAAGATTTAAAGTTAGACTGGTGTACTTACCCTAAGAAATTGACATTTTTAAGAATAAGTTTTCTTTTCTTTCCATTTCTATTAGTATGATTGTGTAGAAACCTCCGTGACCCTGCTGTATTTTGTCAGATATGTTGAATTTTAGTAGATATCCCAGGACAAAATTTTATTTTCATTATATCTAAAAACTTAATGTGAGCATATAGATCTTTGAAAATCATAAACAATAACAAATTTGTTTTATTAGTAGCTTATCGTGTGCATAAAAGTAAAATATATTGCCAGTCACTGAAAATAGTAACCTAACAAAGTAACTAAAAAAAAAAAAAAAACTGACACAAGAGAAAGAATGGTACATTTATATAAACAAAAAAATCAAAATTTGTTTACATCCAAATTTTTTCAAAGTAAATGATTTATCACAAGTTGAAAATCGAAGGGATTTTCACTTTCCATGTTTCTTTTGCACACTAAACTGATTTGTGATGCCTAAATTTAGTTTTATTTTAGTCTGATCTATTTTTGGCTTGATTGAATCTACTTAGTATTGTCGGTCGCATTTGCTTAAAGAATCCAGCCTAAAAATAGGTGCAGTTTGTAGGGCAGAAATAAGCAGTTTATGCTGTCAGGAAGTTTCCCTTTCATTCTGATCAAGTGCAACCTACTTTAACCAGGAAATGGCGATGAAATGCTGAGCATGTAACATACTACCTTTTGTATGATTGCCTATGGGTAATGACCTTTTCTTTTTGTCTGTGTCTGTCTTAAAATGGACTTTATTGCCAATAAGAAAACTGTACAAAGCTTATTCAAGATACTTTTGTTAAAATGGTTTGTCATTATTTTAGATGGTTCTATTGGAGGTATTTTCCTTTCTTGCATTTTTAATTTTTTTATATAAAACCTATTTAATTTAATTATGACACTAGCACAATATTTTCAATACCATGTAAAATAACATAACTAGTAAATAGTGTGTGTGTGTATGTATGTATATATATATATATATATATATATATATATATATATATATATATATATATATAATCAGGGCTCTACAGACAAACTTATCTTTAGTTGACCTTTAACAACTAAATATTTTCGTTTACTAGCCAAATAGAAAAGTTACTGGCAAAACCCACATGATTTTTAGGATATGACATGTTCGTTCTGTGCCGAGTATGACCATCATAAAGATTTTTCTTCATTTTGTTTTTTATTGATACTTGAAGTTATAAACATTCTAATTTTTTCAGATGTTTTTTTTTTAACATCTTTTGTTAAAAAAGAGTATATTGTTCTATTAAACTTTTATTGTTTAAATAATTTAACTTTGTTCGTTTTAACAAAGATATTTTTCACTCAGTAGTAGAAAGATCTCATTGTTCTTTACTTACCTCCCACGAAGGCAGTTAAGCACAATGTTGTGTTTTTAATGATTTTTAAAAAGAACACTAGATTAGAACAAAAATTTGTTTCAGTCTAGAAGGATTTCTCCCTCATATACCAGATAGAAACGATTATGTGCAGCATTAAAACAGATATTACACTTTGCCCCTAGCCAAAAGGTCAAGGATTCAGTTGTTCTAAGAACTATTGCAACGTTAAGATACTGGTTGGAAAATGTTTTCTGATATTCTGTATCGTGAGCTTATACTCTTGAAAATGAAAGTCATGATCAGTGGCCCTAACCAGCATACTCTGAAAATATTCTGGCAAGTTTCCTTGTGATATTTGCAGATCTAGTACTGGTAGCAACTCTATATTCTGCACGAGAAGTCTGCCAGGAATATTTATCTTTATTGAAAACTATCTTTGTGGAAAATGTGTCTGTATTGCTCATCTAATTATACAGGTTTTGGACTGAATTTTCTTGGACTATCTGCAGAAGTTTGAAATTGTGGGCCTATTTTCCACCTTGGTGACATGACCTAGGACTGGTGGAAGATATGGACTTAGTTCAATCTCGCATATACAGATTGCATGGAGTAAATTTTTGTGATTTGATTTAAATCTCTAAATTTATTACTTGGAGTCAAGTTTACAGCAGCCATGTCTGTATTGCAAGGTTATATGCGTGTGAATATTAGGCTCCTACTAATTGCATCTTTCTGAAGATGCAGAGAAATGACAGTGCTATAATTTGGTGTGTTGCGATCTGCTTCTTTGACCAGTATTTGACTCCCTGCTATTAACGATGAAGGCTGATGCTGGTATGAACATGCTAAACAATGCATGCACATCGAAGTTGAGAATAACTGAAGGAAAAGCCAAGTCAAAGAAGATTTGGAGTGACTGTCAAAAATGACCTCTAGTAATGACAGATCATCATTGATGAAAAAGTACTATGATTACAGTGCAACACACATTTGATGCAGAGAAGATATACTTACCGATGAAGGTTAATAAAGTTACGTTCTTCCTTTTAAGAATTGTATTACAGCCAGTGATGTTCCAACAAAGAGCGTTGCTATTTCGTAAAGGAAAAAATAGTTAGACTATCAGGGCATTTATTCTTACTTCAATAAAGCTCTGTTTCTGGTTGTGAAAGATATCCGTTTGTCTCCAAACTGAATGTTACAAGTCTCGTTAATAACAACATAGAAAAAAAGTAACCTAAAGTAAATCCCCAGAAGATTGAACATGTTATAATTTTGTATTAAATTCAGTTTATGATGGAAGAATTTGTACAAAAGATTAATTTGCTAACAAGTATTGTATATATGTGTGTGTGTGTATATATATATATATATATATATATATATATATATATATATATATATAAATCTAATGATTACAAATTTTTTACATTTTAACTCATAATTTGTCAAACTGAAGATATTTTGGTCAAATTGTCTTAAAGACGGTCATTTTAACACATCTAAAGGTATAAAAAATAAATCGTTTTGTATATTTTAAGTAACATTAAAAATAAACAATGTTGCCAATTATAAATGAAAAAAAAACAAAAAAAAAACGGTGAATAAAAATGCTGGTGAAAGACATCCTCTCAAGACTGAAGAAATAATTAGCTTGCAGAAGGGGGGGGGTAGTTTTACTTGAACACTTTTGTAAACATAATACACTAAAATTTTTCTCATTTTGAAATAGCAGATCTTAATTACTTTTAGAAATGGAACATAGTAAATAATAAATTTCCTACAAATAAAGCGGATTCTATGAGATTTTCAATTTGAGGTTCTATAAACTGACCCATTCGGACTTTATGATAATGTTTTAAGCTCTATAACAAAATAATTATAGATTTGATTTATGTCAGTTTTCAAAATATGAAACAAACAAATGAGTGAGTAAAGGTTATCAGTGTTGGAAATTTTTATAATCCAAACCAATTTGTTTTAACTATTAAAATTTGGCCCCAGAGTTCTAATTAAACAAATAGCGATTTTGTCTGATGAGTAAAATTTAATTATTTTATATATATTAACCTCTTTATTAAAATAGAAGGAAAAATATACTGTTGGAAAATTATTAGAATTTTTTTGTTATTAGTTATGTGATTTCTATTGTTAAAAAATATATATATCAACTTTATAGAATATACTAGCAGATTGACCCAGCATTAGTTGGGTATAAAAATGTGTGGGGCATAATTCAACTTAGAAAAAGTCTCCAAAGCTAACAGAAAATATGCAATTTTTTGATGCTTTGTTAACTGATGTACGGTTTTGATCCTGTGCAATTCTAGGTGGTCCACTCCCAGGTTTTGCCTTCTCCCTTTGAAAATAGATTAGTTTATTGTTAATCGTCTGAGGCGCCCCTACAAGGGATGCAAGTTTGTTTTTTTTTGCAGACCAGAGTGCTCTTCTAGAACGTTGGCTCTTCAAATCTCATTTTCCAAGCCTTATCACATCATCCTCTCATTTCGTTTATTTATGGCTTAAATAGTGCAACCACTATTCTCTAACTTAATTTGTTTACACAAAACATTTTTTATATAAAAATGGTTACCTACTGTAAAAGTTAATATGCCCTTAAGTAAAATAACCTAACTATTCATTATAAATCGACGGGGGCGGGGGGACGACGACGCCCGGCTTTACCCGATCATAAAATATGCTTAAATATGATATTTTAATTTGTCCAGAAAGTTTTGGTGAAGCTAGAATTGAAACCAAAAGTAAAACTGCAGCATTCAAAGCTGGTGACGTTATCACTGTACCAACGTGACACTCATATGAACTGATTAAAAATAAGATGTACAAAATGTATAACAACTTTTCAATTTTGATATTTTTGACCCCTTAAAAACTATTTTAACTGGCTAAAAGAATGGTCCATAAAAAATCCAATCATAGTGCCGTAGGCACCGCCAAAACTGGGGGGGGGGGCAGGTCAGTACTTTTTGACGGACCGTCTTTTTAAAAATCTACCAAAAATCAGGTAATTATCCGATCAATACGAAATTTTCAGCGATTGTTAGAAGAATGAACTTTATAACAGTGTACTTATTTTTCATAAACGATATTTATATATATATTTTTTTTGGCTTACAACCCCCCCCCCCCTTGTTTTGAAGTGGGAACAAATATGCTTAAAATAATCATCTGAAACTGAACAAAACATATTGTGTTGTTGTAACGGACAGAATTATAGATTAAAAAAAAAAAAAAAAAAAAAAAAAAAAAATTGTTTGCATACCTTATTTTGACGTCTGAATATCAGAACTTCGATTGTGTTTAATTATCCCGCTTTTGAGTTTTGAAGTGTGAAATTCGGTGAATATGTTGAGTAAAATAATTAATTTAAGTTAAGCAAAACAAAAAAAAATTTTTTTTAATATTTATACGAAAAAAGCCATTTTAAAATTTTTGATAAATAAATTAACAATTTTTTTTTAGCGAGCCGAATAATGCATGACCATTATTAAACAGGGCATGCTTTGAATAATCGATACAAAAAAAAAAATTCGATAAATATTGTGCCCTTTGTGTTAAAAATAGCATCATTTTTTTCGATCCCGTTTGAAAACGTTTGCCACCTTTCGACTACGGTGGACCAAACGCGCTGAAATAATTTTTTTTTATTCTGCTTTAAATTGCCCCCCCCCCCCCCATTTTGGGGAGCCTGGCCCCCACACACATACACATTAAAAACCAAACTCATACAAATGGTCACCCATCTGGTACTGGCCAGCCTCAGCTTAATAATACATTGAAATTTTCGTCACTGAAAAATAAGTTTTTTTGGCCTGTTTGGTCTTCCATAGTTTTCTTATTATCAAACGAAAACGTAAACAGAGTCGATCTGAACTCTACGTCGATGCGAAATATCTGGTTACCTATATGAATAAGTGGAATTATTTGAAATTCAGGTACTTATATTATATTTTTGCATATTCTCTTAGAAAATCATCCTAAATCTTAGTTAGACAATAAATAAATAAATTATTTCAAAAACCCTTTTTTTTAAATATTTAAATACGTTTTTTGTGCAAGACAAAAAATGTCAATTAACTTTTTGGGAAAATTTAACATTCAAAATTGAATTAAAAATAGAATAAGTTTTACATTATTCTGTTTTCTATATGATAAAATTCAGGGTTTTATCTTTCTGGAAAAAAAAAGTTACTCAGAAATAATGGATTTTAATAAATGTAATTTAGTCTTAAAAAACAACAACAACTTGATTTTGCGGCCATTTTTGGCGGCGCCTATAGTGCCGCCTGCGACTTTTAGTTTTGGAAGAGATATTTTAAAAATATGGAGACAGACAGACATAGTACCTTTTGTTTGTATTAGATTTATTGTTTCTTACCATTAAAAAAAAAACCAAAACACTCATAGGATTATAATGATTGCGAATATGCTATTCATTTTATTTAGAGAGCCACACGGCTTTGCTTTATGTGTACATTTTTCTTTTTGTGTTTTATATATAATATTTTTATGCATGATAGCATTCTTTATTTTTAAGTCATACGATTACAACTTATTTTTAACTTTTTGCAAATGATCCCCTTTGCCCCAATTCTATTATTTTCATCCAATTTTAATAAACTCAATTTTATTTTAGTTATATTACCAAACTTAATACTCTTCCCTTTTTTTTTTTTTTTTTAATCCAACTTTCAGACTAGGATCAAATTAAGGTTTCTGAATTTTTGAGATGAGGATTGAGTATTCGTATTATTTGAATTCATCAAACTACTGTTCTCATCTTTGAGTGTGATTTAAAATCATGCTCAAGATAAGAACAGTAGTCTGGTGAATCCAAATAAGATCAAGTTGTAATATCTGGAGTGGTTCATGAAATGTATTGTGGGGATTGCTGCTAATGAATCTAGCTAAGACTAGGATACGAAGGGTACTCCCACCCCCTACATCACCACTATTACCACAAACACTGTTGAGACCCTTGTGTCTAATTTGTTAAAACTGTACAGTAGAATCCTGGGATACAGTGGCACTAGGATACGGTTTTTCATATTACAATATGGAATACAATGTTTTCCCGACCCCTGGTTACGGTATTTGCCCCGCCTTACGGTGTTATGATGTTATTTGATTATACACGTGTATTATATACTGTACTGTATTTTGTTACTTTTTAATATGTACTGTATAAAATTTTGATTAGACCCTGCCATACAGCAATTTCACCTTACGATCCCAATCCCAGAACAGGTTAATGCCGGATCCTGGGGTTCTACTGTATTTTATGAATCAAATAAATAATTCAAAGTATAGTATTTGTTGTGTCCTCAGTTAGAGGAGAGAAATTCTTCTAGATTGAGACTAATTTTTATTCCCAATTTAAACTGTAGCAGCTCCGCTTTTTTTTTTTTTTTTTTTTTTTTTTTAGCTTGATTTTTTTCATCCCTTAAAAACCGATCATACCTCATGAAGAGGCAAATAAACAGGGACAGAAATAAATCCATTTACAAACGCTAACTTGTTTTTTTTAATATCATTTTATCATAAATATTAATAATTTAAAATGCCTCTCAAATAACTACTTGCCAGTTAAAAATATCGATGCGACTTCATATTTTATATTTGCATTGCTTTTTATGTGGCAGTGTTTTTAGCGTTGGGGAAAATGTGTTGCCGTTGTGGTTAATGTCAGTCTTTTTAATTTGAGGTCATCCGCATTTTAGCTGCACTATCATGAAATGATTGTAATTTTCAAGCCGGTTTTCATCGCAAATGTAAAAAGTTAAGAACAGTATAGCATGTTATGAGAATTAAGCAATTAAACAATTTTCCCCCCCTTTATTTTACAATTTTTTTTATTTTTTGTTTTACTTCTCAAAAAATAACATTTTCACCTTTGTCGATTTGTGAACGATATTACCCAGAAACTAATGGAAGGATTTCTACAAATTTTGCTAGGTTGGGTTTTAGGCAAAGGTTGAGTTGGATTAGATTTACTTATGTTAGTAATAAGCTTGACAATTCCCTATGCTGAGGCTACGTGGGTACCTCTATGTAGCTTAATTGCTATAAATATTTATAACTTACTACCTGACCCTAATCAAGTAATGACCACTGAAGTAAATACTTAAAAATCTATACATAAAATATATTGCATAACATTTTATGTTGACTTTGGAGTTGTGTATTTTTTTTTTTAATTTGTGTTATAGGAAATGAATAGTGAAAACAAATTACAGATCACTAACTCACCATTTTCTTTATTGAATCCATGTTGTGTTTTAAAAGATTTCTTTAAATATATATTTTGCTGTTTAACTACATTTCTATTTATTTTCTTTTCCTACTACGGGGTTCAGGATTTCGGCTATTGTCTTTCACGACCAAATAATATAAAGTGCTGAAGAACAGATGCATGTGTTCCTAAATAATGGCTACGTTTTGTTTTGGAAATTGGTTTTGACTATTCTTTATATATATATATATATATATATATATATATATATATATATATATATATATATATATACTTGCTCATTTGTTATGGAATGGTACGTTTTGATTAAAAGAAAAAGATTTATAGTAGTGATATTTGTGTACAGTTTTTTTTTGTATATACTCGGGTAAACATTTTTTAACAATAACTAGAAGTATTCCATTTAGATCATAGTTAAGGTTCTGATTTATGTGGTCATTTACATAGGGAGCAAGTGGGAGAAGTGGTAAAATGGTTACATTTGTTCGATTCATTTTATACAGTAGTTATTATTTGGAGTTTTAAATAACTCCAAAAGTTGTCTGAATTTGAATTTCTGATTAACAGTAATTTAAACTCAAAGGGTTGATATGTCGTAAAACGAACTAGCAAATAAAACTTTTTTTTTGCGTTTTGGCATATCAAACTTTGCAAAGAATACTCTTGTCTGAATTAAAAAAAATAAATAAAATAATAATCATAATAAAAATGTCTTTTGAAGAATTTTTTATATTGGAAAATCCAAATAAAAAATAGATTGAAGATAAATTCTAACTACAAAAACTTTGTATTGTCTGTAAATGTTTTCTGTAACTTTAGTCATGGATTCAATACTGAATACATTTTTTTTATGAAAAGAAATCTGAAAATAAGGAGAGTGGACTAAAGATGTGATCTTAAGATGATGCTGTTTTCCCTCTAATACCAACCCACCTCCAACTGTTTAGTTCAGTGGTCTGTTTTAAATAGATATATTTTTTTTTACTAAGTCACCGCTTATCAAGACCCGAAGGTCACTCGAGGACAAGGGCTAATCAGTGTCGGATGGATGGTGAAACAGCACCGTAATGATCAGTAACGGCGGTGGAAATTGGACAGCAGCCTCACACTATTGTTTCACAAGTATTTCTAAGAAAGAAACTTTGCTCATGGAAGTTTCATTCTCTTTTATTTAGGCAGAGGCAAAATTGGAAATTGATAGTGGTTGTAGCTAGTTGGGCAGCTGCCATGAAAATAACGATAGAGTAGTATGAACTAGAGACTTTGATTTAGCAACAGTTATACAATCTTAATATGAAAATGAAAGAAAAAAAGGTTATTTTCATTTAAGGCAGATTTATTTACTTTTTTAAGCAGTAAGGAATCGTTTGCTAATTTTATAGAAATTAGATTTTGGTTAATCTGTGGAACATTGGTTAAAATATTTGAAGTGTTTTTGATATTATTCTGAATTGGTTTGTGAATTATAGATTTTCAGATTTACTATTGATCTTTTAAATGTAGAAGTCGGTCACTTTAATCAGTTAAATAATTATTTCCCCATCGTTGGATTTTATGTTAATGTAACAGGTGTTCAAATACTACGTTACAATTGTGTCATTACCCCACCTGCCTATGCACGCACGCACGCACATACAGACAAGACACTTTCATTGATAAAAAAGATGGACGCATTATGGCTGAATGCAAACAAGAGTTAAAAACCAGCCTGATTTATATTTACCATAGCTGATGAAAGTCAAATATCCCAAAACGTAAAGTGCTTGATGACTCGTGTTTCATAGTTATGAGCCCCCCCCCCCCTCCAAGAAAATTAATCTGTCATAATGCAATCACGTTAAATCATTAAATCCTTTACTCATTTAAAAGTTTTACTAAAAATGTATTTAAAGAAAAATATATGGATGTATTTTTTTTTTTTTTTTTTTTTTTTAAAACGTTAAGTGTGACTTTTAAAATTCATCCTTTGATTTGAATATTTGTACATTGCATTCATTGTTCACTTGCTTCTGTGTAGTATTTTCAAGTGGTTTGATGGCATCGATTTACAATATTGATATCTATCTATTAAAAGGAACTTTGTGAGTTCGTTCCCTATGGACTCTGAAATAGCTGAGTTGATCTTTTTTTTTTTTTTTAATTTCACGCGAAGGTACTTAATGTGTCTGGGAGTGTTCTTACGTAGCTTTCTTATCAGAATGCATCTGATAAGTATCAATAATTAAAGAAAGAAGTCCGATTTTGACCACAGTTAAACACTTTCATACAACCTAACATCGCATTTGAGAAATTTTATCATCACACAAGCAGCCCATAAAATCAACTGTAGATTCTTTTATAAGATAGAGGCGCATTCGAAAGTGTCAGTGCAAAGATTTAAAACTCATTGTAATGTAATCAGCAGTCAAGCTCCCTATCCACTGGGCAAATAGACCAATCTCTGACAGTTGAAGAAATTTTAGCGCGATATGTACTTTTTGTTTACCTATTTTTACCAGTGTCAATAATGTTATTTTATACATAAAACACTTGATTTCCTATAGCAAATAATATATTTATATAGTAAAACAAACATCTTAAGTGTGTGTGTGTATGTATATATATATATATAAATATATATCACAATATAGTAACCCTCCAGAACTTGAGAGGGAGGCTAACAGGTACTACACTTTGCCCAAGGGTGACCTGAAACTATGCAAGGCAGAGGCGTTCATCTCCCTGAGGTAGTAGGTTACCAGCATACCATTTGTGTATTTGGGTAGTACTCTCGCCAGAGATGGAACCCTGGATGCTGAGGTCAATTATAGGATACAGCGTGCCACTAAGGCTTTTGGTGGCTTAGAGAAGCGAGTATGGTCTGACAGGGGTATAACTATTCATACAAAGATCAGTGTCTATCAATCTTGTATTTTACCATCCCTGTTTTACACTTCTGAGGCCTGGACAACTTATGGAAGACACAAAAGTTATGGAGAGAGTGCACCAGAAATTCCTGAGACACATTCTGGGCATCAGGTGGAGCACTTTTATATCTGATGTGGATGTTCTCATGCAGGCTGATATACCTTGTGTCGAGAAGTTGATTATACGCAACCAGATGAGGTGGGCTGGACATCTGACAAGGATGGACGACGATAGATTACCAAAGCGTCTGTTCTATGGTGAAATTACACAAGGAACGCTTTAAGGATAACATCAAAGATAATCTTAAAGCTCTTGGTATTGACATGTTCAGTTAGGAAAGTGCTTCCAATGATCGTAAAAAGTGGCGCTCCTTGGTCTATCATGGCTGTGATAGTTTTGAGAAGAAAAAATATGAGCATGCAAAAGTGAAGCGTGATATCCGGAAGAAAAATCTGTCAGATGTATCAGGTCTGTCGGAGGATTTCATGCAGAACCACACCTGTGATTTATGCGGTAAAATTACTTTATCCGGAGCTGGCATGGTTAGCCACAAGCGTTCACATGGAGATCAATCTTTCTTTGATGGGGAAAACTTTGCAGGGCACAGATGTTCTGTTTGCTCTGTGGTCTGTAAATCGAGTGGAGGCCTGAAGCGTCATGTGAGCGTCCACAGTAGAGCAGCACCAGTTGGCATCTCTCAATCTTAGTTTAAGTGTGACCTTTGCAACAGAGTGTAAGAGCAGGGCTGGGCTGAAGAGCCACTTTCGTTCGCACAGAAAATAGGAATTGATGCATCTTGATAACATCTCCACATGTATATATATGTGTGTGTGTGTGTGTGTATAAGTGTATATATGTCTATATAATTTAAAAAAAAATTTTTTTTTTTAAAAATACATGTAAATGATTGAGTAATCAACAATAAAGCAAGGGAAAGATGGTCTTCTTTTGTCAAGAAGTGATAATCACCACTATATATATATATATATATATATATATATATATATATATATGATACTGAAACAAGCGATAAAACTAAGGCAAGTACGCATCAAATATTTTTCCCCCAAAATTTAAGAAAATTCTCTTCAGCATACCAGATTATTTTGTGTTATATATATATATATATATATATTTCAAATAACTATTATGTTTATACTTACAGACATTAGTGTTTTTATGCTTACGCAATCATCGGTGTAGGAAGTGATAATTAATGCTGGTCAGGAGATTCAAACTTAGTTATAAAGTTACCCATAACTCCATGGGCTAGCATCTTACCTCTAGGCCACTAGCAATTAACACAATGATTGAAGGAAATTAAGTACTTATAAATGTCAAATCAGCGGGCATAGATAGTAAATAGTCATGAGAGTAATCGATAACTGGAAGTCTGAATTTTATTTTTGTTCTATTCTCCATTTATTTTTTGTGTGGCGGGGATTAGATTTGTTATATTAAAAACTCAATTGTACACGTCTAACTCTGCTCTTGCGGGGAGGAAATTAAATATGGACATGCTCTCTATCTCGGTGCAGCAGTCAACAATGCATTCATCAATTAATAAAATCTTCCGTAATCTTGGCTTTTTGGCTAGGAGCAAAATGTCTGTTCTGATACCCTGCTTTATCTTTTCTATCTTCGGACATCCTTCTAGATTGAAGCAATTTTTAATTTTGTCTCAGCATTTCATTTTATTTTTATTAATTAATTAATTTATTTTTTGAGAACTTGATTTTTTTCCCCACATTAAAGATTAACTTTGTATCTAACTCTGCCCTCGTGAGAAGGCAAGTGAATAGGGAGATATACACAGGTAGAGGTTCTCATATCTTGTAGCCATAATCTTGAAATGTAGATCGCCTTCATTTATTCCAATTTGCATTAAAAAATGTATATGACAATTTAGTTTGTAATCTTTACTATTGTATAAATAGAAATGCGAGTTTGTTTCCTATGGTCATGAAAACGGCTGGGCCGATTTTTATGAAATTTCGCATGAAGGTACTTTGTGTCTGGTAGTGTTTTTAGGAAGGTTTGATATCGGAATATCTAAGTATCGATAATGAAAATTATCCGGTGAAAGGAAGAACAGGCAATTTTGATCAGAGTTTACACCTTACACAACCTTACGTCACAAGTGTATTTGAGAAGTTTTATTACCACACAAGCCAAAAGACCTGATAGACTAATAAAGTTGAAAGATATGAATCCACAATTTGTCAAACCAGCAGGACATCTGAGGAAACTTCCTAATGCTCAGAATATAGACCACCCCATTTAAGAAAAAAAGTATTTGGCACATGAAAAAGACTATGAAAACAAAGTAAATGTTTAAATGGACATTTAATTTAAATTTAATAATCATATTTTGTCTGAATTGTGCATTTATTACTTTTTTTTCCCCCATAAACCAGTTGGATTTCCTTTGTTGCCTTTCCTTTATAGACGAAGAAAAGTGCCCCACCCCTTATAATGATGACATATATAAACCACATACATGAATATACACTTCTTTTTTCTTCTGCCCGATAAAAAAGTGTCGTGTTATTTAAATAGGCCAGTTTTGGAGTGAATGCAGAATCTGAGCGCATTTCGATAACGATGTTCTCTCTTTTTTTTTTTTTTTTTCTTTTTTCTTGTTGCTGTCGTCATTTTCAGATTCGCTTTTGTAGGAAACTACGGCAACACAAGACTCATTATTTTGGCATTTAGTACCGTCAAATCTGAGTACCTATACGTAAAAATTAAGCGTTCTGTGCTGCCGTAGTTTACTAGAAAGACAAGCAAAATGCTGACACCCGTACTAATTTAGCTCTCACCTCACACACAAAAAAAAAAAAAGAAAAAGAAAAACACTATTATAGATTAACCCCCTCTCCAACTAAATAGTCTCCTTAATTTTTTTTTCTAAGGCGAATACGTTCAGCATTCCTCAAATTTGTGGAAAGAGAAATAAAAACAATAATTTAGAGTTGGGGGATCAGTTTCACATAAATTTAATGTAAAATGACCTCCCATTTTCGGACCATTCTAACGTTTTAAAACAGTTAATTGTTTTTTTTTCCCCCCCCCTCTGTATTAAAAATCCTGTCCATTCTATTTTGAAAGAGGTGGGTGTTGGTATACCTTTTTCGCATAAACATTACCATGTTGTATTCACAATAGTTGCATGCAATAATAAGTAAAATTTGTCACCTCCCTAATATATATCATATTGCACATTATCATAATGCAGTACATTAAGATTCTAAGAGTGTATCCATCTCCCATATATATATATATATATATATATATATATATATATGGCTACATGTCTGTCTCCATATTTTCAAACTCTATCTCTACCGAAACTAAAAGTTGCAGAGCGGCGCTAAGGTCCTCAAATGATTGTATTTTTTATGGACCGTTCTTTTATGGGTCTTTAGTCGGTTAAAATAGTTTTTAAGGGGTCAAAATTGAAAAAGTCTTATTAATTTTGTACATTCATCTTACTTTATTTTTACTTTTTAATTAATATGCGTGTCACGTTGGTACAGTGGTAACGTCATCAGCTTTGAATGCTGCAGTTTTGATTTTGCTTTCGATTCTAGCTGATGGCACCCAAATATTATAATTTTTTTTTTTTTTTTTTTGTTGAAATCACAACCCTATAATATAAACGAAATCTGAACAAATTAAAATATATTTAAGCATATTTCACGACCGGGTAAAGCCCCCCCCCCTCCTCGCTAATATATATATATACTAGCATTTCAGCCTGGCGTTGCCCGGGTGTTTGGAGGTGTATGTTCAGCAAAAAAAAAAGAAAAAAAAAAAGCGGTCATTTTTTTTTTTTTTTTTTTTAAATTTAACCCCTATTATGACCCCTTAACATTGTTTTGGGCTCAACTCAAGTTATTAAGTTAAGGAACCTATATCTAAAATTTCAAGTGTTTAGACCAAAAATTGGCGGAGGAGTTTGGTAGGGTTCTCAAAGGTAAAATCGTTGAACTTTGGCCCCCTTAACAGCTAAATTTCTGGCTAAAAACGGATTACAAAGATTTTCCCAAATCTCAGTACCCTGTATATCAAATTTCAAGCCTCTAGACTGAAAATTGACAGCTATTGCGTAGGAAAATGTACACACACACATCTTAACTTTATATATAATAGATATATATAAAGTATGAGAGAAAGAGAGCTGTGATTTAAGATGTTTTTTTTTCTAAAAGGAAAAAAAAAATCTTTAACTTCTTTTTTTGTGTCATTTATCCCATTCTTTGTGATTTTGTTGAGCCCCACATTGTGTAGGCTTTGTCACTTTTTTTTCTTCTATTTCCTCCTATCTTTTCCTAACTATAAACAAAACAAAAGGTTTCCAAATGAATGCAAGAAAGCTTCCCATGCCTATTTGCCTGATAAACGATTGCAAATCAAGTATTTACTTGCTTTGCAGTCAGAATCTACACTCGATCTGAAGGTAAAAAAGGCAGTCAGTCAACAAAAGCTGACTTAGCTGCTCTTAGCTTAGACTCTTGGTAAAACACACACACAAACACACACACTTCATTGATTTTTTTTCTTCTGTTTTTCTTCCATTCTTTTCTTTCTCTCTAGCATTTCCTGTATTTATATATACAGCAGAAAAATAGCAGTAGCAGCTACAGTAGTCGTTACAGTGGTGATAGAATTTCTTAGTGCATTTTACATGTGGGAATGTCGGTAGTGCAGTGAGGGGTGGGGGGGGGGTCATACTACTTGTCCTCAATGGATTATTATTTTTCATTATTTTTAAAACAACTTTATGGTTTGTAATTTTTAAAGTCTTTTTTTTTTTCTCCCACTTTTACTTTGTCAAAAAAAAAAAAACAAAAAAAAAAAAATGTCGAAAATATTGATTAATTCAAAAATTCATTTTTAAATACCGCTGGAGTGAGGTTAAGAATGAGGAATGTTTCTATATATTTTACATTTTCTTATAAAATAATTTTAATATTGAATGGTTTTAAGGTTTATATAGAGTAATAAATAGGGCTATGACAAGAGAATATTCTTTTCATTATTTTAACTCTCGAGTATATATCGGTTTATATCCTATGTTTTTATATAGCAATGTGGTTCTTGATTGATTAACTGTGTCGGATATATAGTCGAGAGTCAAAACAATAAGAATGTATTATTAATCGGACTACTGTTCTCATCTTGAGTGTAATTTCCCCAACGTTTCGGTCGATATAACCTCTGACCTTCATCTTGTAGAACTCTGGAATTTGGACGGAATTTCGAGTGGAACCCTTTATTTACTTCACGGAGGTAACGTGCTCTTGTTTCATCAGCCATGACTGGATAGGGGTCCTAAGTAATTGACAACTGTATTTTTTGGTCGCCCACACTGAGGATTGACCCTTCAACCTTCAGGAGAATATCACTTTTACAATTGATTTTTCCCAGTACTCTAACCACTGCGCCACGGGTCCTTGCAGACAATAGATAGATAGTACGAATTTTAGGAGCCTTAAACCCACTTTTGTATTTCTAGTTGTGAATATCACCATTTTATTATTGATGATAATTATTACTATATATTAATGTATATCTATCTCTATGCTTATTACTTGTATATATTAATGTTTTGTAGCCCCTTACAGAAAAAATCATGACTAAGAACTGTTATATGAAATCCCATGTAAATGTGGAAAACTATAGAGGTGAAACGTGTCGTCCGTTGGAAGTACGGTTAGAAGAACACCGAAAAACCATAGTATGTGAAGAGACTGAAAAGTCAGGTATAGCTTACCCTATCTGGAAGGAAAAGGGAAACCATCTACCATTATGGGACGAAGTAAAAATTATAGACAGAGAGGAATGGTGGAGAGTAAGACGACTGAAAGAAGCAGCACATATGCTGCGGAATAACCAACTGCTAAGTAGACCTAGTATAGAATTCAATACGATATGGGAACCAGTAATTATAAATGATAGATAATATATACAAGTAAAAAAAAAAAAAAAAACTATATACAAGTAATAAGCATAGAGATAGATATACATTAATATATAGTAATAATTATCATCAATATTAAAATGGTGATATTCACAACTAGAAATACAAAAGTGGGTTTAAGGCTCCTAAAATTCGTACTATCTATCTATTGTCTGCAAGGACCCGTGGCGCAGTGGTTAGAGTACTGGGAAAAATCAATTGTAAAAGTGATATTCTCCTGAAGGTTCAATCCTCAGTGTGGGTGACCAAAATATACATTTGCGAATTACTTAGGACCTCTATCCAGTAATGGCGGACGGAACAAGCAAATAAAGGGTTCCGCTCGAAATTCCGTGAAGCAAATAAATGGTTCTGCTCGAAATTCTGTCCAAATTCCTGAGTTCGGCAGAAACATTCTAGAGTTTGACCAGATACACTTGAAGAAGGTCGGAGGTTATATCTTATATATATTATTATTCATCGGACTACTGTTCTCATCTTCGTTATATGGACTGAAACGTGAAAATCACACTCAAGATGAGAACAGTAGTCCAATGAATAATAATACATATAACCAATCCTCATTTCAAAAATTCAGAAACGTCAAATGATTATATTCTCTTGTCATAGCCCTAGTAAGGAGCTAACTTGATCTCATTTAATATTTTATTTAATATTTTTACTTATGTCATGCATTAGACCCTCGTCTCGACTTTGAAGGAAAAATAACTTTTGAAAAAGTCTTCGATTATCTTACCATACATGTTTTGTGTATCATATGTATTTAATAAACCAACCCGGCAAGAAACGATATTTCAGTATAAGTTTTTACGAAATTAAAATATTTGGGACAAATTTTTATTTTTGTGTGTTAAATGCATGAATATAGTAGAAAATGTTCAGACGCTCAACCAAATGGCGGATATTCTTGTGATCAATCTTTCTCTACAGTTATGCAACTTAAGTCAAACCGTGTATATGAGTTCGATATATTTGATTGACACTTTTTTTTTTTTTTTTTTTGTATCATGCACATAAGATCAATTGACCATGCACCAATTTCTGTATACATCTATCATGAGTTACTATTGTGGTCAGAAAAGTGTATTTTGATGTAGTTCTGTTAATAAATATTCTGGAATGAAATCTTATCTAGGCACGGTACCACCAGACCCTGGAGTACAATAGTTACATACCCTATTTGCAGTAGTGGTTGTGCCCACATTGTTTTTAGATCCTTAAATGAGTGTGGTCTGTTGCCTAGCCAAATGAGTAATAACATTTCCATTAGTTGTTAGGTATTAATTCACTAAAGGCGACTGAGGACTGCTTGTGAATTTACCCCCCCCCCCCCACACACACACACTTCCTCCTTCTTCAGAGGAAGCCAGTTCAATCCTCCTCGGGTGAATGCCATACAACAAACAAAACAAATTTACAAAGAATTATCTTGACTTTTAGGGACCATGGGAAGTGGAAATCGTATGTTTGATAAAATGGACAAGACCTCGTTTATAAAAATATTTCCTTACTGCATTATAAAAACTACAAAACTTGAATTGCCAGTGCTGAAAAAAAAAAATCCGTCTTATCCGTGTGAAGGAATTTAAAAAAAATTGGTTCTGGGGCCATGCAAATGCATTGAACAGAATCACCTTGTGCCATATTGTTATAGAACTTGACCAGCTGCAATCGAACAGTGTACACTAGTTGGGTATGTTTGATGGACAATGTTTTTGTGTTATGAACGTGAGATGAACTGGCCACATACTAATTTCAACGTTCTTTGATTGGTTTGGTTATTGATTGAAAAATGTGTATAGCTATTGTATGACCACACTTAGAATTCACATTATTCTGGTGCCTATATCTTGCTGAGAAATAATCCAAGGTCTGGAAACGATTCACATACATATCCCTGGGCTTGAATTCATTAAAGCTCTAGCGCGTAGCAATTAATCCGGTAAACACCCGACAGCATTATTAACCCTCCTTCCAACAACCCTATGTTTCTAACATGTGGACATGCCTACAGAGTTTGAAAACGGCACATCTCTTTTAACTTTCGGAGACATTTTCTCACGTTTAGAATTATTGACAAACAACAAACTGTTTGCATCGGTTGTTTGATATTATGACATTGCATCATTTCATATTATGACACCCTTTAATTACCATTGCTCCCAGGTCCACTCTGACCTGGAATGGTAGTACCTGTTAGGGTCCCAACTATGGGTTGAATAGAAACCGACGTGAAAACAACAAATATATTCTATTAAAAAACATTTTTTCTTCTAAATCTTTGGATTCGGCATTAAATAACCCGAAAAGGGTTGATATGCCGTAAAACAAAACCAACCAACCAACCTTCATATTATGACACTGCATTATTTAAAACTCGTACTTCCTGAAATTTGATAAAACTGCATGTGATTCATCCACCCACCTTTCATACACGTGTACATAATCTTTTGACTGATTGTATGCATGCGGATTTTATTATTTTCAAAACGATGTCGTGCACAGGTGAAAACCTTACAAAGCAATATGAGCTCTGACCTGGAAAAAGTTTCGACACTAAATATTTCTGGAATCTGACGGTCAACTGAGGAATAGTTTTACAGGATGTGATAAACCATTCAGATAGGAAATTCAGTTCAGTCATTGGAAAGAGTTCAACCTACGTGTATAGTCACATAGCAAGTATTGGTATAAACATTTAATTCAACCACGTTATGGGTTGAACTGCGAAATTACTGTACTATTTAGAATTTGTTTACTAAAGAAAAACATTTTTAGAAAAGAGGTCCCTATCACTGAATGACCATGAAAGTTGATATCCCATTAAACAAAATAATCCCATCCTTTATTATGCAACAACCATGAACATTTGTCCGTTTTCGAACTTTCATTTTCTGAAACAATATTTTAGATTAGGGGGGAAAAAAGTGTAATGTTTGCCGAAAAACAAAACTACATGCCGGTAAACTAAAACCAGAATATTATCAGTACAAATGACTTGTTTTTAAGTAGTAGAATGAGAAATTCTATTCATACAGAACAAGCATGGAATGAAATATTTACATATATCCAACTAAAAAAATATTATTTTGTGAATCTAATTTACATACATTTTTGTTCTATTTCCGAACATGCAACGATGAAAGAAATATCGACGCCAAAATGATGCAAGAAGAATTCAGTTTTACTATTTATACAATAGATGGTTCTTTCACTTCGACAAGTTTTGATTCAATTTTAGTTTATCAACTTTAATTGAAAAAAAAAAAAAAAAAAAAAAAAAAAAGGGTTATTTCTTTTTTTTGATTTGTGCGTATAGATTTTCAATAATTGTCATACTTAAATAAATGCATGAAAACAAATATTAACTAGCAGGGAGACCCAACATTGTCCAGAATTGAATAATGATCAACCAAGGTTTCATCCTCCCATATTTTTTATTGTCATCGAAATTGGTGAAATCGCCCATTATCGATTGATTGCTTGCCCTAGTTGGAGAACCATGACAGTGCACTGGGAGAAAACCTCACATGCCTCCCCCACAGTGACTTAGTTTACAAAACATTGTAGTCTACATTGCACTGTAGAGAACATACTGTTGATTTTATAAAATTATTTTTATATAACAGCTTGAATTAAAGTTTAAAATGCAAAAATTAAGTATTATGGTTCAATTGTGTTCTAAGCAGAAACATTTATTTCAAATGCCCCCCCCCCCTGTCATATCAAAGAACCTACTGTTGATTTTATATGTCGGACCTTTTTGCTTGTGTGGTGATAAAACTTCTCAAATGGAGTTGTGATGTTAAGCTGTGTAAGGTGTTAACTTTAGTCAAAATCGCCTGTTCCTTCTTTAATTGGATTTTTTCGATTATCCATACTTATCCAGACATTTTGATACAAAACCTATCTAAGAACACTGTCAGATACATGACGTATATTTGTGTGAAATTTCATAAAAATCGTCCCAACCATTGCAAAGTCTATAAGGAATGAACACACACACACACAAAGTTCATTTTATATAAGAGATATTTTTGGAGGGCTAAAAGGTTTTAAAAATTGGTGCTAGTGCACTTATTGATCCGCGCGATTTTTTTTAAAATCGTATTCCCAAGTTTAATTAAAATTTTATATTTTTTTTATTCAATTGTATAGAATAGGTACAAAACACCCCCCTGCCCATGTTAAGAATGGCTTTTTTTTTTTTTTTTTTAAATACTAACGTTATTATTTCAGTATGGATCAATAAGTGCACTAGTACCTAAAAATTAATTTAAAATAGCTTTTTCATGTCATAATGGCAAAGAAAAAAAAAAAAATCCAATTTTCTGGATCAAAAATATTAATTTCCAGACATAATATAAATATAAATGACAATAACATTGCAATGTTATTACAAAATCTGCTCAAATTATTATTATTTTTTTTTATTACTGAGCCACTAAACTGTACCATATTCTGTTGTGTTTCTATTTTTAAGTTACCATTTTCTTGGAAGAAAGTGTATCTAAGATTCTATAATTGTTTACAATTTGTCCTCAAACAAGTAGGATAGCAACAAGTATGTCGGATTTTGTGCATGTCATTAAAACAAAATAAACAAGTTCTTTTGTTTTAGTAAATTGCCTTTTAGGTTATCTTGTTTAGTAGTTAATTCGTGTTACCTCTTTATAGTTTGCAATCTTTATTTTTGTAGATTTAATTTTGATTTTATTTACATGGGATTTCTTCGTTAATCAGGGGTTTCTTGTTAAATTACCTCATGTTTTATGATCATTCTCTTTTCTTTGGAGACAACATTCAGGTTTTGTATAGAACATAGTAAACTATGAAAATACACCCCCCCCCCCACTCACAAACCCACTTTTTTTTTTTTTTTTTTATCTTCCATAAGTCACAGATATGGCATTACAAAACAAATATAAATGTTATATTTCCTTTAGCTATTAGCTGGGCCCATAAACCTGTTAAGTGTTGAGACATTATATTGAACAAAGATGGCGGTATTAAATCTAATTGGCGAAGACTCGATGCAGCCACGATCTTGAGTGTTGAGTAATTCTTATTAACAAAGATGGCGGCGAAGAATCAATGCAGTCACGACTCAGTCGTTTCAAGACAGAGGTTGACACTGAACTGAATTGAATTGAAAATTCGATATTTTTTTATAATAAATTTGAAGGCTTCTGATTGGTTGATTGTCCTAACCGTAAATTATAAGTAAGATTGTCGGAATCATTTGGGTCATACCCTTATCAGTAATCAAAAACATTTTAACAATTAGCTTCATGTCTTTGTGCATATTTCTTACCGGAGTAATGTTAAAGAGATGTTTTCAAATGTATATTTGTGTATGGTTTTGTGTAGTTATAAAATGTCCACCCTCCTCGGTTTTGCCTTCTGTTTTTGAGAAGAGAGGTTAGTTTAATAATAATCCCTACAGGGTCCTTTACCAGAGATTGCCGATGGGGCTATGCAGGAATTGCTTGTAGGCCATAGTGTGTGGTTCCTAGGATGCTGCCTTTTGCAAACCTCATCTGACCTTCTGTAGAAGATGTAAATAAATACGAGTTTAATAAAAAAAAAAATGTTTTTTTTTTTTTTTTTTTTTTTTAAGATTTGATATCAATCTTGTGAAATCAGTTGCTGTTTCACTATAATCTATATATTATTCAAATATATTAAAACCAGTATAAAAAGATGTGTATTTTAACAATACTGAAATAACAAAAGTATTGGAATATGTGGTTTCCTTCAGTCTTGACAGATTATGAATACCCACTGTAAGGGTGCCTGTGCGTGGAATTTTTGTGGCAAGTGGAAGTTCAGTTCGACTGGAAACAATGACAAAACAAGGGGAAAGCACATACAGTACCTAAAATTCCCAAATGATCACCATCTGTTAGTAGCCAGGCTCAATGTTGCCGATCTGATGAGAACCGGTGTGTCAACATGAATATGCTGTGAATTTTGGCGCATTATTAATTTGCGATTACCCCCCCCCCCCCCTTATTTTTTGCCATTTTGAGAGATTATCCAGATTAAACGAAATATTACTTTTTGGTAAATGTTATCCCCCCCCCACACACACACACACTTTCCAAGAAACAGGTATTGATGGGATGCCACGTGACCTAACTTTTCCCGCTATTAGCACTATAAAGTTCTTATAATGGCTACGGAACACCCCCAGATTTGATTTATTAGAAATCTTTTTTTCAAGGATTCAGCTGTACAATATTGTTAGATTAAAAAAATTAGTTGCCCAAAACAAGTTTTGTTCATGTGGCCATCCTATGTCCATGCAGACTTATTCAAAAGCCAAATTAGATAGTTTGCTGGAGATGTTCAAAGTGTAAAAAAACAATTTTCAATTAGGAATGAGATCTTTGAATTGTCACACCTTAGTTTATCAGTGTTATTATCATTAATTTTGGATTTTTTCTATCAACTACCTATGACCTGTTCAGCAACTTTGAATTGAATTTCTTGTAAATCTGCAATTCAGTGGCATGGATATTGCGCATATATATATATATTTTTTTTTTTTCGACATATCCAGTTTATACACAAATGTCCCCCTAGACGAAACTATAGGCATTTGCGCAGACTTTCTGTATCGTGGTCCTACAGAGACCCCAAGATTTCCAGAAAACGTTTTTATCGAACTAATGGAGATGGCTACTAAGTCGGTTGCTTTTAGCTTTGATAATATGATGTACAGACAGATCGACGGCGTCTCGATGGGCAGTCCTTTAGGTCCTAGTATTGCAAACATTTTCGTTGGTTTTTATGAACGTCTGCTTTTTAATAACGTGCCGAAACCTTGGTGTTATGTACGGTACGTCGACGACACTTTTGCTTCCTTTCAGTCACGTGAGGCTGCTTGTTCTTTTTTCCAACATTTAAATAAGCTCCACCCATCTTTGCAATTCACAATGGAGGAAGAAAGGGACAATATGCTGCCATTCCTCGACGTACTCGTGGAGCGCACTCCTTCTGTTTTTCTTACCAGTATATTTAGGAAGCCGACATTTACATTTCAAACCAATAAAATATGCCCAAATTTGCCCAAATAAAATATGCCTAGATTTGTATACATAGTGTCCTGGCAGACCAGCTTTAGTTTTGCCGCCTTGGGATGAATTTTGCTTAGGGTCTTTTATGCTTGATTGTCTCCCCTGTGGCCTTGCCAGGTCACTAATATGGATATATCTACACTGGTAGCCAAATTGAATATTGAAATGCTCATATCTTTGGTTCTATGGGATGAAACTATATAAAAATTTGCAGGCTTTTTGAAGATTATAATCTTATTCTATGGGTGAAATTTTATGACAATTTGTAAAAAAGAACCTATATTTTCAAACCAATAAAATATGCCCAAATTTGCCTCCGTGTGTGTGTGCGTGTCCTGACAAGTCAGCTTCAGTTTTGCTGCTTTGCGATGAATTTTGCTTAAGTTTGCTTTTTTGCTTGGTTGTCTCCCCTGTGGTCCTGCCAGGCCACTTGTGTGTGTGTGTGTGTGTGTTTCACTTGAAAAAACAAAACAAAAAATAGTCTACTGAATAATATTTAAAGGAATACAGTATAAATCCTGATTAGCGTCCTGTTGTTAAGACGCATTGAATAATAATGCAAAATTCCAACTGTCTTAATACTCTTATTACCATATGGTCAAATCTGCTGTTCTGAACCTATCATTCTATCAGCTATTTCACTCAAACCACTACCGACATAATATTGCTGCTTTCTTTCCGTTCTCTTCTTACTGCTGTGGTGCTGTGCTATTTTTAGAGCTTAGCAAATGTGAAGGATTTTCCTCTCGTCTCTCCATCGGCTGAATAATTGAAAACAGTTTTTGTATTTCATTCTTTCCTGATTCAGATTCACAAACTGGAACACTCTAATATATACCGAACTACGGTTTAGTTAAAATCTTGAACATTTCTCCAACTCTCCTGAACACTTGTTCGGTTTAAACAATACTAAACCGTCTTTGATAATTGTATGTTCCGTCATAGTCTTTTTCACTCCTTCCTTTCCAGTTTTTATCTTCACTCTTTTTGCTGTTGAATGCATCTCAACATTTTTGTTTTCTTTCTGTTTTTCTGTTTAAAGTGGTAAATGGGTGTAGGTAGCGCCACTTAAATGAATCGTAATTTTATAGCAACTCACCTAAACATCTTTTATCACTGTTAGAATTATTAGACTGGACTATTTTTTTTATTTTTTATTTTTTTTTAAGGAGAGATGGAGAAAACTTATAGATTATTAATATGCTTCTTTTTAGCTTTGCCTACCCAAGAATGAATGAGGACACCTGTGTATCTTTGTTCTTGATCCCATACCTGAACCCGTTTTAAAAAAAATATTTTATTTTTAGTTTTTTTTAAAATTTAACTTTTTATAATTTTCAATGTTTAAATTTGTAGACGAAATAAGTAAAACCTTTTTTTTTTTTTTTTTTAGTTTATTTATTATTTAAGGAAACCGCTCTAGACAAGGCATAAAACCACTGAATGTAATCAGCTAAAAAAAAAAAAATGTTTGATACATAGATTCTGACCCAGAAAGCGGCAATTTTTGCATCTTTTTGTCATAAACCTCTCTCATGAAATGAAAAGATTAAAGAACAAAATAAGGAAAGCGGGAGTTACGTGATTATTGAAAGTAAACCAAAGGTCCATTTTCTACTCTCTAGCATGAACGCAAACCCCACGATATTGTAGTAAAATCCGATACAAAGTTAATAAATTCCTGAGAAACAAGGACATCACTCAATGATATGGATTTAGCTCGATTTGGCCTGTATTTGGCCATAAGTATAAAAGCCTGATTTTCATTAAATTCTTGTCGGAAGAAATTAAGATTTTTTTTTTTTTTTTTTTTTTTTTTTTTACATTATTGGCGACCTAAATTATTTTAAAAGAAATTAGTCAAAAAAAAGCTATTTTTGTTTAGTTACTCATTTGTGACAAATTTACACTAAAATAAACACATAAGTACTTGATATAAAATATAATCTGGTGAAGTTACCGTGAATATTTGTTATGTGTAAAGTAGTCAGCCATGTTTTTAGTTCCACTTAACTCACAACCAGTAATTATGGTAACTATACAGGCTTATATCTATTAAATTTGTTTTGCTGTGAATCCTTAACAAATGAGTAGTCAAAGCGAAATAAAATGTTTTTGACTAACTTTCCAACTGCATTTCCTTTAAAATAATTGTCACCAATAGTAACGTTGACATATTTTTCACCTTAAAAATCACATTGGAATCAATGAGGCCAAATCTGAAAAGAAAAACACCCCCCTCCAAAAAAAAAAACGCCTTTGTATATCCATCGAATTAATAATTTTAGTAGACATGGTTACAACAGTAATTTCATATTATCCCCTCTCCCTTGTCTACTACTTTATACTTTAGGGAATAAGGTCCTCATTTATAATCTAGCTGATCTATATAAAATATTTTTCTTTCAAATGAAATTAATTATAGGGATTAGAGTTTTCTTGTTTGTAATTATATCTATAATGAATTAATAGAATAACGCTAGCTAGTTATTTTGATAAGTAAAATAAAATCACATATTTAGCTTTGCCATAAAAGAAAATATTTAACTGATGAAAAAAAAAAAAATAATACCAGGCAAGGTTCACCATGGTATTATTCTGGCCCTTCCAAAGAATGTTGTAGGGTCCGATTAGGTTATAGGAAGTGCTCTCTCTCAGGCATTCCATTCTGTTAAGAGGATGGTCGGTTTATTGTTGATCTTCTGAGCCGTCCCTATTGAAGAATGCTGAGGAGTCCATTCATAGCTATTTTCGTATCTAATCAGAGTATACCCTCTCAGGTGAGCCCCTCCCCCCTCCAACCTTGTGCAACATTTTGCTGCATTTGGGAGCAAAAAAACAAAAAAATAATTAAAAGATTGAAGTAAGTGAAACAGTATGTGTTAATGCTGAAACATGCAAATATTATTGGAAACGATTCCTTATGCATGTTACTGTTTTCTCATAGCTTGTTCATAGTGTATTACCGACCCATACTCTTTCTTTTCAACTAGCCCACTTGGCATAATAGTGTTTGCTAATGGGTTGGAAGACCGAGGTTCAATCCTTGGCTGAGTCATACCAAAAACTTCAAATATGGTACTTGATTCTTCCCTTGCTTAACACTCAACATTAGAAGGTGAGAATTAACTGTTAGTAGGGCAATTCTGAGAAAGGTGTGGCGACATCCCTTACACCTCTGTGTAGTAGCTAATGAAAGTTGAAGATTTGGGTTGCCTTTGACTATGGTTAACAATTTTACATTCATTTTTACATATTAATATTTTGATAAAAGATAAAAATAATCAGAATAATCTACTAGGATTTTATACTTAATTCCATAGGTTATGACATTGAATCAATCCTTGTGATTTGGATGTTTTAATAAAAACAAAACAAAAATGCGATACCTATCATAAACGATTGTTTGTATCCGATTAATTGAATACTCGTTGATATTTTACTCATAAGAGACATGTTCGTAAATTTGTCCCAAAACGTTTGCATAAATCAAAAATAAGGTACACAAAGGACCAAAAATAGAATATGGTGGCATAAAACGCTCACCATTTTAAACTTGTAATGGCTTGCTTTTTCTTTTCTTGCTGCATTTCTCCAACTAAGGCAGGCTTTGTTAGCAACAGTTATACTCTCACCAATGAGTTGCACTATCTGTTAGAAAACTCAATATTTTTGTTGCATACAGCAAATGGTCACACATTTATGACTGTCCAGACTTTATGTAGCTTAACTTTGCAATCTTATGGGAATCAGTGTCAATGTGATTAATGCAATTAGCAAGAAATGATTTTGACAGCATTTAATTTTCTTAGCAAGTCTTAGTTATAATATTTACAGTATTTAGAATTTGTTTACATATTTGATACATTGAAAAATAAAAAAATAAATAAATGGAATATTAAATTCTAATCAACATATCAGAAGAAAATTGGGCAACAAAATAATCGATTTGTGAATTAAAAAGCAAAATAGTGATCGATTGAAATATATAATTTGATACATTTAAGAAATAAAATGTAAAGGCTTCTGGTACGTTGGTTTTAACGTCTATAACATCTGTAATTACAATAGAACCTGGTGTCATGTTCAGTTGAATGTCCGTTCTATATGTTAGTATGTGTTGAACAACTTTAACCGGCCTTTGGCCAGATTTTTCTCAATCTTGACTGTTCTACATATTTGAAAAATCTACATACTAACCCTATTTTATTCAAATTCTACATACTAACCCTATTTTATTCAAATTCTACATACTAACCCTATTTTATTCAAATTCTACATACTAACCCTATTTTATTCAAATTCTACATACTAACCCTATTTTATTCAAATTCTACATACTAACCCTATTTTATTCAAATTCTACATACTAACCCTATTTTATTCAAATTCTACATACTAACCCTATTTTATTCAAATTCTAAACACTAACCCAAGAACTTTAATACATTCTTTCAATGTGGCTATATCATCAAAGTCTCCTGTTCTGCACACATCTCCCTGTGTTGTTTATATTTAGTCTTTTTCCAGAACCATCAGAATTAAGCATATCTTCACATATATCATGTCCCTCCATGCAACGCATGTCCTCAGCCCTCATTAGCCAGGTTTCACTTCTATACATCACACTTTGTATACATGCACAACTCTTCCCTTAATCGACAATAGTAATATTCAACTAGTTAATAATGGCAGCAGTTTACCTGTAATTACTTTATCCACTCCTAACTCCTGCAGTCACACTATCACCTTCTCCACCCTGTGCTCTAATGGTATGATCAAGTTGATAAAATTCTGGGTCAAACTTAAATGCTTCACTATCTAGATATACTGTCTCCACATCTGAATTCTCATCTATCACCATGTTTTGCTCTTCTTGCATATATAAACTAGTTACCCTCTCTCTAACTACCCATAATGCCACTGCATCTCTTGTCTTGCCAATTTTTAAAAACGCCACAAACGATTGAATTGCATTCAACACTTTTGACAGACTGAGATTGTGTGTATTAAATATCACAAATATAAAATATGATTGGAAATGTGAAATTATTTTAAAAACACTAACGAATAGAAACTGATGAGAATAAGAAACTTTTTATACACCTTTTTGCTTGTTAACCAATTCCAGCAATTGAAATAGGAAAACTCGCACTATCAAGTAATACATGATTTGGGGGTGGGGTTTTAATTATTCTGAGTGTTGATATTAAACAAGAGCATTTTATACTCTATAATAGTATCAATTATGTTTGGACATTTCCTGATTTTTTTTTGGTTATGTTTTGTTATGTTGATCGGTTAAAGAGTTCGGCAATTGGTAGAAACACTAAAAATGCCATTCAGTAGTTCTTATTGATTGGAAAATTGAATGGTTGGCATCTTAAATTCAGACTTATTAATCAACTACGAAATAAGAATAAAAAAGACACCATGTTAAAGAGTTTGATTAAAAAGAAACATTTTACCATCAGATCAATATTCGTGATAATTGGTTCATGTTGGTATGGTTTTTATTATTTTTATTTTTTATTTTCTTGTGCAATATCGGAAACCTTCATCCTCTATAGAAAGTATTTATTTTGATACTTACTCGGTTTATAACCCAATCTCTGGCAGTTTTGTATTAGCATCTTTTGGCAGGCTTTCTAGGGCAATTGCTCTTGACATATCTAAAGCCTTTGATAGGGTATGGCATAAAGGTTTACTTCATAAGATCGCTAGCTATGGTATAGCTGGAAAAGTCTTCTCAATTATTAAATCATTTCTTTCTGATAGGTTCATAAGAGTAGTAGTTGAGGGGCAAAAATCAGAAGCTCACAGTATTAATGCCGGTGTCCCTCAGGGATCCATCCTGGGCCCAACTCTTTTCCTGATCTACATTAATGATCTTCCAAATCATATCCTTACATCATTTGTAGACATTTATGCTGACGACACAACCATTTATGGTAGCACATCTAAGACAGTAAACGACCAAGTTCTCTCCAATTCTCTCTCCTCTGATCTTGAGCACGTAGTACAATGGGGAAAGGAGTGGCTGGTTACTTTTAATGCATCTAAAACCAAGCTTCTCTCTTTACATCATCAACATTCTAATCCACATTTGTCATCAATTGAAATGAATGGCTCTCGTCTTCAGGAGGCCTCAAGTTTTGACAAGCTTCTGGGCTTGACCATTACTCCTGATCTTAAATGGAACACGTATATCAAATCTGTTGCCAAGGCCGCTGGAAAAAATGGTCGGATCTTTCTATAGATCCAGTAGATATCTCACTGCTGATGCTATTCTCTACCTATATAAGAGCCAGGTACGTCCAAGGATGGAATACTGTTGCCACATCTGGGCAGGAGCTGCTAGAAAGGACTTGTCCTGCCTTGATAGAGTTCAAAATAGACTTTGTAGCCTCGTAGGAGATGTCCTTTTCTCTTCCTTGCAACCTCTATCTCACAGAAGAGATGTTGCGAGTTTGTCTCTGATGTATCGTTATTTTCATGAAAAGTGTTCAACTGAGCTTCAATCTATGGTCCCCCCTCGCCAAACTTTCACAAGAAACACTCGTCTAGCTGTAAACACTATCAATAATTTCCCCCACTCTTTATCTGTGCCTAAACCTAAACGTAGATTCCATGAACAAAGCTTCTTTCTTAGAACTTCACGCCTGTGGAATTTTCTTCCGTTTTCCTGCTTTCCGGCTGACTACAATATGGTTGTGTTCAAGTCTAAAGTAAATAAGTTCTTGATGAGCCGTTCCATATAAGTTATTAAATTTACCAAATTTTCATTACTAATGATTACTATATTGACCAATTTCTACTGTACACTCTTTAACCCTTATCCTTGAGTGGCCTCTGGGCCTTGATAATGTGGTGATTCCTTTGTAAAAAAAAAAAAAAAAAAAAAAAAAAGTTATGTAAGCAGCCGAAAGATGCTGACGTGATTATCCAATTGGCTACTCCAATATCTACCCACACATAGTTGATCTTCATAGTTTCAATTAAACATTAAATCAAGAATAAAAGTTTTTTAAGCGAAAATGACTTTTAACATGCTATGTCAACGTAAAATCTCCCTCGGTCTCTATTAAGAATGGCTTTCTAAATAGAAAGGCTTCTTAACATCGGGGAAGTAGAATGCCACATCTTGAATTGTTTTCCTGTTTTTCCTGCTGTTTATGTAACCTGTTGGAAGATGCAGATACATAGTTGCCAGAGATTGGGTCATAAACTGGAAAAGTATCCTCTTCTCTCTCACCTTTTTTAAAAAAATTTCTGTATGTGCTTTACAGTATCAATCATTTTATGAAAATCTATTAATACATTTGTACTTTTGTTTGTGTCATACTATCGGTAATTGCTATTTTCAAATTATGTATGGAATATTTCAAACATCTACTGAAACCAACATTGTGAAATGGTTAGATTCTGATTCCTAGAATTTCAAAATATCCTACACTAACTCCTTATTTGAAGACCTTCCAATATTCAAACTGTTGATTTTTCGGAAATTAAAAACAATCCTACCCCCAACTTCCGAGCCTATCTTTACAACCGACTTGCTATGCCATCTTAATTGAAACTACTCCATATTTAATTTTTAAAACTTAAAATTTATAACCAGTGTATTATTACTGTTCCAATTTTATTTTTAAACAAAAACAAAAAACAAATTGAATGATTTAAAAATTAAACCTTCTCATCATCTAATGTATCAATGCTTTCCTTATTTACCCTAATATTTAATACTGCTGTACTCCTTGCCGATTTTAATGATTTTACGGTCTCTTTTTCTTATTTTTAGTTTTGTATGTAGTGAAAAAAAAGTTTTTGTGGTTTTGAGATGAGGAATTTTAATTTATTTAACAGGCAAATTAATACTAATCTTTATTTTTAATTGGCCCATTCTGCTCTTGGATCTTCAAGTTATTGCTATACTCAAATAACCTTTTTGATATTCAAAACCAAATCCTTCATTGAATCTATGAAGGTAAATTGTTCTTGTCCTGCTGTCCCTATTTGAAGCGAGTGCATTGGTTTAATGCATACAGTTATGATTTATGGAATTTGCTATGCAGTGTTGTAATCCTATTATGTTCAATTATGTAATAATACTATACTGGTAAAAAGCAACTTGCATATAATCAATCATTTATAATAGCTAGTATGTTTCATTGTTAAATAATAAAAAAAATGGTTGATATGCCATACAATGAATAAAGCCAAACTTGCTTAAAGATATGAACAAATCAAAGCAGGAATTGAACTAATAACCTAATAATACTAGCTACAAACCACTATGTACGATTTCCTCCACTCTCTATCTGTGCCTAAATGTATATGCAGATTCCATGAACAAAACTTATTTCTCAGTACTGCCCACCTGTGGAACACTGTTTTGCTGGCTTGCTTCCTGGTTGGATACAACATGGAAGCTTTTAAATCCAATGTAAATGAGTTCTTGTTGAGTCGTTCCCATAAATAATCAAATTTTACCCAAGTAAAACCGTTAATGATTACTACACTACTACCGTACATTCATTAACCCGTATCCTCGAGTGACCTTCGAGCCTTGATAAGTGCTGATTCTCAAGTAAAAAAACAAAAAAGAAGCTAATAAACACTGGGAAGCTTCAGTTATTGACCAAATGCTTTTGTTTATGAGCAGAGGTGTGGTCACTGACTAAAATAATGGTATGGTGGGGGAAGAAAAGGCTCTTACAAACCTGTACGAACTTGCAGAGGTGACGAGTTGGCAGATAAAAAAAAAAAGTTATTTGGAAATCTTTCTAAATAAACAAAAAAAAAAAAGTAGACTTCACCTGACTAGAGGAAATGCAGTGGCAATGCCTGCAAAACTGCTGACTTTTGACTTTCACTTTTATTGTTAAGCCGTTAGAACATTGTAAAATAGTGATGCATTTATTTTTATAGGTTGAATAAATTGTGTCGTTCAGAATCTCCAAAATGTTACCAAATGTAACAAAACAGCTGGAAAATAGTATTTTGAGGGTCAAGTGATCAAAAGGGGAAATTAATTTCCCTTGTAACATTTTTCTTTCCAAAATGATGGCATCTTAACGGTACATAAAAAAAAAATCACTTGGAACTGAAAGTGCTTAGCTGTCGATGGAGAAGGAAAGTATTTAAGCATCTAGTTAGTTAAATCTCTGATTACAAAGTTCATATTTTTGGAACTGTAATTATCGATAGCAAACACCTGTCTATGGAATGATACGGTGTGTATTTATTAGCATGCTATCTGAATAACTGTTTATGATTTCTGACTCTGGAATGTTACTGGATTATGAAATATTAGCAGAGGTGGTGTTTGAAAAGAAAGCAGAATTGTTTAAAAAATATAAACAAAAAGAATTTGTGTATGAGATATTACTTTTTGAACTTTCTTCACCCTAAAACTTATTTTTAGGAGTTTGACATATTTCTGTTGTATGTACGTCCAGAGCAAATGCTGACACTTGCAGTATTATTTCAAACTTGTAAAAAGAAAGACAGACTGTAATTTCTTTGCTACTGAGCAGACGATGATTTAAAAATAATGCTCCCCCATCCCTCTTCATTTTTGCTTTCTGTCTTTTGCTCTCACTCACTTTCGCTCTCTCTTTTCATGTTCTAAAGTTGAGGAACTAAAAATAGTTCATTTAAAATCTTTCTACAAAGTGCTGAAATTCAAGTTGCATAAATGTGTTTGAGTTTGTTCTTTCAGTCCTGACCACTTGGTTAACAAGTCTTCTAACAATTGATTTTTCTCAGTTATTCACAATTTCATAATTAACAAAATGTTATAATAAAAAAAAAGAGAACCCAGTGCTTACTAAGTTATCTTAAATATTGAAAATAGTGTATATGAGCAAAGTGGAAGGACTTCCATTGTGAGGATAAACTGTCTTCCTACTTACTGTAAATTTGACTAATGAAAAACAAAATATTGAACAAGATTAAATATTAAAATGTTTGTTTTTCAGAACACAAAATCGTAGATGGTAAAATGAATGATGAAATATTTTTTAATTATAACTTTTAATTAACTTTTTCTTGTCCTTTAAATATAAAATCTCACTATACTTTATATAAGACTAGCTTGGGTGCCCGCCTGGCGTTGACTGGGTGTTTGGTGTGTGTTGAGCAAAAAAAAAAAAAGTGGTAGTAGGCAGGCAGGCTCGAACTCGTATCGCGAAGGAGGAAAAGAATGTGATAAAAAAAAAAAAAAAACCCGGACATCTTTAGCGTTGCGTTCATCGCCAAACCAGAAGTGGTGATGGTTTAAATTAAGGCTAGTCAATCGAAAAGAGGGGATGACTTTTGAAAATATCGGCAAAAAAAGCGACCCCCTCCTTGTTGAAAAAGTGTCCAGTTGAGAGTGAAGGAATTAATGTTTTTAGTCAATTTTTCGATATTGTCATCCGAAAGGTCGAGCTTCAAAATGATATTAATCTCGTGAAAATCCATCACCTCGCCTCTGTCGAAAGTTTTAAGCAGACATGCATACATTTAAACAGACAGGTGAGATTTATGTAATAGACTAGCAGAGTTACTCAAAGTTGCCTGGGGCAAAAGTGTAGCCTATTTCTATTAAAACTTTGGACCTCTTTCTATTTGTCTCTTTCTCTTTCCCTCTCTTCTCAATCTCTGCTTTCTCCTTCACCCACTCAGTTCCTCTCTAGTTGGACATGCACACGCGCAGACAACTGTTTTCTCTCTTTTATATAATAGATTGCTTGCGGTATCAGTAAGGATTTTATTTTGAAATAGATGTACAACTGATGAAACTTGGCCTAGTTGAGCCTCAAAAAATAAACAATTCCTTTTAGATGTTAGATATTATTCATCCAGGGCAACACCAATTAAAAACATACCAAATTTGTGGGTGTTTATTTTGTAGTTTATCATTAGCTGGACATACAAACACACACACTTGCCCTATATACAATAGATTTAATAAATCTGTTATGTGTGTTTGTGTGTGGACACTTCTCAACCTACAGATCCAATGAATTTTTGATTTACAGACTTGAAATTTGGTATACAGTGTATTCAAGTGTACAAAACTTTTTAATCGGGTTTTCATCCGGAAAAAAGGGTTGCTAAGGGGTTAAAATTGAAAAATGTATTGCAATAAAACGTTTCCTTATGTTAAGAATAAATAGGTTTGAAAATAAAGTACTTTTTAAAGATTTTGGCAAGCTGGTCTAATGGTTATTGCACTTGGCTCACTGTTTTTAGGTTTTGGTTTTGATCTCAGCTCGAGTATTTTTTATTTTTATTTATTTTTTTTTTTACTTACAAGAAATGGACTGTTTAGAAAAAAATTAATATTCGCATGGACATGTCTCCAGTTTCTTTCCATTTTTGTTAATTTTTTTTTTTTTTTTTTTTTTTTTTTTTTTTTTACTTCATTTTATTGTTTAAATTTTTTTTAAAGGAATTTAATGTTACGTTTAATACCTACAGTATTTCTGTTTATAATAAATAAGAAATTCGCATTAATTAAAATATATTTATGCGTATTTTATGACCGGACGACGCCGAACGGACTACTAGTGTATATATATATATATATATATATATATATATATATTTAATAGTTTACATGTTTTGTTTTCTTACTTTCAGCATGGCCAGCTGGAAGATGTTCTAAAACTTTGAAAATGAAAAATCAATTTCTCTTTCTAGCATTAAAATTTAAATGTTTGAAGATTAAACGATTTTTCACATTCTTTGTATGTATGTATATTTTCTACCTAAGATAATGAATTGTATTAGTATTTATATTTTTTTTTATTTTTTAGGTAAAAATCTATACAACAATGAACATGTTGCAATTAAGTTGGTAAGTAATTGTTTATTTTTACATTTATTGGGGACTAGCGAGGGGTACCCGGCGATGCCCGGGTGTCTTGAGGTAAATCAAAACTCCGGGGGGGGGGGGGGGTTAAATAATAATAAAAAAAATGTTTTGGTAGGTAAGTATGAGAATCGAACCCATACGGAAATTAATGTGTGAACCCCCCCCCCCCCCCCCCCGGGCGACATTACTCATTAGGCCATCACGATATACATATACATATTATTATTTAGGACTCGTATAAACAGTTGTAAGCAATCGTAACGACATCGGAACCGTGTGCAAGAAAAGCCTTTTGAAGACCTACACGAAATGGTCACACACATTTTGCCTTTTATATATATAGATGAGGTACTTGGTGTTATGTTCACACTGGTAAAGTTGAGTCAAACACTGAAGAACGAAGTTGCTAAGAAATATTCAATTCACAAGCAGTGTATATGCTGAGCAGGGAACATGTTGCCTCCTCCCTCTGATTTTTGCATGAGGGGATTGAGGTTATCTTTCTTTGATATACAACATCTGATATTCCCAAATGGTTACCCATCTAGTATTGTCAAGGTTCAATTTCTTAACTTCAGTGATCTAATGATAGTGTATGGGAAGAGTGATTTTCTTTTTCTTCTTCTTACAGTTTTTCCAAAAATTCTTCAACCTAATGTGTAAAGATTAAAGGGAAATCCTTTTAGATGAAGGAATTTTTAATCTTTTTTTTTCCCCCTAATCCAATGCCCTTTGGATAGGTGGGGGTTAGAATTTCCTCCATTAAAAACTGGTCATTTGTCTATATTTACCCTTATAGAGGCGAGTAAATACACCCTCTCTTTTTATTTTTTTATTTTTTTTTAAATTAAAATCTGAGTTTTATTCTAATTTTGCTTGTCAACTACAAATAGGCTACTTGAAATCATGGAGTACATTTTAGTTCTTAAATAAAAAGTAAACAATTTTGATTAATATTGTCAACTCCTTAACACATGGTTTGTAACATGGTGAATTCTAATTGCAATCTATTCTGAGTGATTAATTCCTTAATTCTAATCCAATCTTTAAAATATATGTTTAGAAATATAATTAAATATTTCCCAGTATGTAATTTTTGTGTCACATTATCATCTATTTCATATATCAAGTTCATGATAAGAAATGTAAAATATTTAAGTCTTTTTTTTTTCTTTTTAATCTTTTTTGCAAAAGTATAGCTACAAGCAGGATCTTATTTTTTTAATTTTTTTTTCATATGTGTAGATGAAAATATGACAGTTAACTGCAATTATTTTAAGTTTGTTAGCATTCTGAGATATATATATATATAATTTTTTTTTTTTTCTTTTTAAGGACTTTGTAATAATATTGTTTAAGGCTGCCATGTCTTTATGAAAATGCCCCTAAACCTATTTTGATATTACATTTCTGGACCTGTGGCATAGGGGATAAAGTATATGGTAAAACTACTCTTCTGGGAGGTTCAATCCTCAGTGTGGGTGAGACTCAAATACAATTGTGAATTACTTAGGACTGCTACCTGGTCATGGCTTATGGAACAAGACCATGTTACTTCTTGGATTAAATAAAAGATTCCATTCGAAATTTTGTGCATTTTCCGAAGTTTGATATGAAGATCGGAGGGTACATCAACTGAAATGTTGTGAAAATAACACCTAAGATAAGAACAGTAGTCTGAAGAATCCAAATAAAATTAATAAACGTATTTGATAAAAAATGTTTTTTAATATAACTTCGAGAATTGAAATCAATACATTTTGCAGAAATAGTCCTGAAACTTATGTAAATGCAATAAAACTATATTTTTTCAATTTGAAAACTTTTCAGAATACAAATATAGATGCTATTGTGTGGGGAAATGATTATCTGTTATGTCCTATTTCAACAAGCATAAAAACAGCAAGAAAAGAAAATGTTCATGAAAAGTGCTAGGAAAGTAAAAAAAAAATAATGGGGCATAAAGATATTCACATTTAGAGCTATTACTGTACGTAGTAATGAGCTGAGGTTAGTCACTATTGTTGGATTAAAATTCTATAATTTTCATTACTCTTTGTCAGTTACAAATTCTGCCGTGTTCATTTTCTCTATTAATAACCATGGGATGTTGATAAAAAATGTTTCGTTTTCTTTAAGGGGAGATGAAGCAGTCAAGATCACCAGATTGACTTTTTCATTTGAGGCTATCTAAATCAAAAGATTTCCAACTACTTTTGAACTTAGAGGGAGTCCGCTCCAGGAAACAATAGTCTGAAGATTGGAAGACTTAAAAAAAAATTAATTTTTTGAAATCTTAGGAATTGGTCAGGATGACCTTGCATCTTTTGACTCTTAAACTTTTCAGGGAGTATCTATTGTCTCTGAAGACAGGAGGAGTGCAGTATGGTCATTCAGATTATGCAAACACAGAATACAGTTCTAGATAATTGTAACAAGTTTTATGAAACTTGCTCATAAAATCAATTTAAAAGAAAGATTTATTTTTTGAATTGTGAATTGATCATTGATTTTAATTAACTTTTATGCAAACAATCACTTTTGTGTCCCAATTTTCAGACCTTTAAACTATAATAACTTTGAATCACTTGGGATATTTTCATAAACGGTTTTGAATTCCATTTTCCAAACTCTTTCTATCAAATAAATAATCCAGTAACAATTATCTGTAATACAAGAATCTCTGTTAGGAATGCTAATTTGATTTATTAAAAGAAAAATTTTATAGTTAATTCTCCTGAGTTTAGAAAAAAAAAATCTCATTTATAAAACTCACTATATCTGTTTGCCTCCATTTTTTTTTTTTTTTTTTTTCCCTTTAAATTGTATCTCCTCCGAGAGGAAAGGTCATATAGCTGTGCTAGGCAATTCAAATGATTGCATTTTTGTGGACACCCCCCATTTGTAAAAAAATTTTTTTTTTATGATGGTTGAAATAATTGCTAACCCAGTCGGTTAAAATAAATTAGAAATTGTAAATGGTAAGTCGACTTAAACTAGTCTTTTATACATGGACAAATATATGCACGTTTCCCCAAAATCGCTGGCCTTGCTGAAGGGGAGACTAAAATTTGCTGCTACGGTTTCAAATGATCTGAAATAACAGTAAAGGGAAACTTGATTCCAAATATTTCTCATGTTATCTCACCTTTTTTGGAAATGAGTATGATTATGAATATCTCCAGAATCAAATAATCATTATGCACTAAAAGTTACATTATGTATGAAAACCGAAGAGGGGAGATATAACGTATGAGAAATATTTGGAATCAAATCTCTTTTTGCTGTTATTTCAGATCATTTGAAATAATAGCAAGTTTTAGTCTCCCCTCCATCAAAGCTAGAAGTTTTGGAGAACTATCAGATATTTTGTTATCCATATGCAAAATTGGAAAACAAATGACTGATTGAAACATTTTATGGTTGTAAAAAAATGTCAAAAATAAGATCTTGAATGATGGATGATCCCCTTAATGTGCAACCTTAAGGGCAAATGTCACATAGCCCACTACACAATTCAGTACATTACCTTTTCAATGAACCTTTATTTGTTAAATTCTGATCAATAGTCACTGAGATTTTGAACTTAAAAGTTGCCAGTGTCTTTCTGGTAACGTCTCTGGCTTTGGACCCTATAAATTTTGTGTTAGGTTTTGATTCTAGCTGATAGCACTAGTCATCCGACCCATCACCCCCCACCCCGTGTAATCAGATTTTTTATTCATCGTTTCACATGTAAAATAACATGTGGTAGAAATAAATGTTTGTTTAAAGCATGGTGTACGTAAAAATTAGTCTGTAGAGACTAATAATAAAATCTGTCACTCTAAGTTACTAGATAAAAATAGGAATTAAACTGTTAATGAATTTTTTTTTAATTATATGGCGTTAAGTTTTGCACACCTTTATTTACAAAGCCATTTAGTTCATAACATACATATTGTTGGGAAAAAACAGCTCATAAATATTTTGTTTATAACTGTTTGATGTTAAAAAAAAAAAAAAAATTTACCAACATTTGATGTTTGAAAAACAGTCCATAATATATTTTTATTATAAACGTTAAAAAAAAAAAAAAAAAAAACAGTTCATAAATATTTATATGAAAAAAATAGTTCATAAACATATTTTTATCATAAAGGTCATAATTTTGTTTAAAAAAAGGTTCAAATAAAGACTGAATAAAAGTTGTATTTTTATACAGTTTTTTTTAGGTAAAAATTTTTCTGCCATCACTTCTACCAAATGGCGTTGTAAATAAAGAAGTGGGGAACTTAACTAATGCAAAAAACTTGCTTTCTGTTTATGGTTAAAAAATGTGAACAAAGACAAATTTAAAACAACAAAAAAGTCTAATAGAGTAAGTAATTTAATGTTTATTGTTTTGACTTTTGAACAAAATGAACATTTGTTAGGCCTCTTTAAATTGAATTAAAAAAAAAAAAATAGAAAGTGATGCATGAAAATAAGGCTATGGAGATGCTAGTACAAATGTTCCACTCTGTTGAAAAGATTAGATACTTAAATTTTGTTTTGATTCGCACTTTTACAGCACAGACGTACTTAGCAAGGCCGATAGCTATTAGTTGCGTGCTCTCATGTAATGAATGAATGCGTGAATGTAGGATTGACATGAAATTCTTAGATAAACTAAAATGACCGAAAAATGGGCTGAAATAACTTAAATAAATAAAAAGTAAATGACTTAGATTGACTTTAATGAACTTAAGGATGAACTGAATGACCTTAAGAATGACTTGAATGCTTAATAAATACTGAACTCCTTCAAAAACAAGTTGAATTATCTGGAGAATAACTTGAATGGCTTTGAGACTGACTGGTTGTAAAGTGGGTGATCATTTTACATTAAATTAATACAGAAAAGTGATCCCCCTTTATATCACAAAGTTACAAACATAAATACAACTTGTAGAACAGATACTACACTTTTTTCTTGGCCAAAAGGCCAAGAAAAGCTTAGAAAGCTAAGAACAGCATCTATTAACAGACCTTTGATCTTAACCAAAAAGGCCAAGCAGAAAAGTGTTACGGGCAGACCGACAGACCGATTTATAGAGTCGCTTGTATGCGACTAAAAATTTTTATCTTCTCTATCATTATTTTCATGGCAGGTGCTTGTCTGATTTTCAATCTATCCCCCCCCCCCTCATACTGTCACAAAAAGCATTCGCTTAGCTACAAACACTTCCAATACTTTCCCCTTCTCTCTATCTGTACCTAAATCTGAGGGCAGATTCCATGAATTTTTTTTTTTTTTTTTTTTTTTTTTAAGGGGCGGGCATTTTTTTGTTTCTAAAAGTGCGGCTTAGGTTTGCATTCGAAGTGGTCAAAAATTCTTTATAGCAGTTTCAAGAATAATAAAAAAGACAAATGAAATCTTCAGTTTATTGATAAGTGTTTTTTTTTTTATTTGATTATTTAAAAATAAAAAAAAGCCAAACATTTTTCTTTCTACACGGACTTATTTTTTTTAAGAAACTTATTGAGATTACCAAATTATTTGGTGAAGAGTTTGTTTTCTTTGTTTAGTTTCAAAGTTTCTAAAATAGGAAATAAGTCTCGACCCGTTTTTAAAAAGGTCGATGTTGGAAATAATAATTGCAAATAAATTAAATATATTATCAATATAATTGTTATTTAAAGTTTATTAAACAACAATTTTAAATAGAACACTTAAAACAATTCTCTTGCTAGAAACATTAACTAACATACCGCTATTGAGTAAAATTGATTTTCCTTAATGCAATATGCAAATGAGGGAACCTCTTAATTGTATATTTTGCAAGAATCATACTATATATAGAAATAAATGAAAGAATACAGTAACGGATCTTTTGTATATATTAATCAAATTGTGAACAAACACAGGAATACAAATTGATATCTCTCTCTCATATCTATAATATAAAGCTGAATGTCTGTGTGTGTGGTCACGAATAGACTCCTATATGGCTGACTATTTTGAAAAACTGATCACATATAATGATAGAAGATGTATCGAGACACAGGAATGGGTATGTTTGATCTGGTAGAACGGTGGTTCATTAAAATTGTGGGGTCTGTGTTCACGCCTGGTCCACAAGTATGAAAATAAAAAATTTTAAAATTAAAAAAGAAAAAACGTTTACAAGTGTTTTTGATATAGATGTACATAAGAATACTTTTTTAAGTATGTTTTAACTTAAATAGGGATGGTATAATAAAATTGTGGGGTCTGCATTCGCGCCTGACCTTCATAGAATGGAAATAGACACAAACTTTAATAAAGACTTTTCATATCTATCTGCGTAAGTATACTTTGATAATTATGTTTCAGTTTGAAGAAATATGGTATAATAAAGTTATGGGGTGTTCGTTCGCACCTGACCTCCATAGAATGGAAATATGTCACAAAGTTTAACAAGGTTTTTAATATAGATCCACATAATATTGTGATAAGTGTTTCAGTGTGAACAGGTATAGTATAATAAATTATGGGGTTTATCTATTTTATTTTTACTTTTATCATATTTTGCTTCGGGATTTGATACCCCCAAATTCGAAGCTATCTCTTTACAACCCTTCCTTTTCATAACCTATCATACTTTCATAAATCAGAGTCCATTTTCTGTAGGCTGTTTTTGTAACCCAGTCAACGATGGGTACTTTTGCTAGTGTGTGTGTGTATATATATATATATATATATATATATATATATAAACTTGGCTTATGGAATGTATAGTTGTTGCTCTACTTATTGGGAGTACCTGTCTAAATCTGTTAAACACATTGTGATAGTTTTAGACAATTGGTATGTCTAAGCAAAAAATGTCTTTTTAACTTGCTTTTAGAATAACATCATAAAAGCTAGTTTCAGATTGTGGAGGAGAAAAACGAGCACTGATAGTTTTTAGATGATTCCTTTCCCTTTTTAAAATTTAAGAATGATCGATTGGCCCGGGGGGAGGGTGTATTTACAAATGAATTGTGACAGACCAAAAAATTACATTTTGTATCCTTATTTATCTTCTGACATGGCAGTTAGACACAAGGTCAGTTTTTGATGTGGTGGGGAGTGGGATAGAACACTCTAGATTGGAACAGAAATCAAACTTTTCTCTGTCTGAGGATAGAAAAGATAAAATGTAGCACCAAAACAGATACTACACCTTCACACTTTTGTGTGAATTTAATCAGCATTTTAAGAATGTTTCTAGGGTTGTCAATATGTTAAAATTTCTACCATAAAACTTGATTTATTTAAAAAAAAAAAAAAAAATAGATAAAAAAAAAATACAATTCCTGGCAAAATTCTGAAATCTTTTGTTATCTCAAGACCACCCCACCTTCCAATCATATTGCTAAATCTTCAGTACGGCAAACAGAACATACAAAAAAAGGGGGGGATAATGTTTCCCTCTGGTTCAGCGCTAATGAACCATAATGCTTGACTTTAGCCTTTAAAATTTAGTTTAAGCCCAAAATTACTGTTTATCAGTTTGAAGTTTTCAAAATTACTTTTAAATATCGAAGGGTTGTAATGTCAACAGATGTCTGACATATCTTGATAAAAATGATGCTTATATTTACTTATTGTAATGCTTTAACTTGTGGGTAACTTGAAAATAATTTCTAGCTTAAATTAAAGGCTAATGGCTAACGTCAGGTATCGGGATTCATTTGTACTCTTAAAAACTTAAGGAACACATTAATTTTTTGTATCTCATATGAAAGAACCCTTATTTTAGCCTTATTTTTTCATTAGGTTAAAAAAATAATTTTAATGAGTTACTCCTTGTTGATAAAAGGCTTGGTATTGATGAATCGTTATAGATTTCTCTGGTTGTGCACTTAATGAACCTCCATAGTAACCGCTAACATGTCACCGTTTGAGTTGGTCTAATAAAAGGAACTTTCTCTTTAACATTTCCATCTTTCTTAGACCTTGTCATGATGGAGATTTGATATCAATCTGTCTAAAGGCATACCTATATTATTATTTATATTAATATACAATATTATGTTTTAATGCTAAATTTGTGTGTGTATGTTAAGGGGTGTTTGTAGTATCTGTCCTGTTGTCATGAGACCATCCTCCCAAGTATTAGCTCCTTTTGGGGTGGTGGTAATGTAGTATTTGTTCTATTAGACCATTCTCCTGAGCATTATCATCAGTAAATAATTGTTTGAATGTAAATAAATTTGGTCATAAAAATAAATTTCCCTTTTTTTATCCCCTAATGCGTGATTGATTTGTTTGAAAAATATAACATTTTCTTAGAATGTACAATGTCAAAATAGCTTGCACTTCCCATTTTTTCAGAAACTGCAAATTTAAGCTAAATTAAATGTAACTGTTTAAATAACTTGTACCTCATTTGATTCACCTTTTATCTGTCTATAATTTTCATGTTCATATTTAACTTTTAATTGAAGTATTTTAGCATTCACGTCAATTTAAAGAATTAACTTCAAATCGAGAAGGCATAAAGAAACTCTGCAGCAACAAATGAGCTTAAAACCAGCTTAAAATATCCACCTTTTAGGCAATAAATAATCTCTAATCGTAATTGTTGTTGTTACTAGGTTATACAACATAACATTTAGTTATATACCTTGACTTTCTCTTAGTGATCATCAGATCATTAATCTCCACCTTTCTGGTTTATCCAATCGAGAAATCAGCTGCAGATTGAAATGTGATGAGAAAACGGTATGAATGACTGTGCAAAAGCTCCAAAACAACAGCAGTGTTCGTGATGCCCCTAAATATGGTTGTCCTAGAAGTACCTCTTACAAGGAACACAGTTCTATCAAAATCTGCATCCTCAGAAACAGATTTGAAATGGCTCCCCAAAGCGAACAAGTGTAATCTTGTTAAAAAGTTCTCTTTTTCTATAGTTAAGAACAAGTACATTAATATGTTGACAGCATTTTCTACCCTACTTTGGCTGGAATTTGGATGATAATCCTATCTTCATGCAGGATAATGCTCTCATTCACATAGCTCGCAATGTCAAAAGGTTCCTTAAAGAGCATGATATTCAGTGTTTGGATTGGTCTGCACAATCTCCAGACCACAGTTTTATTGATCCAGCAATAAGTACGCAATAATAAAATTTCAAATCTGAAAGAACTTTGAACAAAAATTAAAGAAGTGGGAAGCCCTATTACCGGAATATTGACGCTGATTAATTCAAGAAATGCCCAAAAGATTGCAGACTGTCAAATTGGAGAAGGACTATGCTACTAAATATTAACTAGTTCATTGTGTCCTGTTGTATTTGTGTTGCATTAATGTTCTAAAGTTACATTTAAATAACAATTTTTTCATTGTGCAGAGTTTCTTATTGCCTTCTCGATTTGAATTTTTTTTTTTAAATTGACGTGAACACTAGGATGCTTCAATTAAAAGTGAAATATGAACAGGTAAAATTATAGAAGAATAAAAGGCCAATCAAATGATGTATTGGTTGTTTAAACAGTTACATTAAATGTAGCTTAATATTGCAATTTTTGAAGAAAATGACACGTGCAGACTTTCTTTTTAGCACCACTGTATACCCTTGTTTTATAAATAGATTAGTGGCCTTGGAAGGCCACAGGGGAGAGAGTTAAGAGAAAAAAAAAAAATACCCTAAGTAAAATTCATCCCAAAGCAGCAAAACTAAAGCTGGACTGCCAAGACATATATACAAATGTAGGCAATTTGGCATATTTTATTGGTTTGTAATATAAATTCATTTTTACCAAATGTCCTAATATATTAACCAAAGAATAGTATTATAATCTTCAAAACGCATTCAGATTTTATTGTAGTTTCGTCCCTATAGAACCAAAGGTATAAGCATTTCAATATTCAGTTTGGTTACCAGTGTGTGTATATATATATATATATATATATATATATATATATATATATATATATATATATATATATTAGTGGCCTAGCAAAGCCACAGGGGAGACAACTGAGCAGCAAACTGAAGCTGACCTGCCAGGATATATATATATATATATATATATATATATATATATATATACAAATTTAGGCATATTTTATTGGTTTGAAAATATAGGTCCTTTTTTACTAGTGGTGGGACGATTAATCGGAATCGTTAATCGTAAGAATCGTGTATTTTGGGAGGTATCGGAATCGCATCGTTAAAAAAATACCTTAATTTTCCGATTCCTTCATTACGATTCTTTTAGTCTGATGTTGAAAAAAAGAAAAAAAAATTCCTGATATTTCTAACCGCAAGAGAGAAATAAAAAGAAACCAAAGAAATTCATTATTAACAGGGCAATGCTTAGTGCCCCTCCCTTACAAGGTTCATTAATTCAGATCTATTGTAATCAAAACTACAAAAGAGTTAACTTGAAAAGAAGTATGCAGGGCTCTACATTGCGAGTAAAAATAAAAAAAAAACGCTTATCTTTTTGGCGATTGTTTTTTTTTTACTGACAAATCTAATAGTGAATGAAAATGCTTTTTCAACTTATATTTTCTTAAAATAAAACGAGCAAAGTCAAATTATTTAAACAGTAAAAGGTTTAATAGAACAATATACTTTTTTTTTCTTTTTTTAAAAGAAGGCTTTTGAAAGAAATATCTCTAAAATGAAATTGATCACGTATTATTTCGCAAAGTTTTGACAGTAGTCGGTTTCTTTTGAAGTTTCAAAAAAATAGACCCCATACCTATCTCTTCCAAACCTAAAGTTATTAAATAACCCCTTCGTTAATTTAAGGGTAATTAATTCAATTCAGTCAAGTTTTTTTTTTTTTAATTTCATTGAAATAAAATCCATTATTTTTTTTTCTCCAGAAAGATAAAACCCTGAATTTGATTATATTAAAAGCAGAATAATATAATCTTTATTCTAGAATTTTAAAATGAAAATTAAAAAAAAGTGTTTGCCGCAGTTTTTTGCCGAACGAAAAAGAAATTAATATATATTTTTTAAAAAGTTTTGTAATCAATTAATTTTTATGTCTAACTAATATTTACGATTAATTAAATAATTTCATTTTAAAAAGTATTTATAAATAGAATTTTACTTAAGACTTATAGTTTAGCAATATTGAACCGCATCAACCATGTGTGAATTGAACACAGTCAACCAAAAAAAAAAAAAATTCAAAAGAAAATGCATATTTGCATTTCATTATGTAAACTTTTATACATTGGTTTCAAAAATTAAATTCTATAAGTTTTTTTTTTTTTTGTTAACTACTGAACAACGTGGAAAGGTGTGGGGGGGAGGAAAAAAGGAAATTAAATGATGATAATAAATTATGATAACCGTCTTTGAAAGGCACTAAACTCCTAAAATTTATTTCTTAAAAATTTTAAGCGGCATTCCCCGGCGATTTTAAAGCACTCTCTCTCCAAAAAAAAAAGAAAATTTGATTTTTAAGTTTGGGAAAGATATATTTATTATAACCGAATTCCTGTATGAAGACTGGATCTACTTTATTGGACGTTAATTTGAGAGATAAGTAATTTTTCAATGTTTAATATGTTTTTAAAGTTTCAATTATCAATTAAATTTTTTCATTGCGTTTTTTTTTTCAATTTATTTAAAAAAAAAAAAAAAAAAAAAAAAACAGGGTTCAGAATGTATTTTTCAAGGTAACAAGTTTCGAAATAAGTCTAATAAAAAAAATATCACTTAATTTTTAATTTCGACAACCCTGAGAATTTAATTATTAAAAAAATATTGAAATGTGACATTTTTTTTTATTTAACATTTCTATTAGTTCAATTAATTTTCTTTCAATAATTCATTTCACTCAACAAACTTCACCATTTTTTTTTTTCATTTTTTTTTTTTAATCTTTTTCTGTAATTTTGGTAATTATGTTTGCTCAATTTTATCTAGTATTTCATTTGTTTTTTATAGTGGTATCATTTTTATATGTGTTCCTTTGATATACCCTATTTCAAAATTAGTTTGGCTAAACTTATTCTTCACGTTAGAAACAACATGTAAAAGCAATGAAAAAGTTAGAAAAAACAATTAAAAAAAGGTGTTAACTACTCTTTGTGAATTATGGAGGTCTGAAGAACTGCCGTCACAAATACAACTATCAATAGCCCAACAAAAAATCGTTTTTGAAATTCCTTTAATTGTAACTTTTCGCTATACCTACCTTTTTGTATAAAACACAAAAACTTTCCATTAATGGTATTTCTCAAATATGGTCGTTAACTTTGGAAGGGTTATTTTGTATCTACAGCGCCATGTCACGTGGTATATTGTTTTTTTTCATTACGCACGCTCATTTATAAATTATTAAATTAAATATTTATCTTTTTTATATTTAATTAGTATATATTTTCTTTCTCTTCCGCTATATTTTTTTTTTATTTAATTCATTAAATCTGTTAATTATGAGGACCAAAATAATAAATCGTGTTAATTTATTCTCTAATTTTCTTGTTTTTGTTGTTATATAAATTCTATTTGTTTTTGCTCTGAAGGATAAATTCCATTTTCTTTGGGGTTTTTTTTTCTGTATTCCAATTAAGTAAAATAAATTTTCTGGAAAATAAATTTTGCTAATTTTTCCGTTTAGTTTACTATATAATAATTTTATTTAAACCAAAACACGATGGTGTAGACATAAAATATCTCTCCCAAAGTTAGGGAACATATTTGGGAACTACCGACCATAAGTATAACACTACCTGGTATATTTCAAAACAATAATTCCCTAGGAATCGGAATCGTACTTGGTATCGGAATCGTTAATCAATATTTTCCTGGAATCGTATAAAAATTAGGAATCGTCCCAACACTAGTCCCAACTATGGGTTAAATAGAAACCGACGTGAAAATAACAAAAATATTCTATTAGAAAAATTTTTTCTTCAAAATCTTTGGATTCGGCATTAAATAACCCGAAAAGGGTTGATATGCCGTAAAACAAAAACAACCAACCAACCAAATCAAAAAGCCTGCAAATATTCACGCAGTTTTGTCTCACAGAACCAAACATATGACCATTTCAATATTCAATTTGGCTACCAGTATGTGTGCATGTTTATATATATATATATATATACATACACACACACCACCCTTTTTGGCAATTTTATAAGTTCCAAGTTCTCAGCAACTATTGATCAGAATTTAACAAATGAAGGTTTGTTGGAAAGCTAATGACTTGAATTGTGTAGTGGGGCTATGTGACATTTGCCCTTAAGATCACACATTAAGGGGATCATCCTATTTTTGGCACATTTTTACATAAATGTTTACTTAAAATGATTCAATCATAGTCATTTGTTGTCTTAGTTTTGCATATGAATTACAGAATATTTGATATTTTCTCAAAACCTCTGGCCTTGATAGAGGGGGGAGACTAAAATTTGCTGCTATGGTTTCAAATGATCTGAAATAACAGCAAAGGAGAGACTTGATTCCAAATATTTTTCATATGTTATATCTCCCCTTTTTGGTTTTCATACATAAAGTAAATTTCACGGTGTATAAGGATTATTTGATACTGGAGATATTCCTAATTGTACCCTATTTCTAAAAGAGGGGAAATATAACATGAGAAATATTTAGAATCAAGTCTCTCTTTTCTGTTATTTCAGATCATTTGAAAGCATAGCAAGTTTTAGTCTTCCCTCCATCAAGACCAGCGTTTTTGGGGAAAAATATGTATATATATCACATTTTTTGGCAATTTTATAAGTTCCAAATTTCAGCGACTATTGGTCAGAATTTAGCAAATGAAGGCTTTTTGGAAAGGTAATGACCTGAATTGTGTAGTGTGTTATGTGATATTTTCCCATAAGGTTGCACATTAAGATCATCCATCATTCAAAGCCTATTTTTAGCTTTTTTTTTTTTCTTTTTTTCTTTTTTTTTTTTTCTTTTTTTTTTTTCTAACCTTTAAAAAATAAGCAACCAATCATTAGATTTTTACAAACTAAGGTTTTTGAACCTTCTTTAACTTAATTTATGTAATAGTAAGTGTACCCTTTGCCTTTATGTCGCACATAAAGGGGAGCATCCATTTTTTTCCCCCTAATTTTTTTGTAACATTTATATACCCAGTTTCACAATCATAAAATGTTTCAATGATAGTCATTTGTTTTCTTAGTTTTGAATATGAATTACAAAAATGATATTTCCTCCTAAACCTCTGACCTTGGAGGGCAGACTAAAACTTGCTGTTATTTCAGATCATTTGGAATATTAACAAGGGGAGACTTTACTCCAAACTTCTATTATATTATTTTAAATTTCTTTATCTTATACTTTTTTTTGCCAGAATTATATGTAAATCAATATTTTTGTTCTAACTCCGATAGTTTTCAATGAAAATTTGTGAAACTTTGCACATTATATGGCAACACTAACGCATGCGCAGATATAAAATTTTAAGCTGATCTGCGCAATAGCGGGCAAATGACAGCAATTTTGGTGACTTGCAGTTTTTTTTCATGGTGCCAACTTTATATGCAAGAGGGGATGGAAAAGTGCTTTAAATCAAGCTGAGAAGTCTAAAATTGTTCAAAGGCTCCATAATATGATTTCCACCTTAGAAATTGCCAAAGAATTACACAGTGATCATCGTACAATAAAAAAATATTGTACTAATCCTCAACTTTGCAACGGACGTTCTGACAAAGTGAAAATTCGTAAGAAATCATATGTCACATCGAACAATGAGCAAGATCAAGAGAGAAGTTTGCCGTAACCCACTTGAAACTAGCAAACAAGTTTTTGAAAATGCTGGCGTCCCTGATGTGCCAAATCAATTCGTTGCCGTATCTTGAGGACGATTGCAAATCCAGAGGTCTGCCCTCAATTGAAGGATATTCACAAAAAGAGGATGGAGTGGGCAAGAGATCATAGGTGAAGATGAATTTTCAAACTGTTTTGTTCACCGATGAGTGTCTAGCGACCCTTGATGGACCCGATAGGTGGAGGGGAAGATGGTAGCATAATGAGGGCCAATGTCCCCAAAGGATCAGGCGTCAACAAGGAGGTGATGGTGTGATGTTCTGGGCTGCAATCATTGGCAAAGGGCTGGTAGGACCATTCAGAGTTGCAGATGAAGTGAAAATTACCGCCAAACTCTATATTGACTTCATTAAAGAACACTTGGAACCCTGGCACTAGAAGAAAAATTGGGCATTCCGGAAAAAGATGGTATTCATGCATGATAATGCACTCTCATTCTGCAAGAATAGGCACTGAATATTTGGAGAGTTTTTACAAAACATGGGAAAATAATGCGAGGGCCAGTCTGTTCTCCAGATTTAAATCCCATCGAAAATCTGTGGAGCATTTTGAAACAAAATATTTACTACGGAGGAAGACAATACAACTCCAAGGATGACCTGGAATGCTATTCTGACTGCTGCCAAAGACATTTCATCAGATGAAATCGAAAGTTTGACATCTTCAATGGATCAAAGGCTTTTTGCTCTTGTTAATAAAAATGTCAATTATATAAGATATTGATTGTACTATGAAACTATATTGAAGTTGTTTGTTCTTTATTATTGTTGTTCTCAATTTACAAATTCCTAGAATAATCAATATGTTGATGATCTTTTAGCACTTCACCATATTTTAGCATTGGTTTTGCATATAAAGTTGGCACACTGAAAAAAAAAAATGCAAATCACCAAAATGGCTGCCAATTGTTTATTACTGTGCAGATTAGCTTAAAATTTTAGATATACACTTGTGTTAGTATTGCTATGTAACATGCTAAATTTCACAAATTTTCAATGAAAACTATCGGAGTTAGAACAAAAATATTGATTTGCATATAATTCTGGTATGGGGTGTATTTATATCAAATACATATCAATGATAAATGTTTTTCATGTTATATCTCTCCTCTTTGGAAATAGGGAACGATTACACTGATTTGCGAAGTTTCAAAGGTAAAGCATCTGATAAGTGATTCTACGGTAATTTGCTATGCAGAATTTAAAAATTACACATTTTGTTCAACCGGGCCATGTTTTTGAGATACGAGGCAGTAAAAGTAATTAAAAATGCCATTTAATGCTATTTATTCCTTTTAATTTTGGAAAAAAAATTCTTGACAAAAGAAATAATTTTTTTCCTGCATACTTGCGAAGATAAAGAGGATATATTACAGAAAATCTAATTGTGGATGAAGGGCCTTTTCAGTGACTTTCTCCTGTGTTGGGCAGCCACCATGTCTCGTTTTTAAACACCAATAGTAGTCCGCAAGAAAGTTCATATCCCACCGGCCTGGGTAGCATTCTTCCATAACACGAATATCCTGGTGGAAACGTTCTCCCTGTTTCTCACTGAAGTCACCAGTTCTGAGAGAAAGTCTAAGTGGGACCGTAGAAAGTGCATTTTGACTGACATGCAAGCCCCTAATTTTTGAAAACTGTTCAAGAGCTCATCGACTGCTTTCTCATTCTGCACTTCAGTTATTTCCTAGAAAGTTTCTTATCACTGACTTAAGCAGCCACCAAACGGACAGCTCAGCTGCATTCAGTCTATCGTCAAACATTGAGTCCTTCATAAGTTCCCTTATCTGAGGCCCGTCAAAGATGCCAGTCTTAAGCTTTTCCAGAATGATCAGAAATTACGAGTTTTTTATATTTTATTCGCAGTTTCGTGTTAGGGGTGTCGAAAATTCCTACAAAAATTCTGATACACCTAGGCCTGTATTTAAGAATTCAGGTGATCGTTCATCGCCCTCTCAGTACAGGTCAATAAGTCTCCTGTGCATCATGAGTAAGTTGCTGGAATCTTAAATAGAGAAGTAATCGACCATCTCAGCAAAAATAACCTTAGTGACACACAATATGGTTTCCGTTCTGCTAGATCTACAGCAGATGTGCTTACAGTTATCTCATAGGATTAACGAATCTCTCAACGGAGACAACCTTTCTAGGGCAATTGCTCTTGACATATCAAAGGCCTTTGCTAGAGTATGGCATAAAGGTTTACTTCAGAAGATCTCCAGCTATTACCATAGCTGGAAATGTCTTCTCAATTATTAAATCATTTCTCTCTGATAGGTCCATAAGAGTAGTAGTTGATGGGCAAAAATCAGAAGCTCACAGTAGTAATGTTGGAGTCTCTCAGGGTTCCATCCTGAGCCCAACTCTTTTCCTAATCTACATTAATGATCTTCCAAATCACATCCTTACATCATTCGTAGACATTTATACTGATGACCCTATCATCTATGGTAGTACATCTAAGACCGTAAATGACTAAGTTCTCTCCGATTCTCTCTCCTTTGATCTTGAGCAAGTGGTACAATGGGGAAAGGAGTGGCTGGTTACTTTTAATGCATCTAAAACCAAGCTTCTCTCTTTACATCATCAACATTCTGATCCCCATCTGGCATCAATTGAAATGAATGGCTGTCGTCTTGGAGAGGCCTTATGTTTTGACAAGCTTCTGGGCTTGACCTTTACTTCTGATCTGAAATGGAACACCTACATCAAATCTGTTGCAATGTCGCTGGAAAAATGGTGGGATCCTTCTATCGATTCAGTAGATATCTCAGTGCTGATGTAATTCTCTATCTATATAAGAGCCAGGTATGTCCAAGGATGGAGTACTGTTGCCACATCAGGGCAGGAGCTGCTAGAAAGGACTTGTCCTGCCTTGATAGAGTTCAAAATAGTTTTTGTAGCCTCGTAGGAGATGTCCTTTTCTCTTCCCTGCAACCTCTATCCCACAAAAGAGATGTTGCGAGTTTGTCTCTGCTTTATCTTTCTTTTCATGGAAAGTGTTCGACTGAGCTTTAATCTATGGTTCTTCTGCGCCAAACTTTCACAAGAAACACTCATCTAACTGAAAACACTATCAATAATTCCCCCCCTCTTTATCTGTGCCTAAACCTAAACATAGATTCCATGAACAAAGCTTCTTTCTTAGAAGTGCACGCCTATGGAATTGTCTTCCGTTTTCCTGCTTTCCAGCTGACTACAATATGGTTGGTGAAGTTCAACGTAAACAAGTTCTTGATGAGCCGTTCCACTTAAGTTAACAAATTTACCGAGTTTCCATTACTAATGATTACTATACTGTCCAATCTTAACCTTTATCCTCGAGTAGTATCTGGGCCTTGATAAGTGCTTATGCCTTTGTAAATAAATATAAATAAATATAAATATATATATATATATATATATATATATATATATATTTATTTATTTTAGTTCTTAGCCTTCAGATGAAAGTAGACCACCAACATAAACTATTCATTGATTCATGGCTCTTCTCTCTATCTCCATCTAGTTGTTTCACCTTTCACTTTAATTCACTTGTGTGTGATACCTCCAGGTGTTTTTTAAAACTTCTCTTGGCATTTTTCTTCATTATATGGGTCAGTTGTGAATTATTCACCACTGAAACTTTTTATACAGGAAATCACTTAACCCACATGTGTTCTCTTGTCATTCAAAAATGCCGGTATAAGACAACTAGAAATTTACTTGGCATGAAATGTGACTGCATATTTCTGTAGTTTAAAAAAAAAAAAAAAAAAAAATCACTCGATGATACTGATTCCAGTCTATCCAATCCAACCCTACTTCCACTGAAAGCTGTACTTAACAACAAAATCTTGTTCTTATTCCCAACTTTTAAGTGGTAAAAATTTCTCAAATTTAACTATTCCAAATTAGGAAGACTTATAACCAAGAAAGCTGAATTGAAGTCTGGAATCATCCAGTTTTTTCTTTCTTTCTTTCTTTCTTTTTTTTTTTTTTTTTTTTTTTTTTTTTTTTAAACTGACTTCATATTTCCTAGTCTGGTTTCTTTTTTAATAGACTCCTTATCTTTTGAAGTGTGGAGTAAAGTTCACTTTTAACAAAATTGACTCTAAAATCAAACCTGAATAATTTGCGGTTTCATATTTTTCTTTTCCTTTACCTTATTACAAGAAGTTAACAACAACAACAAAAAAAAAAGTAACTTTAAAATGTATATGTGTATCTCACCTTTTCAGATAAATGTTCAATTTTAGGTCTCTGAAGAAGATCCTAACTCCTCAAATTGCAAATGGTCAGTGTGATAATCTTGGAATTCATTACTAAAACATTTTATGCAGGAAATCACTTGACCCACGTGATCTCTCGTTCCTCAAAACTGTCAGTGTAAGAGAACCAGATATTCACTTAGTATGTCTGTACCTGGCTTTTATATAGGTAGAGAATTCAAAAGCGAGATATCTGCACCATAGTTGATTTAACATTCGATTTTTGCTATGTATGAATTGTTTGAACACGCTAGTACAATTAATTTTCCAAAAAAAAAAAAAAAAAAAAAAATTCTAAAGCCATTTTCTATTCAAGTCACACCAAGACATTTTTGTACATGATTTTTAATCACTCTAGAAATTCATGTAAGAGGGATGATGGTACTCTAGATTATTATTTAAAAACCTTAAAATTTACCATTTTTGAATATGATGCCCAGAAATTTACCAGGGGATATAATAAAAGCAGTAACTGGCAGACCATATCCGTTTTAATAACCAGTGTCCTGGTGTTGCCCAAGAAAACGTAGGAAATTAAGAACTGCAATACCCAGAAGTTAATTGACTGTAAAAACTATTTTCATTCAAAATTCTGTACCTCTATCCGTGGTAGACAAAATACACATAAACTATGTTATAATAAAATGAAAACAATCATTGAATTAGAAAATAAGAATTTATAGTTAATTAATAAGATGTCCTTTTTTCTTCTGTTGATAACATATAAATGGTCACTTTCTTGAAAACTGAGTTTTATGTGTGAATTTGAAATTGGGGTGTAAATCTCATTTTCGATATAAGAAATGCCCTGACTTCATAAATATAGTGATATTTGAATGAGATGTTACTTCACACACACACACACACACACACACACACACACACACACACACACACACACACATATATAGAATGTAATTATTTTTGCTTTGCAATTCACACTTTTGACATGAAAAGTTGCACAAGTTAACGTTCGTCTGACCCTGTTTCAGCTCCCTAAACTAGCCTTGCAAAAGAATTGTGAAATCAATTTTTCATCTTTTCTTTTTGATTTTTTTTTTTTTTTTTACTAGCTTTCAGTATTTTTATCCTATGAAAGAATATCTTTATTTTTTTATCTTGTCCTTTTTATATCCGAAGAATGTACAAATTGAATTGAAATCTCATATGAACTGAATCCATCCTGTTATAGATGTAGAGAAAGTATATTTGGATGGTGAGCCTATTCAGAAGCTTTATTTTTGTCAAAGCATTGGAATACAGGAAGAAGCTTGTGCTAGTGAGATTGCAAGATGTAGGAGTGGATGGACTAAGCTAAGGAACTTATGCCATTATTAACCAGCAGAGCATTACCACGAAGGGAAAAATGTATCAGGGTGATGTAGGCAAGTAAAACCGGTAAGTGAGGGTTGAGGACATGTGTTGCATGGAGAGTAATGATATGATGGAGGTGTAATGTGAGTCTTAAAAGTAGGCTTAAATCTGATTTCAGAAGATTAATTCTGGACAGTATAGAACACTGTGTGCAGAACAGGAGACTTTGTTGGTATGGTCACGCTGCAAGACTACACAAGTTTTTTGGTTAGATATAGAACTAGAACAGTTGAGGTTTTAAGGCCAGTTGGAAGGCGAAGTCCAAGAAAAACATGAGAGAAAGCAGTAAGGATGAACTGAAGAGTAAAGGATAAGTAATGACCTGACTAGAGATAGGTTAATTTAAAAGTGAATTTTTAAAAGCCGTTCAACACATGCCAGCATGTAAAACAGATACTTAATAAAACATGATGAAAAATAAGATTTTCTAGTTATTATTTATATAATACATGTACAAATTCCAAACTCTGATCGGTTTTGTAAAATCAGATTATATATGCAATGCCAGTTTTCTGTCTACCAGTTAAACGTGAAAACTTGTGATCCTGTGTTACTGTGTTTGCAATCGTACATTTGAACATGCCTTGCTTGAGGGATACATGAACTCTAATGAAAAGGGGGGAAAAATGTCTATCGTATGCATTGTGAAAGTTGTCGCTCTATCATCTCGTTCAGAACTGGTTTTCTAATATAATTATAGAGCGTTCATTTATGCCACATTTCTTACACAGCAACCATAGCCAGCATGCCATCCACACCCATATTAGAAAAAAAAAAGTTATGAAATAAGTGAAAGTCCGTTTCTCATTGGGGAGAATATACAAATCCTTTTCCCATACAATTTAAATTTGAACTCTAATTTTCACATAGGTTTGCACTTGTATTCATTTTTACTGGTCAGTGTTAGTAATGAGAAAAATTGCAGACACTCACTGTATTATTGAACTTTAATTAATACCTTTACATATTAAGAAAAAAGATAATTAAAAAAAAATATCTTCTCAGGGGCGTGGTTATTGCATAAGTGTAGACCTATATAACTAACTTTGTTTTTTTTTTTTTGTCTATTCTGTGAAATAAGAGTTTGTACATGTTTCTATTACCATGTGAATATATAATATACTAGCAATCGGTGCCCGGCGTTGCCCAGGTGTTTTGAGGTTAATGCTGAGAAAAAAAAAAAAAACGGTCAATTTTTTAAAACTTTGACCCCTATTATGACCTCTTAACATTTATTGTTTAGGGATCAAGTAAAGTTAATAAGTTAGATCCATGTCCAAGGAATCTATATCTAAAATATCACGTGTTTACTGTTTAGACCCAAAATTGTAGGAGGAGTTTGGTAGAGTTCTCAAAGGTCAAATCGTTGAATATTGACCACTTAATCGCCAAATTTTATCCCATGACGAGTACGTATAATATATTTTTTTTAAAAATATTTCCATTTTTTAATGTCAATGGAAAACTGCACAAGTACCCAAACCCTACAGAAAAAATCACGTAATTTCATCAAGTAGTTATTTTTTTATAGCGAAAAAAGAAAAAAAATCAACGCTACAAGCGAAATTAAACAGAAAGTTCAAGTAGGGGGATTTCCCTTTTTTTTTTTTTATAGCGAGGCCAAATTCGCGAAATTTGGCCTTTTTTTAAAGCAGTTTGGCCTTCAAAATTTCTGTTTGGCCATTTTCTTCACCGATGAAATAAAAAAAGCAAAAACAACGCAATAAAACTTTTAAAAATACGGCACACTTTTGTTGTTCTTGTTTGTTTTTTTTGGTAATTTTCCTTATTTTTTTATTTTTTCAAGATAATACTATGAAATGGACATTATTATGCCAAATTAGCCCCCCCCCCCAAAAAAAAATGCACAAAAAAACGAGTGAACGCGCATATTTTTTTTTTTTTAGTTTAGTTTCATAATGGCGGCCGTGATGTCGGAGGTTCGATTGTTAGATTGTAAGTTAGTTTCGTATTTTTTTAAGTTGTAAATCGCAAGTTAGAAAAAAATTAAACCCTTCTAAGATGGACAATAAATAAGACCAAAATATTTTATGGTAAAGTTAAGAGCGTAAGAACTATACTTTTTTAGGAGATGTGATTATTGGATTAACCAATCAGAAATCGTCTGTGGCACACACATCTCTGTTTTTATAGATATATAGATAGATATAGATATCGATCGATGCCCCTGTTCTGCCTCGAAAGACAAAGGATACCCCCTGTGGGAGCATCTGCGCATATAATTGTGTGACAAGGGTTGTACAATCCCCAACCACACCTCTCCTGAATCGGTACTGCGCTTGAGTCCAGTGGCAAGGAGAGGTCCAG
>NC_136486.1:113591559-113696559 GCF_053919585.1 Euprymna scolopes
ACCAATTTTCTAAGTATTTAAATTGTTTAGTTAATATAAAATTAAATCCATCAGAATGAATTTGCAATTTTTTTAAACAAGTCATTTTAATTCTTAATAGTTGAAATAGTTCAAATTTTCCAAAATTTGAAAAGAATTTGGAAGCATATTTTTGACTTGGAGATTCTTAGCAAATTTTCATATGCTAATATCTGAAAGTTGTGAAGATATTTACATCTAATAATTATATAGAGATTAAAACATTACCATAACAAAATTAGTAAGTTTTATAACAATATGGTTATATTAATAAATTAATAACAATACCGTAATAAACTGTATTTAAAGAGAAAATATTTTGGTTAAGAAGACAAACAGTATAGTTATAAAAATAATAGTAAAAAAAAAAATTAAAGTGGAAGGGAGGGAAATGGAAATAAGAATACTCTCAGTGAACTCAGAGAAATAAAACTAGTTACTAGTAAAACACCTGATAACTATTTTCTATATAATATTGTAAATTTATCGTGGCTTTCTTAGATGATTCAATTGAATTTCACATTTTCTTGTTATTAACCCCCCCTTTTTTTTTTTTTTTTTTTTTAACACTTGTGTGTGAAAGCCTAAATACTGGAATTTATTTTTATTGTGAGAATTTTCTGTCTTCTCATCTGATCAGTTTAATAACTGGAATCAATACAACATTTTGATGTTTTAAATTATTCAGTATGACAATGTCACAGCTGGGTTTATCCCGTTTCCCCCTGAAATAATTTTAACACAAATAATCAAGTCATATTAATATTTTTTTTTTATCATATGGCTCAGCAAGAAAATCTTATTTGAATAATTCTTATTTTAGTTTATACATTTGAATTTGTGTTCCAACTTGAAAACAATTGTAAGTATACATAAAAATGAAGATTTTTATATGGTTACGTTGGAGTTTAATATATTGCTACCATCCAAAATTTTATATTACCGCCTACATTGATTTATTGAAAATGCAAACTTTTTATAGTTACATATGGCTTAAACAATGAAATCTTTCTCCATCTCTTCTGAACTATAGCCACGTCTAATACTAATCCAGCAGTGATAATAATGGTAGTATAGATGTGCTTACTTGTACTCAAAACTGCATGCACTTAGAATGGGCTGGACCGGCTCCATCCATCCTTGCCAGTACGTCCCTCATGAAGGCCCATCAAGCCTGACTATTTGAAGCAACAGTTACGTGATTTCGCTGTTTCAATGGCAATTGGTTACATACAGAACTGCATAGTATCGCTATAAAATATAAATTTACATAATTGTCTGCTGAGAAAAACATTTAATGGTGGGAAAAGGGATGTTAAGTCAGTGGAAGAAAAAGCAAAAAGCGGAAGTTATGCAAAAGGAACAATTGAAAAAAACAAACAAAAAACAAAAAAACTTATAAGATTTAGAACATTTTTCACTGTTGGTGGATTTGGTAAATTCTCCAGAGAGCTCTTCCTCAAAAGATTTACATTTCCAGGGTATTTTGGTCAAATCTAGAATTTATGTATATATACACAAACACGCACACACAGGGTGTCCAAAAAGTCATTGAACTTTACCCTGATTTTGGTCAAACAATTTCACAACTTGCGTACGTTGTTCAATGATATACTTATCCATAATTAATTTCCAAAATATTATCTGTAAAATATCTTAAGTAGAGAAAAAATAATCATTAATGGTACAATAACCAAGATTTTCAACCCTTCAGTGACTTTTTGGACACACACACACACACACACACACACACACACACACACACACACACATATATACACTCCTATAAATTCGTTTTTCTTTTGTGTGTATTGATATTCATATTAAAAACCCTCTTTTTTACTTATTTAAAAAGAAAATACAATTTTCTTATGGGTTTTGGAATTGCATTCACTAGCAAAAGATCTAGCTGATTTGCATATTCTTTTAAACAATTCATTATAATTAATTCCTTATTGGTTGCTTCGGTTTTCTAATGGAATAATCATCTTTAGTTAACTATCACATGTAATTAGTTGATGCCGATATTCTATATGATTTCTACTTGCATAATATTTGCGTAAAAAAGTTTATAGTAAACACCAAATTTTTTCCATATATATTTATGTATACATATATATTTTTGTTGAACAAATTTTGCCTACCGAACTCCTCCTGGAGTTTTTAGACATGAAACTTCATATATAAGATATTTGAATCCATGCAAAACTTTATATTTGAGTTTACGCCTGGAAAAATCGGTGAAAAAGTGAAAATTAAAAGAAAAAAAATTAAAAAAAAATGAAATTTGCCAGGTGAAGGTCAAACGCCAGCATTACGAATGCATAATAGTAGCTATTAATTCCATTAATTCATGTTTTAATTTTTAGCCTTGCAGTAAACATGTTTTCATAGCCCAGTCATTTATGGCAAAGGCAAACTAAATCGTGAGCTGAACGTTTTGGTTTCGATTCTCGGTGGTGGCGCATGAGTCTTTTTTTTTTTTTTTATCTTTTTTTTATACTTTTTAAATTATTACTATATATTGCATCCAATCTATATATCTATAAAAGTGAAAATATCTGTCGGTCTTTTCTCTATGGTAGTTAAAGAAGACTATTATACAGAAAGGCATTACTTTACATATTCACCCTTTTTAATATATACATATGCACATAACCTTATTAACAGTACATAGGGCCTGGGCAAAGCCGGGCGGAACTGCTAGTAATATATATATATATATTATATACTGATGACGGCTGAGAGCTAGAAACATTCATGTCCATGGGTATACCTTCTATGCATGTAACATTTAATAATAATAAATAAAAATGTCCCCCAAAAATAAGAAGCGACTCATTCATTATATATCTAATAATATAAAGCTGAACGTCTGTGTGTGTCTGGTCATGAATAGGCTGCTATATGGTTGACTATTATAGAAAACTGATCACATATAATGATAGATGTATCGAGACACAGGAATGGGTATGTTTGATCTGGCATAATGATGACTCATTAAAATTGTGGGGTCTGCGTTCGCGCCTGGTTCACAAAGTATGGAAATAAAAAAAATTTAAAAATTAAAAAAAACAAAACAAAACAAAACGTTTACAAGTGTTTTTGATATAGATGTACATAATACTTTGATAAGTATGTTTTAACTTAAATAGGGGTGGTATATAAAATTGTGCAGTCTGCGTTCATGCCTGGCCTCCATAGAATGAAAATAGGCACAAACTTTAAAGACTTTTCAGGTTTGTTTTACTGTACACATAGATTCGAAAAAGTTGTCACAAAACAAATATAGAACAAATAAATGTTATCAAAGGCAAGGTTAGTTGCTTTTCTACCCAACTAGATATGTTTTTAGTGTTTATATTTAATGTAACATGGTTATTCAGCTTGAAAAACATAGTGTTTACTGATATATTGGAGACGGTGAGTTTGGGAAAAGGAGTTATAAATAAAAACCCAGTCAAAATACTGTTAAAACCCCGCCGAATTTATGTCAGTCTATGTCACGGTAACATTTATTTTATTTTTACTTTCATCATATTTTGCTTTGGTTTTGATACCCCCAAATTCGAATCTATCTCTTTACAATTCTTCCTTTTCATAACCTATCATACTTTCATAAATCAGTCCATTTTCTGTAGGCTGTTTTTGAACCCAGTCAACGACGGGTACTTTTGCTATTATATATATATATATATATATATATATATATATATATATATATAAAAATAAATAAACTCAAATGATTTTGTAACGAGTGATGTAACCCACTTTCCGGTTTACGACATCTGGTTGCGCATGCGCGCATAAACATTAACCCTTAACAACGTAAAAAAATAAACACAAATCGCTTCTTTTGCAGATTTTGACCTGCGCACTGAAATATTAACGTTATTATTTCAAAATTATTATTTAACATGGGAAGAGTGGGGGTGTTTTGCAACTATTCTTTATTACAACTATACTGTCGCTATTTTCTTACAGCTAAACAACTTTAACCCATTGACAAACATAAGAACAATTGTAGTAAAGCCAGGACTACTACTACTCTATCTGCTCCTTTTCCTTCCTTTTTTTATTTTTTGTTTACATTTCTAGATACAAAATAGTTGTGAGAACGGTGAATTTGTTGACACATTTACTAATCTGTTTCAATATTAGTTTTATTTTATTTATTTAGGTTTTATTTTTTTGTTTCAGGTTTTATTTTATTTATTTTTTTTTTTTTAGATTTTAAGTTCCTATAACTTGGTTGAAGGATTCCAATATGGGGTTGTCAATCTTATATTTCTCATCGGTAGGTTCATGTGCGTTTTTGCTGCTAAATGACTTTCGTCAGCGTTCGATTCGTAGGAAAATCATGTTTAATTTTCGATTTTTGAGCGATTATTCGGAAAAATAGGTAACTTTACATGAATAGGGAGGATTTTATTTTTCATGTTTGAGTGATTCGTCCGTGATTTTTCATTTTAATATACTTTCATAGAAATGTTTTTGTTATGTAAAAAAAAAACAAAAAAAAAACAAACTATTTTCTTTACATCACCAGTGTCACGCTCCTACATGAATTCCATAGCTAATATAACATACTGACCCAACGGGTCACGAGTAGTCTAGTATATATATATATATATATATATTATGATTATTCAAACAATGTACACAAATTTAAGAAAATCAACAAAATGTAGTCTCTCAGACATTTTTGAATTATCTTTTTTTTCTTCAAGTTGTATTAAAAAAAAATGGCCCTTATCAGTATTGACGGACACACCCTAGCTGGAATGAAACGGTATTTATGATAGTAGAATGTCCATTCATAGATTAGAACCAATCAGAATGGAATTGCCCATCTAAGTGGGAAAGAAAATCCCAGCCTATTTATATACTTTTTAGCTTCTGGTTTCTATTTAGTTTTAGCTCAACTGATGAGTCAGCTGAGCACTGGCTACTAAATGAGTTTTTTTTTTTTTTTTTTTTTTTTTTTACAAAGGAATCACCACATTATCAAGGCCCAGAGGCCACTCAAGGATAAGGGTTAAAGAGTGTACAGTAGAAATTGGTCAATATAGTAATCATTAGTAATGAAAATTTGGTAAATTTAATAACTCATATGGAACGGCTCATCAAGAACTTATTTACTTTAGACTTGAACACAACCATATTGTAGTCAGCCGGAAAGCAGGAAAACGGAAGACAATTCCACAGGCGTGCAGTTCTAAGAAAGAAGCTTTGTTCATGGAATCTACGTTTAGGTTTAGGCACAGATAAAGAGTGGGGGAAATTATTGATAGTGTTTACAGCTAGACGAGTGTTTCTTGTGAAAGTTTGGCGAGGGGGGACCAAAGATTGAAGCTCAGTTGAACACTTTCCATGAAAATAACGATACATCAGAGACAAACTCGCAACATCTCTTCTGTGAGATAGAGGTTGCAAGGAGGAGAAAAGGACATCTCCTACGAGGCTACGAAGTCTATTTTGAACTCTATCAAGGCAGGACAAGTCCTTTCTAGCAGCTCCTGCCCAGATGTGGCAACAGTATTCCATCCTTGGACGTACCTGGCTCTTATATAGGTAGAGAATAGCATCAGCAGTGAGATATCTACTGGATCGATAGAAAGATCCCACCATTTTTCCAGCGGCCTTGGCAACGGATTTGATATACGTGTTTCATATGTAGCTTCAAAACATTTCAAGCTGACCTTTTTGATGGACCGTCTTTTTAAAAATCTACCAAAAATCAGGTAATTATCAAATCAATACGAAATTTTCAGCGATTATTAAGAGAAGAATGAACTTTATAACAGTGTACTTATTTTTCATAAACAATATATATATATATATATATATATATATATATATATATATATATATATATATATTTTGCTTCCCCCCCCCCCTGTTTTAAGGGCGTTCCAAATATGCTTAATATAATCATCTGAAACTGAACAAAACATATTGTGTTGTTGTAAGGGACAGGATTATAGATTTAAAAAAAAAAAAAAAAAAAAAAAAAACTGGTTTGCATACCTTATTTTGATGTCTGAATATCAGAACTTCGATTATCCCACTTTTGAGTTTTGAAGTGTGAAATTCGGTGAATATGTTAAGTATATTAAGCAAAAGTTAGTTAAGCAAAACAAAATTTTTAAAAAAATATTTATAAGAAAAAAGCCATTTTAAAATCTTTGATAAATAAATTAACAATTTTTTTTAGCAAGCCGAATAATGCATGACCATTATTAAAAAGGGCATGCTTTGAAGAATTAATACAAACAAAAAAAAAAAAAAATCGATAAATATTGTGCCCTTTGTGTTAAAAATATTTTTTTTTGATCCCGTTTGAAAATGTTTGCCACCTTTCGACTATGGTGGATCAAACGCGCTGAAATAATTTTTATTCTGCTTTAAATTGCCTAATTTGGGGAATCTGGCCCCCATACACATTAAAAACCAAACTCGTACAAATGGTCACCCATCTGGTACTGGCCAGCCTCAGCGTTAATAATACATTGAAATTTTCGTCACTGAAAATTAAGTTCTTTTTTTTTTTTTTTTTTGCCTTCGGTAGTTTGCTTTTTATCAAGTACAAATGTAAACATTGTAATCAAATCGACGCGAAGTAACTGGTTGCCTATATGAATAAGTGGAATTATTTTAAATCCAGGTACTTATAATATTTTGCATATTCTCATAGAAAATCACCCTAAATCTTAGACAACAAATAAACAAATTAATTCTTTCAAAATAACTATTTATATACATTTTTTGTGCAAGACAAAAAATGTCAATTAACTTTTGGGGAAAATTTAACATTTAAAATTTAATTAAAAATAGTAGAAAAAGTTTTACATTATTCTGCTTTCTATATGATAAAATTCAGGGTTTTATCTTTCTGGAAAAATAAGTTACTCAGAAATAATGGATTTTAATAAATGTAATTTCGTTTTAAAAAACAACTTAATTTTTCAACCATTTTTGGCGGTGTCTATATTACACCTTTTTAAAGCTAAGTGTAAAGATGTCAATTTATTTTCGTAGCTCAATTAGTCAATAAATTATGACCATTCAAAGTGTGTTGGAAATGATAAAATTTGCCGTTTCTTGTGCTAATTTTCAATGTATAACTAAAAATGCAAACGTCTACCAAGTAAAGCATCCTTACAAATGTAATGTCATCTTGCAGTAAATGAAAATGAATCCTCAAACCAGCGTAAATAACATGCAAAAAAATCACGCAGAATCACAACTTCAATTGTTCAATGTAGTTTAAAGTTCAAAACCGGTAAAAATAATGAAATTCACACAGATTTTTAACTTTATTTTTGGAGTCATTTCAATATAATTTAGATGTTAACAAAATGTAATCTTTTCCTTTTATGTATAGTTTTTAGTTTTCCTACTTCAAGTTAGGTTGTTAAGAAATTTATTTTTTTTTTGTTTGTTGGTGATTTTCAAATTTAGTATGCATGATATTGTGTATCTCTAGGTGTATCAGAATTTGGGGGGAATTTTTTGACACCCCTAACACGAAACTGCGAATAAAATATTAAAAAAAACTCGTAATTTCTCTTTTAAAAGTGGGTTATTAATTTTCTTTATGGATTATACTTCCAAAATAAACTATTAAAGTTGTATAAAAATTAATAGAAATATTATTTTTTTTATTTTTTAAAAAACAGTAATGAAATCAATTGAATTTTACGAGCAAAGTATTTTTAAAATTTTAAACTTTAAAAATCTATCAGAATTTTTCTATTGATTCTATTTTCAGGGTCAATGTGAAATTTTATGCTCTTTCCAATAAACTGAATATAATATTTTAGACAAACTTTTTTTTTTAAATTCACGCCCCCCACCCCATTTTGAAATGTCTATTAAAAAGTAAATAATTAATTTACTCACCAAAGTTTTATGTATCACAAATTGAAGATAAAAGATCAATAAATAATATATTCAAATTTAAAACGAAAAAAGTGTTTTTTAGAAATTTACCTGTAAAGTCCGAAGTTTAAAACCTTTTAAAAAAAAAAAAAAAAACACGATTTTTATTTATTTTTATTTTTTTAAAATGAAACCTTGGTCCTTGCGCCTTTAATTGGAAAAAAAATAGGGGTTGAATTACATTTTTCGAGTAGTTATAAGCTTGGAAAGACGGGGTCGAATTATTCAATATATTTCACGCATTCGTAAGATTAGTTTCTGACACACCTAGTGTATCTCTAAAGATATATAGTTCCATCATAATAAAAAGGGCTACTCATTAATATGGTGAGCTTAAATAGTGCCTTTAAATTCTTTTCTTTAAAAAACAAAACAAAAAATGTTGAACTTTGAATTAAATTTTTTTTGCTTTTTTATTAAATTATATTTTTACATGATCCTACGAGACACGCATACATTTCTCTCAAACACATAATGCACAGTTCTAGCTTTTGGTACTCTGTTGTAATGAAGAGACTCTTTTGCTGTTTTTTAATTTTTTTAAAATTTTTTTTATAAAGAAATTACTAGTTTTAAAACACTGATAATATTTAAGAAAGAATTATTTTCTAATGAAAAGATGAAAAATCGATTAAAAAAAAACTACCACTCCAAACTTATTTAAAATGTTTTTAAAATTGTAATACTAATAATTCACAACTTTCCAAGGCCAGAAGCCTCTCAAGAATAAGGGTTAAGATTGTTAATTGGGTGATGAAGAAATAGTACTCTGAAAGGGTTGTGAACGATGGTCGAAATGACTAGTTTGATTTCTTCAGAGGACTCTCAACAGATATTCATTGACATTGTACTTGAAGATGGCATTGTTGTACTCTATAGTAAAGCAGTTTCATGGTAACGTGTTCCACAGGTAGGAAGTTCTTGGAGACTTTGTTCATGGACGTTCTGTTTGTCTTTGAGTATACAGAAAAAGTCTTTGCTATATTGATTGAAAAATCAGTTTAGCTGTGAAGGTTTTATGAGGTGTAGAAAGTTACCAACAAGTGATTTGAGCTCAGTCGAGCGCTTCCCATAGAAATAAGAATAGAGAAAACCTTGCAACGTAATATAAAGAACAGATGCTATATTTTTGATTTGAATAAAAATGCTGTGATGAGAAATATTTTCTTCAATACAAAACGATGAATTGTAACAAATTGTGAAATTCAGTCTATGAAAGATAAGTAACAACAACATTATTTTTTACCTCTTTTTCATGCCCCCTCCCTCTCAATTTTTATTTTTTAAAGACAAATTTATGCTTTGGTTGGATAGAGCGATATCCAGCAGGCATCAATTTGGAGGTTAAGTAGATCCTGAATACTTAGAAACTTTCAACCCATTAAGAAATCATTGACTTTCATTCTAGAACTTCCTGATTTTTCTGCTTAAGTATGTGTATGTTTACTTTTATGTAAGTTATTGGGATGGCAAGCATTCATTTATGAAAATCAGACTTAACCTATAATCTTGTACATCCCGTCAGCACTCTTGAACTCCATTCTAATAGCAAACCATGGTAATTATTTACCTGTCTTATGTGTTTTGATGTTTTTGAGATAAGGATTATTAACTTGTATTGGTTTGATGTTATTCTCACAATGTTTTCGCTAATGTAACTTTTGACCTTAAGGTGCGTCTTGCCCAACTCTGGAAATCCGAAGAGAATTTCAAACTGAGCCTTTATTTAATCCATTGGGGTAGATTTATCTTGTACTGTAAGCCATGACTGGATAAACGTCTGGAGAAGATTTAATTATATTCTTAGTATCGCTTGTACTGAGGATTGAACGTTGAAACGATAGAAAACTGGTATTTTAAGCTAAGCGCTTTATCTGTTGCGCTATGGGTTCCTGAGTTTGACAAGATGCATCTGCATGGGGTTGGAGATTTAACACACACGCATACACACGTTTTCACAATCTCTCCTAGATTCTAGCTTAATGAGGATACCAGTGTCAAATATAAAATATAGATTTATATAAGTGCCATTACATCTATAAAGGAATTAAGTAAAAGAAAGACGGTGTGGGTGTTGAGAATAACATCCAAGATGACAACATAGTTTGAATAATACAAATTGTCCTTTTATAATCTTATTTACCCATTCCTTTTCAGACTTGTTTTCGTTTTATTCTTTTTCCTGCTACCTGTATATTCTCCCAACACACACACCAAATCTATTTTACTTTATTATTCATTTACAGATGTAAGTGCACTTATACGAATCTATATTTTATATTCAACACTGGTATCCTCATTAGACTAGGCTACAGTGTAGGAGAGATTATTAAAAAAAATGTGTGTGTATGTTAATCATGGGTATGTTTCAATGGGCATGTTTCAGCTTGGATGTCTATAACAGGATTCAACCCCACAACCACCATTACGCTAAGAAGAGGTTGCCTAAAATTGTGCTAATTTATTGCTTATCAATTTGTCGTAATATTTTTATTTTTAACGATAACTGTATTACTGATATAAAGTAGCTCCCCATAGCCTTGAAGAGTTGCCTCCCATTATATGCATTTTTTCTTTTACATATTCAGTATTGCTCCAGTTTTAGGAACATGTACAAATGTGTGTGCGCATATATATATATATATATATATATATATATATATATATATACACACCTATTTGTTGATTTATTAATAAACATAAATCTTTGATATTTTCACTATCTGTAAATATAATAAGTTTGATTTTTATAAATGAAGGCTTATATCGTAATAGTCTGGTTAAAAGCTGATATTTTTAAATATCTCTTCCTTCGGAGTACAAACAATAATTTTCCTTATGTGTCAGTTATTTTGTGAAAAGTTCACATAGGATGAAATAGTGCCTTTTTTTATTAACTTTGGTATAAAATTGTATAATTTAAGATGCCCCAATTCCATTTTTACATATCAATAAACAACCTTGATATTTATAGCTGGGATATTATTGATCCAAAGATGTGTCTGTTAGCTACTAGATCTAGAAACTTGAAATTTGATAGATAAGGAGGGTCTCATTCCTGTGCAGTGAGGCCATGAGTCTGGGTGAGGACTAAACGCAGTATGAGGGAAGGGGTCTTCAATATGTATTTGAAATAAATTTCAAAATCATCAGGCAGATTCTTATGAGATTTACAAACTAGAATCCGTGTTAGGCATGTTTAAAATTTTTTATATACGGCTAATTTTTTTCTTATAAATCTGTTGCCAAAATTGTTTACCTCAAATTTTAATACAATTTAAACTAGTGTTGTAGCGTGTACAGCATTCAAAGGAATTTGGACTTCAGATACCAAAATATCTGACATCAGCTCATTAGTCTTCCAACATTCAAACTGTACATTGACATTTTTAATCTAAAAAAAACAAAACTGATTCTTAGTATTCTAACTTTGATGCCTTCAAAAAATCTCAGACTCCCTAATTAAACTGCATGCAAGTCATAAACAGTAAGTGAAACTGGCAGAGGGCCGACCACTTCCCTAGATGAGTTCATAATAAAAGGATACTCTAACTTAACATCTAAATCTGACTCCCAAGATGGCCATGGGCATGGAATATGCACCTACATTAAAGATAGCTTCCCGTGTGGTAGAGATATCTCCAGAGAAGACCCTAATTTGCCTTATATGTGCTTCCAGGTTGCACTAGCTTACACCATTGCATTTATATTTGCCCTCTATCGCCCCCACAACAGTTGGGTTACTATCTTTAAGAATATATCTGAGAAAATTGACCACATACTGTCTGCTCATCCTTCGGCTAACATTCACATTTGTGGTGACTTCAATGTCCATAATGTGGAATGGCTGACCCACTCAAATAAGACCGATGCCGAGGGGAGGTTCTGTCATGATTTTTCCATTGCCTCACTCAGATTATTCACGAACCCACCCGTGTGCCCGATACTACCGGTCGGTATGCAAGCCTTCTAGACCTTTTTCTCACAACTTCCCCTGAACTATGTTCATGTTCCGTTCTATCTCCTCTGGGATCCTCCAACCACTCTATTGTATCAGTTAAGATAAAAATGAAATGTAGTAAGTCTTCAGACGTACCTCTTCACCGTACTGTATATCGATACTCTATGGCTGACTAGCATAGCTTCCGTACATTCATAACTGATCTATCTCTGCATTCCATGTTTAAAAAGGATGTGTCCTCTATAGTATCAGACCTGACTGAATGGTTAATTGTAGGCATAGACAGATTCATACCATCCAAAAAATTCCAACAAAAACCTAATAGCCAGCCATGGTTCTCTCCAAAATGTGCTGCTGCCATCACGCACAGAAATCACTTTTTCCATAACTACCAATCTAATAGATGTAGTGATACTAAAGCTGCTTTCAGGACTGCCAGCAACCACTGTAAAAGAGTAATAAAAAATGCAAGAAAGCTATATGCTCAGTCCGTTAAATCCAAAGTAGCTGATCAGCGGATTGGTTCCCACCAGTTTTGGCAAATAACAAACAGGATCCTGAACACAAGCATGGACCTGAGGTCATCTCCTCAGCATCAGTCAAGGTCAGACTATTTGCCAAGAGCTTTGCAGCTAACTCTACCCTAAGCGACGAAGGCCATCAACTCCCCGTATTTCCTCCTATAACAGACAACACGCTATGCAACATACAAATACCTATGCATGATGTCGCTAAGGTAATCAAGAACCTTGATTCCAGTAAAGCAACTGGCCCTAATGGCATTCCAATTATAGTGCTGAAAAAGCTCCAAGAACTTGCCCCCATACTTACAAAACTGTTTAAGCATTGCCTTAGAGAAGTGCTTTCCAATACCCTGGAAAACCTCCTCAGTATACTCTGCATTTAATAATTAAGGCGAAATGTCATCTCCCTCTCTGTATAGACCAATAAGTCTCCTGTGTGTCATGAGTAAGTTGTTGGAATCCATATTAAATAAAGTAGTCAACCACCTCAGCAGAAACAACCTTCTTCGTGACATGCAATATGGGTTTCCGCTCTGCAAGATCTATAGCAGATGTGCTAACGGTTATATCTCATAGGATAGAATCTCTTTACAAAGGCTTCTTTTCCGGGGCAATTGCTCTTGACATATCGAAGGCCTTCGATAAAGTATGGCATAAGGGCCTACTTCACAAGATTTCCAGCTACAGTATCACTGGAAATGTTTTCTCAATTATTAAATCATTTCTCCCCGATAGGTTCAGAAGAGTAGTAGTTGATGGGCAGAAATCGGAGGCCCACAGTATTAATGCTGGAGTCCCTCAGGGGTCCATCCTGAGCCCAACTCTCTTCCTGATCTACATCAATGATCTCCCAAAACATATACTTTAATCATTCGTTGACATCTATGGCAACACATCAAAGGCAAAATCAAAGTTCTCTCTGATTCTCTCTCCTCTGATCTTGAGCATGTAGGACAGTAGGGGGGGGAGGTAGCTAGTTACTTTTAATGCATCCAAAACCAAGCTTCTATCTTTACATCATCAACGCTCTGATCCCCATCTGGCATCAATTGAAATGGATGGCTCTCGTCTTGGAGAGGCTCCATGTTTTGACAAGCTTCTGGGTCTGACCTTTACTCCTGATCTAAAATGGAACACGTCTATCAGGTCTGTTGCCAAGGATGCTGGGGAAATGGTGGCATCCTTCTACCGCTCCAGAAGATATCTCACTACTGATGCAATTCTCTATCTGCATGAAAGCCAAGGATGGAATACTGCTGCCACATCTGTGCAGGAGCTGCTAAAAGCAGCCTATCCTGCCTTGACAGAGTACAAAATAGACTTTGTGGCTTAGTGGGGATGCCTTTTCTCTTCCCTGCAGCCTCTCTCCCACAGAAGAGATGTTGCGAGCCTTTATTTTATTGTTATTTCCATGGCAAGTGCTCGTCTGAGCTCCAATCTCTGGTTCCCCTCGCTAATCTTTCATGAAAAACAGCCGTCTAGCTGAAACTACTGTTATTAATTTTCTCCACTTTTTATCTGTGCCTAAATCAAAAGATAGATTCCATGAGCAGAGCTTCTTTCTTAGAAGTGCACCACTGTGGAACTCTCTTCCGTTTACCTGTTTCCCACCTGACTACAACTTGGATCTCTTCAAGTCGAACATAAACAAATTCCTGACAAACCGCTCTCTTAAGACACCCCATCAAATATCCAATACTAATGATTAGTACAATACTATCTCATTGATTGCTGTACACACAATAACCCTTATCTCCGAGTGGCTTCCGGGCCTTGATAAGTGGTGACCTCAATGTAAAAAAAAAAAAAAAAAAAAGTTTGTGGATCTACAGAATTTTGAACAAATTCAAATTTTTATCATTTTAAGATACTGTAATGAGACATTACATAAAATTAACTTTTTAGAACCCATAACTTCAGTTATGTGAGTTCCTCAGCATATCAGTATATATTTTATTCTTTTGAGGTATATTATGAACTTCCCTTGCGGCGTTTATCCCAGCTGGTATTTTTTCTTTTTAATTAAACATTATGAAGAATATATTTTGTTCTTTAATTGCATATTCTTAATATTTAATATGGTTGTATATGATTGCTTTTAATTGACAAAGAAAGAGAAGAAAAGGTCGGCATGTTTGAGACTTTTCATTTGCAAAGATTCAAGCATGATAACCAAAGACTACTTGTATTAATGGGTACACGATACCAAGCAGCAGTAGGAGGATCTACACCATTATCACCATTATGGGCCACTCCCTGTGTCTGCAGTTCTAGTATCTGCTTCATATTCAGAGGCCATATACTTGGTGTCATTGTATGAAAGAACCTCTCCTTATGGCCTGGCACCATAGACATAATAGTTCAACTCGAGCAAATTGGAATTCCTATCAAGGACTTCGAAGTACTCCAACGTAGCCTAATTTTTTTTTTTTTTTTTTACTTATGAAAGATTTCCTTTTCTTTTATTAAAAAAAAATAATTTATATTTTAAGTATAACTTTCATCCTTATGCAGATAATGAGTAATATGATATATGTAAAATGGGAAGGGAAAATATATAGGATTTACTGATGAAATTTCTTTGTCATCCAATTTTGTTGCTCAATATTATTTTAATAGTGCTAATAATTTTAGGTAGGTAGACAAACCTTATTTTTTTATTTTCATTTTTTTTTCTTCTGATTTTTTTCTTCTGATTTTTTTTCTTCTGATTTTTTTCTTCCTTCTGTCTCTCTCTGCCACTCTCTCTGCCTCTCTCTTCCCCTCTCTACGTCTCTCTCTCTCTTCCCCTCTCTACGTCTCTCTTTTCCTCTCTCTACGTCTCTCTTTTCCTCTCTCTACGTCTCTCTTTTCCTCTCTCTACGTCTCTCTTTTCCTCTCTCTACGTCTCTCTCTCTTACCCTCTCTGCGTCTCTCTCTCTTACCCTCTCTGCGTCTCTCTCTCTTACCCTCTCTGCGTCTCTCTCTCTTACCCTCTCTGCGTCTCTCTCTCTTACCCTCTCTGCGTCTCTCTCTCTTACCCTCTCTGCGTCTCTCTCTCTTACCCTCTCTGCGTCTCTCTCTCTTACCCTCTCTGCGTCTCTCTCTCTTACCCTCTCTGCGTCTCTCTCTCTTACCCTCTCTGCGTCTCTCTCTCTTACCCTCTCTGCGTCTCTCTCTCTTACCCTCTCTGCGTCTCTCTCTCTTACCCTCTCTGCGTCTCTCTCTCTTACCCTCTCTGCGTCTCTCTCTCTTACCCTCTCTGCGTCTCTCTCTCTCTTACCCTCTCTGCGTCTCTCTCTCTCTTACCCTCTCTGCGTCTCTCTCTCTCTCTTACCCTCTCTGCGTCTCTCTCTCTCTCTTACCCTCTCTGCGTCTCTCTCTCTCTCTTACCCTCTCTGCGTCTCTCTCTCTCTCTTACCCTCTCTGCGTCTCTCTCTCTCTCTTACCCTCTCTGCGTCTCTCTCTCTCTCTTACCCTCTCTGCGTCTCTCTCTCTCTCTTACCCTCTCTGCGTCTCTCTCTCTCTCTTACCCTCTCTGCGTCTCTCTCTCTCTCTTACCCTCTCTGCGTCTCTCTCTCTCTCTTACCCTCTCGGCGTCTCTCTCTCTCTGCGTCCCTCTCTCGGCGTCTCTCTCTCTCTGCTTCCCTCTCTCGGCGTCTCTCTCTCTCTGCGTCCCTCTCTCGGCGTCTCTCTCTCTCTGCGTCCCTTTCTCGTCGTCTCTCTCTCTCTCTGCGTCCCTCTCTCGGCGTCTCTCTCTCTCTCTGCGTCCCTCTCTCGGCGTCTCTCTCTCTCTCTGCGTCCCTCTCTCGGCGTCTCTCTCTCTCTCGGCGTCCCTCTCTCGGCGTCTCTCTCTCTCTCTGCGTCCCTCTCTCGGCGTCTCTCTCTCTCTCTGCGTCCCTCTCTCGGCGTCTCTCTCTCTCTGCGTCCCTCTCTCGGCGTCTCTCTCTCTCTGCGTCCCTCTCTCGGCGTCTCTCTCTCTCTGCGTCCCTCTCTCGGCGTCTCTCTCTCTCTGCGTCCCTCTCTCGGCGTCTCTCTCTCTCTGCGTCCCTCTCTCGGCGTCTCTCTCTCTGCCCCTCTCTCGGCGTCCCTCTCTCTGCGTCCCTCTCTCGGCGTCCCTCTCTCTGCGTCCCTCTCTCTGCGTCCCTCTCTCGGCGTCCCTCTCTCTGCGTCCCTCTCTCGGCGTCCCTCTCTCTGCGTCCCTCTCTCGGCGTCTCTCTCTCTGCGTCCCTCTCTCGGCGTCTCTCTCTCTGCGTCCCTCTCTCGGCGTCTCTCTCTCTGCGTCCCTCTCTCGGCGTCTCTCTCTCTGCGTCCCTCTCTCGGCGTCTCTCTCTCTCTCTCTCGGCGTCTCTCTCTCTCTCTCTCGGCGTCTCTCTCTCTCTCTCTCGGCGTCTCTCTCTCTCTCTCTCGGCGTCTCTCTCTCTCTCTCTCGGCGTCTCTCTCTGTGCGTCCCTCTCTCGGCGTCTCTCTCTGTGCGTCCCTCTCTCGGCGTCTCTCTCTGTGCGTCCCTCTCTCGGCGTCTCTCTCTGTGCGTCCCTCTCTCGGCGTCTCTCTCTGTGCGTCTCTCTCTGTGCGTCCCTCTCTCGGCGTCTCTCTCTGTGCGTCCCTCTCTCGGCGTCTCTCTCTGTGCGTCCCTCTCTCGGCGTCTCTCTCTCTCTCTCTCTCGGCGTCTCTTTCTCTCTCTCTCTCGGCGTCTCTCTCTCTCTCTCTCTCGGCGTCTCTCTCTCTCTCTCTCGGCGTCTCTTTCTCTCTCTCTCGGCGTCTCTCTCTCTCTCTGTATCTCTTTCCTTCTGCGTCTCTCGGCATCTCTCTCTCTGCGTCTCTCACTCTGCCCCTCTCGGCGTCTCTCTCTCTCTCTGCCCCTCTCGGCGTCTCTCTCTCTCTCTGCCCCTCTCGGCGTCTCTCTCTCTCTCTCTCTCTCGGCGTCTCTCTCTCTCTCTCTCTCGGCGTCTCTCTCTCTCTCGGCGTCTCTCTCTCTCTCTCTCTCGGCGTCTCTCTCTCTCTCTCTCTCGGCGTCTCTCTCTCTCTCTCTCTCGGCGTCTCTCTCTCTCTCTCTCTCGGCGTCTCTCTCTCTCTCTCTCTCTCTCGGCGTCTCTCTCTCTCTCTCTCTCTCTCTCGGCGTCTCTCTCTCTCTCTCTCTCTCGGCGTCTCTCTCTCTCTCTCTCTCTCGGCGTCTCTCTCTCTCTCTCTCTCTCTCGGCGTCTCTCTCTCTCTCTCTCTCTCTCGGCGTCTCTCTCTCTCTCTCTCTCTCGGCGTCTCTCTCTCTCTCTCTCTCTCGGCGTCTCTCTCTCTCTCTCTCTCTCGGCGTCTCTCTCTCTCTCTCGGCGTCTCTCTCTCTCTCTCTCTCGGCGTCTCTCTCTCTCTCTCTCTCTCGGCGTCTCTCTCTCTCTCTCTCTCGGCGTCTCTCTCTCTGCCTCTCACTCGGCGTCTCTCTCTCTGCCCCTCTCTCGGCGTCCCTCTCTCGGCGTCTCTCTCTCTGCCCCTCTCTCGGCGTCCCTCTCTCGGCGTCCCTCTCTCGGCGTCCCTCTCTCGGCGTCCCTCTCTCTGCGTCCCTCTCTCGGCGTCCCTCTCTCTGCGTCCCTCTCTCTGCGTCCCTCTCTCGGCGTCCCTCTCTCGGCGTCCCTCTCTCGGCGTCCCTCTCTCGGCGTCCCTCTCTCGGCGTCTCTCTCTCTGCGTCCCTCTCTCGGCGTCTCTCTCTCTGCGTCCCTCTCTCGGCGTCTCTCTCTCTCTCTCTCGGCGTCTCTCTCTCTCTCTCTCGGCGTCTCTCTCTCTCTCTCTCGGCGTCTCTCTCTCTCTCTCTCGGCGTCTCTCTCTCTCTCTCTCGGCGTCTCTCTCTCTCTCTCTCGGCGTCTCTCTCTCTCTCTCTCGGCGTCTCTCTCTCTCTCTCTCGGCGTCTCTCTCTCTCTCTCTCGGCGTCTCTCTCTCTCTCTCGGCGTCTCTCTCTCTCTCTCTCGGCGTCTCTCTCTCTCGGCGTCTCTCTCTCTCTCTCTCGGCGTCTCTCTCTCTCTCTCTCGGCGTCTCTCTCTCTCTCTCTCTCTCGGCGTCTCTCTCTCTCTCTCTCGGCGTCTCTCTCTCTCTCTCTCGGCGTCTCTCTCTCTCTCTCTCGGCGTCTCTCTCTCTCTCTCTCGGCGTCTCTCTCTCTCTCTCTCGGCGTCTCTCTCTCTGCCCCTCTCTCGGCGTCTCTCTCTCTCTCTGTATCTCTTTCCTTCTGCGTCTCTCGGCGTCTCTCTCTCTGCGTCTCTCACTCTGCCCCTCTCGGCGTCTCTCTCTCTCTCTCTCGGCGTCTCTCTCTCTCTCTCTCGGCGTCTCTCTCTCTCTCTCTCTCGGCGTCTCTCTCTCTCTCTCTCGGCGTCTCTCTCTCTCTCTCTCGGCGTCTCTCTCTCTCTCTCTCTGTGCCCCTCTCGGCGTCTCTCTCTCTGCCCCTCTCGGCGTCTCTCTCTCTGCCCCTCTCGGCGTCTCTCTCTCTGCCCCTCTCGGCGTCTCTCTCTCTGCCCCTCTCGGCGTCTCTCTCTCTGCCCCTCTCGGCGTCTCTCTCTCTGCCCCTCTCGGCGTCTCTCTCTCTGCCCCTCTCGGCGTCTCTCTCTCTGCCCCTCTCGGCGTCTCTCTCTCTGCCCCTCTCTGCGTCTCTCTCTCTGACCCTCTCGGCGTCTCTCTCTCTCTCTCTCTGCGTCTCTCTCTCTGACCCTTTCGGCGTCTCTCTCTCTCTGCGTCTCTGTCTCTCTCTCTCTGCCCCTCTCTGCGTCTCTCTCTCTGACCCTCTCGGCGTCTCTCTCTCTCTCTCTGCGTCTCTCTCTCTGACCCTTTCGGCGTCTCTCTCTCTCTGCGTCTCTGTCTCTCTCTCTCTGACCCTCTCTGCGTCTCTCTCTCTGACCCTCTCGGCGTCTCTCTCTCTCTCTCTCCGTCTCTCTCTCTCTCTGCCCCCCCCCTCTCTCTGTCTGTCTGTCTGTCTGTCTTTCTTTGTGGTGGTGAGCTCGTTAATGATTTGTGCAGTAAGCATCCGACCCTTCGATGTGTCTCAGAATTTCTTTTAGAAGCTGAAATTTTGAATATCTATTGTCAAATCATATTTTCAAAGATAGCTTAAGTATCCTTTTTTCACAACCTGTTAAAACAACCTGATTGTCTTGAGATTTTGGGAACTTTATATGACCTAAAACCTATGATTCAAAATTCAAGCATCCCAACTAATCTGCTGATTACAAATATTTTTCTAGTAGATCAGCTGCTGCAAACTAATGTATAGACACACACCCATATGCTACAGGCATATTTTATGCAATTTCAATGTTTAAAAGTACACAATTATCTTTTCAAGAGTGACTTCTTAAGAAACCTTGAAACTTAATGAAATTGCCATTTTTCTATTGTTTTGTTTTGATTGATCTCTACAAAAAAAACAAAAAAAAAACAAAACAAAGATACACATAACCCTTAAAACTTCTCACAATTTTAAAAAAAGAACCTAAGTATATTTGACCATTTTATTATTTCTGCAGGATAGAGAACATGCTATCAAATTTACTAGAATATCCACTCTATGAAAAACTAGCAGGGAGATCTGATGTTGCCTGAAATTGAATGAGAATCAACGAATGACCGATACCATACATTTATTGTCATCAAAATCGGGCAATTACCCATTAATCAATCAAATCTACTGATTACATGCTTTAGTTGGAGACCCTCTGCAGTGCACCAGAAGGAAACTTCACATACCTTTCGTCAATAACTTAGTCCATAATGCAGCATAGTTTTCATTGCACTGTAGAGAACCTACTGTTTTATAAAATTATTTGTAATGGCTTGAATTAAAGTTTAAAATGCAAAAGTCCAGTATCATGGTTCAATTGTGACCTAAAGAGAAATATTCATTTTGAATGTGCTAATCTTATCAAAGAACCTACTGTTGATTTTATATGATGGGCCCTTCTGCTTGTGTAGTAATAAAACTTATCCAATGCACTTGTGATGTTAGGCTGTATAAATGTAAATTTTGGTCAAATCCGAATTTCCTTTAATTGGATTTTTTGATTATCAATCTTCGATACTAAAACTTGTGTAGAACACTCCGAGACACTTAAAGTACCTTTGTGTGAAATTTGAAAAAAAATGGTCCAGCCGTTTCTGAGTCCACAGGGAACAAATTTGTACATAGTTTCTTTTGTATAATAGTACATAGGTATATATAGAAATATTACATTTTTCAAACAAATCCATCTAGTATTGAACAAATTGGTATAATTCTATCATGATGAAATTTATGTAAATTAAAACCGTGAACTACTGACATCATCATAATGATCGTTTATTTTTAGTTCACTTGAATGATCACAAAAATTCACTTTTTTAATGCCCCATCCCCACTGTTGACATTTGCAGTAGTCAGATGAGTGTTTGTTGCAAATGTTTTATGGGTGGGGTGGGGACCATAGATAGAAGTTCAGTTGAACACCTATGAAAATAACGACAGAGCAGAGATGTGCAATGTCAATGAAGTCTTCTGTTTCTTTAAGTAGGTAGAAAATATTGTCATGGCTGCCTTCCTGTTTTACATGCTCTAACATAACAGCTATCTCCTATGTCACTTCTTTGAAACGGCACAGTTTGAGAAGATATTGTTTATACCAGTTCAGGATATGTTCTTGATATTCAGTTTGGCAGTCTTAATCACTTTAAAAAAAAAAAAAATAACCTTGTATCTAGCTCTATTCTCATGGGGAGGGAAGTAAATAGGAACTTCCATCATTCAGAAGTCATTCTCTTGTGAGTTTTTGTGGTAACCTTTTTTTTCCAATCAGCAATAGATTAGGTATCTAAATTCAAGAGAAATCTGCAGATCACATAAGTGTTTTTTAGATGCTTATTTTATGTACCTTTTCTGCTCTACCGTCATTGTGCCAATGCTGCATTATCTTTGGCTGATTTCACATTCTAATGTGAATGCAGGTTGTCATGGGCTCATCCGGTCTGACCAGAGGAGGAGTGTCATTAGTCAGTCATGAGAGAGAGAGAGAGAGAGAGAGTAAACAAACAAACAAATATTTAACTACCTTTTATTTTATTTTTCTCAGTTCTTTTTAATGGTTTTTGTTGCAGCACAAGCGTTTTTGTCCACTTTTGTGCATAGAGAAGCAGCTCTCATTTCACTCGTGCTGCGTAAACACCTGGATTCTCTCAGACCTTTTAAGTTTCAGTTTCGAAAGATATTTATATTCTTGTACGCTTCTTCAGCATTCTAATACTGAACTATCGATGACAATCGTATCGATAGCCCAGAAAATGAATTGATATGTGTTTGAAGTTCCTGCTTCCTTTACTGAAAGCCAGCATTTGGGACTATACAAAGGAGCATGAAGTTAAAAATATCAATATTTTATGTTATCATTTTTTTTTTCTTGTATATATATATATATAAAAATATATCATAGTTCATCATTTAAGTCTAATCAACATGAAATTTATGCAAAATATTAGGATTATACTTTCCACTATTAAACAAATATTGTCCAATTCATTAACATGAGAAAAATAAATATCTTGCCTGAGTTCATCATCATCTCTGACAGCAGTTTTCATTATTAATGATAAGGGTATCTATTATTTGTGTACACCCTTAATGTCCTATTGTAGTTCTTTTTCACACTGTTTTTCTTCATTCTTTGTTTCTTTGTTGCTTCTCAATCCTTTTTTTTCTGTCTTTCATCCATTTACAAATGTATCGTAGTAAGATCAGTTTTCTAAATCTCTATTTCATATTCTATGCCTATAATCCAATTGTCACTGCTAGCCTAATGTTCAGTAGACTCATTGTGTTGGAGCATCAAATAAGCATCCCACAATCTGAACGTGCTACCTTACTGATTAATTGAAACCCAGTTTTTGCTAATGTCACTTGTAAACTTTCTAAAACTGTCCTGAAGTTTCAAATATTTGTTTTTGGTTGAAAATACTGGAATGAGCAATTAGAGATATCCTATACAAAATGGATAAGATCCCCCCCCAAAAAAAAATCAGAGGTGGGGAATTGGGTGGAGAAAAATATGGTCTCCATTTAGTTTTACCAAAAAAAAACACAATAAAAGCTGACTTTTAGCACTAGGAATTACAGCCTCAAATGAGAAGTCTAGCAAAAAACAAAAAACAAAAAAACTGATATCCAACTCCATATTCTGCAAAAATTGCTGAATCCCTATCCAAACCCCTACCTTTAACATCACCCACCCCCTTTAAAATTTTAATTTTATTGCCTTCCGAGTCGTCTAGAGATTTGATACCCCTTTGTTTTCAAGTTTCACTGTGCTTACTGTAGAGTTTTTATTTTAAAGTTTAGAACTTGGCCTTTTGGCCAAGAGCAAAATCAAAGTGTAGTATCTGTTCTTCAGATGCTGCACTTCAATTTCTTGTTCTTTTTCGGTGGAGGAGCAGTCCTCATGACTGAGACAATTTTTTATTTTTGTACCTTTTCTCCACGTTAAAAAAACGACCCTGGTGTCTAACTCTGTCCCGTGGGGAAGCATAGTAAATAGGTACAATATACTGTTAATTTATGTATTTACTTTTAGCCATTAATATATCTATTTTATTTCTTTACTACATTTATCAGAGAAAGAAAATGTATTTCTATTCAGCTAATTTTGATATTGCTAATCTACTCCAATAGTTTCTTCCTCAGAACTGCTAGACTTTAAAACTCCCTTCCGGGATTCTGCTTTCCCAACTGTACTGACATGCAGAAGTTCAAGTGTAATGTGAACAGACATCTTGCTGCTCATCTCCCTTCATAACGTCCCTGCAAGTAGCCCCCTACTTCAAAGTGGCACTATGCCTTGTTTGGGATGAAAATTGAATTTAAAAAAAAAAAAAAAAAAATCTGTATATACTAGTAAATTTTTGTGGATACTGTTTGTGTTTTGTTCTGTGCACACTGGATGATATTCGCTAAAACAGGTTACATCAGTAAGAGGACCTTTATGACATCATCTATATATATATATATATAAAAGCGAAAATGTATGTGTGTATGTTTGTGTGTCTGCTAAAAACTTTCAACAGACACAGCAAAAATTCACAAACTCTGTATCATATTGAAGCTCCATCCTTCGCACAAAAAATATTGAAAAATTGGCCAAAAACGTTAATTTTTTTTTACCCCGAAATCGAAAATTTTCGACGGGGATGGGGGGTCAACAAAACTGGTCCTCTCGTGACGATGACCGGTTCTACGCATGCGCCAGATGACGTCATGGCCTGATTTACTTTAAATAGTTGAAAAACTGACTAAATTATAAATAGTTGTGTTAGCTCAGTTGATTAGCGCATTGGTTCATTATCTAAACGTTTTGGGTTTGAATCGTGGTGTGAGATTTTTTTTTTTTTTTTTAAATTTAAATATTGAACCAGTGTTATTTAAGCCATTTTTCACGTAACATTCGTTTTTCTGTTTTTTTTTTTTTTCTGTTTTTTTTTTTTTTCTTTTTCTTTTTTGGTTACTTCGCTTATCCACACACCCAAAAACACCTGGGTACCCACCAATTTTTTAAAAATTTTAATATCGAAACAGGCTTATTTAAGCCATTTTTCACGTGTTCGTTTTTCTGTTTTCATCATTCGTTTGCCTTACATTAGTTTTTTTTGTGTTTTTTTTTTTTCGATGTTTTGACCCCTCACCCTTAAGTTTTACCGTTGTTTTCTTTTTTTACTTCGCTTATAACAAACAAACCTGGTCATTGATGCCATCGTCGTCGTAACGCTCTACGACTTCCGTGCGCGCACTTGTCAATTTGGTTCTTATTTAAATAAATTCAAACATCTTTCAGTAACTCATTCTGGCTGGCCGATTTTATTTTCAAACTTCGCCTCAAGGCTTCGGGTTCGATCCCCCCCAAGGTTTTTTTTTTTTTTTTTTTTTTTTTTTTAACAGCACACACACCTCCAAACACCTGGGCAACGCCGGGTACCCTCGCTAGTAAATGATAAAGTAACAAATGACTGCATTCATTAAAACTGAATGTAGATTGACCTGTAACTGCATTGGGGCAGAGTCATCTGCGTGCCCTGATTTAATCATAAGTACACACACATTCAAGACAAACGGTTCAGACTCAAAAGATTTCATGTACTTTTAAAATAATACATACCCAGGTAATCAAATTCGAAGAGATTGTGTATTTAAATTAACATATTTTATTGTTACTGATAAAATTCTTTATCTCTATTTTCATGATGTTTGGTATTTTTATATATTTGTCTGTGCAAAATTGACCCCTCAACCGATTATCTCCATTATGAATATCAAAAAATAGCTGCTAGGCATAAGATGTTGTAATGTGGGCTGTATTTAATATTTGTGTGTGTGTCCTTTATGAAGATTTGAATATCTAATTTTTGTAAAATTTTACCAGTAGGTATTAACCATCAATTAATACATATTTCTCAAATTAAAGTTTCTTTGGAGTATTTTGAAAGGTTTTTAGAAGGCATAATATGGGTACAATTTCTCAATTTGAAAATTCAAATATTTCGGATTTCCAATTAAACAAGATTCTCTGAATTTCAATTTCTTAAGACTTTCTTCAAAAGCTTTAAATTTTAGAAATGTTGTATAATCCAAATCATGTAATCGATTTGATCAAATGTAGAATAAGGATTCTAAACATTGTTTAACATATCTTGACTTACGTTTTTATGATGGAACATAAAACTGATGCAAAACATTTGTTCAGGAAATTTATTTTATCTGTAAGTGGATCTATAAGTTGAATCGAAACAGCTATGAAAATGGTGCTCGATTTTTAAACCCAGGAAAAAGAATAGTTGGATTTAAGATTTTGAAAAGAATGTTTAGTTCATTTAAACTATTGTTTAATATGAACGTACAATTTTAATTTTCTAATCAGCCCTTTTATTCATGTGATTTATCCATAGACCCGCAAATACGATCCACCACATGTCCTAATTCTCACCACAAAGTTTTAGATAAGTTTAATTTATCTTCCAACCTCACGTTTAATATTAAAAACTTGAAATTTTTATTGCTGATATATTAGCAAGATTATATATATTTGTTTACATGTTTTCTTAGAAATCTTTATCCTTATCTCTATTATATTAAGTCAACTGTTTCTGCTATTACTTATATAAAACTGTAGATAATGTACGAGAAGTATACTAAAATTAATGCCTCCTATTTTTTTATCCACCTGAACGGATCAGAGAGGATTGCAAATCGCGTTTTTATGATGACTGAACTTATGTATTCATGACTTGAAAGTTTCATCTCTGTTGCAGATATTGATGCTGTGAGACTAAGTAAGCAACCCCTGTCATTGACATGCATCAGAAGTAGACGTGTCATTGAATTCCTGGCAAAAGTGCATTGAGAATGGTGGTGACCATGTAGAAAAATAAACTATGGAACGCAAATGGGCACTTTTTTGTAGCTCTTCAACTTTTTGAGCTAAAAAAATAGGAGGTTTTACTTTTGAAACTACTCTCGTATGACAAAGTGCGCTCCAGATGCCCATGCACAGCCACCATTCATTGCTGGCAAAAGTGCATTGAGAATGGTGGTGACCATGTAGAAAAATTAATTCTGGAGTACAAAAAGTCACTTGTATTAATGGTACTATTCCCGTCTTTGTAGCGTTTTAACTTTTAAGGACTTTTTTTTTTTTTTTTCTTTTTTTTGTGTGGTTTTCCTGTTTTCTGAGGTAAATAAGTTACTTTATAGTGGGAATGCATGTTACCCTGTGACGTTGCTGTAGTAGGGAGAATCACTTGAGCTTGGCTACTAATGTCCAACTTGAGGAGAAATCACCGCACATTAAAAGTGTCCTTTTTTACAACCCATCTCCTCTTTTGTGATACATTGGTGGAAGATATGGCCTGTCGAGCCAATTATTTTGCGCCTTTCAGTTAGAATCAATGTTGTATTTTCTTATGCAGAGGAGAAATCCTTATAAACTTAAGTAATTTTTATTGTCTCAATCCAGGGCCCCAATTCGGTAATTTATTTATTACACTGTAGTTTGATCATTAAGCTATTAATGGAACAAAATTACTAAAACTAATTTTGTTATTAAGGTAATGCTGTTTGAATTTCTATTAAATTATAAACATCTTCCAAAACTTTCTTGAGGATTTGTTTAAAATTTTAAAGACAGAAATAACTTTTTATTAAACTGTTTAAACACTTTCAAATTTCTAAAAGTCAGAGTAATTCATTCTTATTCTCCTTAACAAATTAACAATCAAAATGATCGACAAACAAACAAAAAAAAAATACGAAATAAAAATTTAAGTCTCCAGGCAATATCAGCTAAGTACAGCTGATCTAATAATATAAAAGAAAGTAGCTTATATATATGCATGCACACACACACACACTAGCAGGCCACTCGGCATTGCCTGGTTTAAATTACGATCAAATATTATATTTTGATCAATGCAGATTTCATATTGTATTTTAGTATACTAGCAGGCAACCCGGCATTGCCCGGTCATAAGATACGCTTAAATATGATATTTTGATTAATGCTGATTTCGTATTTATTATTATACTAGCAGGGGGATACCTGGCATTGCCCGAGTGTTTGGAGGTGTGTGTGGTTATTAATGAAAACCTAAGAATAAGCGAAGTAAAAAAAGAAAACAGAAAAACGAACGTTAAAACTTAAGCGGGGGGTACCCGGGCGGTTGGGAGTAATCAAAACATTGAAAAAAAAAACTAACGTAAGGCAAACGAACGATGTTAAATGGAAAAAACAAAAACAAAAAAGAAAACAGAAAAACGAATGTTAAAACTAAAAAAAAAAACAAAAAAAACGGTGAAAAATGCTTATTAAAATTTAAAAAATCGGTGGGTACCCGGGTGTTTTTGGGTGTGTGGTCGGTCGGGGGTGTTAATGAAAACCTAAGAATAAGCGAAGTAAAAAAAAAAAAAAAAAAAAAAAAAAAAACCCAGAAAAACGAACGTTATGTGAAAATGGCTTAAATAACCCTGCTTCAATATTTAAATTTAAAAAATCGAAAAAAATAAGACATCTTACACCACGATTCGAACTCAAAACGTTTAGATAATGATCCAACGCTCCAACCGAGCTAACACAACGTACATGAAATTCAGTCAGTTCTTTAACTATTTAAACTAAATCAGGTCATGACGTCATCTGATGCATGCGTAGAACCGATCTTGTCATAAGAGGACGGTTTTTGTTGACACCCCCCTCCCCCGTAGAAAATTGTTGATTTCAGGGTGAAAAATTAACGTTTTTGGCCAATTTTTCGATATTTTTCGTGCAAAGGATGGAGCTTCAATATGATACCAAGTTTGTCAATTTTTATTCTGTCTGTCGAAAGTTTTTAGCGGACACACAAACACAAACACATAATAGAAACACACATTTTCGCTTTTATATATATAGATTGGACCCAATATATAGTAATGATTTAAAAAGAAGTAAAAACAAAACAAAAAATGAATTGTGAGCCACCACCGAGAATTGAAACCAAAACGTTTAGCTTGACTTAGTTTTTCTTTTGGCGTTAATGCCTGAGCTATGAAGACATGCTAGCTGCAAGGCTAAAAATTAAAACCCGAACCAATAGCTATTACGTTATGCATGCATATTCATATTGCTGTCATTTGACCGTCACCTGGCAAATTCCATTTCTTTAATTTTCATACTTTTGCACCGATTTTCCCTGGTTAAAACCAAATATAAAGTTTCACATGTGTTTGAATACTCTATATTAAATTTCATGTCTGTAGACAAAAAACTTACAGAAGATTTTGATAGGTAAATTTTTTAAACATATATATATATATATATATATATAAGAGGTGTTTACTATAAAATTTTTATGCAAATATTATGAAAGTATAAATCATGTAGAATATCTCCATTAATAAATTTACACGTAATAGTTAACTGAAGATGATCATCCCATAAGGAAACTGAAAAAACAAATAGGGAATTAAAATGAATGTTTTTAAGAATATGCAAATTAGCTAGATCTTTTGCAGATGAATGCAATTCCACAACGCATATATAACAAAGTTGTATTTTCTTTTTAAATAAATAGAAAAAAAGGATTTTTAATATGAATATCAATACACAAAAAACTCCAAATTTATAGGAGTGTGTGCGCGCGCACACACACACACACACATATATATATATATATATATATATATATATAAGCAGATGGGTAGAGTGATGTGCTAAATGGTTTTAAGATTTTAAGAATTCACCAATGCCTTTCGTTTCCTATAATTAAAAAAAAAAAAAAATTACACAAATAACTTTAAAAATTTCATCAAATATATAAAATTAATCTGTCTGATTTTCAAAATTTGTCATTGTTAGCTTTTCTACAAAATAGTATTTAATTCATTTTTTGTCACTGTTTTTATCATAAAAATGTTTTTTTTTTTTTTTTTTTTTTTTTATATAATATTGTCGTCCTGGATCTACTGTTGGGATTAATGAAAAGTATTTTTTCGTTTTCTTAGGTATCCTGCTTTCTTCTGCTGTAAAAAAAACAAAAAAATATCTGTTGGAAAAAAATATATAGGAGTAAACTAAATCATACTAAAGTTAAAAACATTTAATTAAAAGCAAAAAAGATTCCAGGTATTTTCAGAGTGCTTACATGTAATCAGAAATAAATAATTAAAAAAAAAATCTCCTTTTAATTTTTACGTAATGCTTAGAGGTGATTCAATTTTTTTTTTATTTCTTTTGATTATTATTTTCAATCACAAAACGTTTTTGGTCTCTGTCCATACTTTTCTCAATAACGGCTTAGATTTTTTTATTTTTTATTTTTTTTATTTATTTATTTATTTATTTTTTTTATTTTGCACAAACATTAGTCATGGCGAAAGTAAATTTTTGCCAGAACAGATTTATTCATTGTGGAGAGGGGACCCTGCATGCTCGGCTTGTTTAAAACATTTTTTCGCTATTAATCTTTCAATTCTATAAGTAATGCCTGTGTAACTATTATCTTGAAAGGTTAATCGGGTTTTACTTTTGATGAGTTTATTTTCAAAGTTTTTGGTTGAGTCAGCAATTTTTCTAGGCAGTTAGATTTTTAAAATCCGCTCCAGGGTCAGTGGTCAAGTTTTCATTCAATCGACTTCCAACCTCTGAACATATCTTACTTTCTGAAATAAAATCTGCTTATGACCTATTTTTCCCAGCCTTCAGATAAAATTATCAATTGGTAAGTTTATTTTATTAAAAAAGAAAAATCCATTTTGAAAAGGAAAAACTACAAGAAAACAAGCGTAGCATTGTGCAAAACAGATGTTAATGTTGTTAAAGTGACATCTAAAGAGTCCATTTCATATAGATATTCAGTCATGTTTCTTTTGGCATCTTCAAGTGTGTTTGGAATTTTGAAAAAGACTTTGGCCTACGAAAAGTGCTCTGTACCCTATATTAAATCGATGTTCTTACATTTTACCTAGGTGGCACTTCCCAACTAACAATTACATTTGCTGTGTAATATTTGAAACGTTAGCACAGATCTTATCGACAGCAAAATTACTGCACAGAAAAAAAAAATTGCAGTTTCAACTTTAATTTCTCATTCAAATCACTTTTCTACAATTGTATCTTATGTTTTAAGTTTAAGTCTTGCTTTTGGTTTTAATCTGATCACTGTAATTATAAAAAAGACCCCCCCCTCCTCTGGTGGGGGGCGTGACCCTGAAATCTATATATATATATAAAAGGCAAAATGTGTGTGATCATTTTGTGTATGTCTCGCAAAAGCTTTCGCACACGCTCCCGGGGGTGGGGGGGTACTATCGCTTAGAACTGTTTATATAGCCCCTAGATAATAATATCTACGATTTGGGAAAGCGCGTAGCGTATAGATTTAATTATTGTTATTTTGGCTTCTCACGTGTTGATTCGGCTTTTTCATATAAAAAGCAAAACTAATTCAAAGCTAACAGTATGTTCTCGGCATCGCGCCAGAACAACGTCCAGAAGCAATGATCTTTGATCAATGTGGGGCCAAGCTCCTTATATCGGACAGTTGCTATTCAATCTGGACAATGGGGAGCTGGTTTTCCCCTCTCCAACATCTTGGGGAAAAAAAACAGTCAAAGTTTGGTAAACAAACCCAAACGATGCCCCGCAGCAAAAGTTAGCTGCGTTACTTCTATTTGACCTCATTAATTAGGTACAAATAACTTTTATTTCGGCCACGTGTCAATTCTGTTTTTATTACTTAAATAGATAAATTCAAACGTGTTTCCATTGTATGTCACGGTGGCCCATTGGTTAACATCACACGTTTTTTTTTTTTTTTTTTTTTTTTTTTTTTCACGCTTTAATTTCCAACTTTGCCTCAAAGGTTCAGGTTCGATCCTCATACTCACCTATCAAAACTTTTTAAAAAATTTTAACCCATGGTCAATGAATCATTCACAATGGTCATTGTTTTACCATTAAATAATATGGAGAAGACTTGATGTTATTAAAAAAAAAACTTGTAAAAAAAACAAAAACAAATCCATTTCCAACACGAGGACAAAGAATGTTTTAAAATCACAAAGTAATCCCCATCCCATTTTTTAACTTTTATTTTTGCTATATATATTTTTTAACTAAATATTTTATCAAATGGTCTTTTTATATTCCATGATTTCAACAAAAGTGTGTGTGTATAAAGTTGACCATTTTCTCCCTCTGACATTGATATTAAAAGCCTACTTTTTCTATTTAAAAATTATTAAAGTGAACTTAATATACTCAGTTATGGATATGCGAACGACTATAATTAATTAATTTGCATATTTCTTAAAAAGTGAAAATTAATTACTTGTTCATTTTTTATGGTTTCTTACTAGATGATTGGTTTTATTTAACTATTACACTTAATTCTATTTATACATAGTTTTTAAATTCCCTGCATAATTGTGAAGAATTTAAGGTTTTAGCATACTGATATGTTTATATGACCCTGTTGGTTTTTTGCGTGAAAAGTCTTTACCAAACTCTCATTTTAATATTTGGTCTACAAAGTTGAAATTTGATATATAAGGTATTTGGACAAGTAGCACACTTTTAATCTGGGTTTTAGCCGGTAAAATAGTTGCTAAGGGGTCGGAATTGAAAAAACAAAACAAAATAACTACACCGACTTTCACCTGGCGTAAGTCAGTGATACATGTTTTTTTTTTCCTACGCAAGTGTTAATAAAGTGGTTGAACGTCATTTTTTGCAGTTCCTCATATGTATGGATTTAGGTCGTATGCAACGGATAAGGTTGGAGAGATATGTTTTGGTTTCAATTCTAACTGATGTCATACAAGACAATTCTTTTTTAATCACTACTATATATTAGGTCGAATATAATATTTAAGCATATTTTTCTACCGGTTAAGGCCGGGCTGCCTGCTAGTGTGTGTGTTTATTAGATGTCTGCAATATCGTGACAAAGATGTTGTTGAAAGCATTTTGATCTGTGTTGACTTTACACTGTTAAAAAACAGAAGGCTAAAGATCAGAAACCGTACACAATTGAGTACATGCAATTTAAAAAAGATAGTTTTTCTTACTTTATAGTTCAATATAATTATCTGTTACTGTTATTTACTGACTCGCCCAAGCTACCCCTTCCCAACTCTATTGCCAGAAACATATTAATCTTATCTGGTAAAGCCCCCCCCCCTTCCCTCCTATCATCAGCATCGAATTATAGTAAGTCCACTACACGTGTGTTCTATTTTTAATTCAGTTAACTTGATTTTTTTTTCTTCTTCATACAAACTGCCAATTCTGCTGCAAGAATTGTTAATCTTTTCTGTGCTTAGTTGATTTTTTAGAATTGCCTTAAGTCCATTTCTAAGTTTGTCTAAGTCTATATAATACTTGGACTTCTTATGCATAGCAAATAATGGATAGTGATCATTGGCCATGTACGTGAAGATGGGGATTTCTCTAGTGTTTAACATTATTCTCCTCTCTAGATATATAAGGATTGAAGTTAAAGATATCTAGATGAGATAGCCAAAACTACATTCCTCTTTATTAGTATCATTATTATTATCATCATCATTGTTTTGCTGGCATCTGCCAGTCTAGAAGACTATTAGGTTGTGCCTGTAGAGGTTGTTGAACAGTCTTCTGTGGCTGAATAAACCACAGAAGACTGATCATTATCATCAGGAATATTCTCCGACACGTGTCAAATTAGGTGCAGTTTTGTCAGAAAGTTTGGGATTTGAGTGAACTACAAAAAAGTCACTGTATAATATAAACTAGAAAAAATGGCATGCATATATTTAATATTTTTGTTAGTATTAAATTCAGAAAATAAAATCACTGAATATAAAGTAATGTGTTGGTTACAGACATAATAAAGTAATAATTAAATGAAATAAATTCAGAAGATTAAACAAAATAGAATACGTAGAAATACCCCCCCCCCCCGTCTCGTCGCGGGGGGGGGGGCGTCTGATTCTTAAAGCATATGGAAGTAGTTTAATTGAAAAAGTAAACTGTGGTGAGGTAAAAAGAAAAGTTACATAACAAAGACGATTACTATGGGAAAGGTTACCCCCCTCCCCCCCTCATTCCGTTGGTCATTTATCACATTCACTCTTACATGTGCCTGCTAGCTGATTAACAGGCAGGAGAAACTGAGCCGTTTTCTTTTTTATTTCTACTTATTTTCTCAATAGTGAATCGCTTTTAAATTAAGAAGAAATTGAAATAGATATGTGCTGTGTGTGCATGCATATATGTATGTATATATATATATATATATATATATATATATATATATATATATAAGATCTGCTGTTATTTTTTAAATGGTATTTTTTGCTACCTTAGTGATGAATTATCTGCCCTTTGTTTTGGATACATAAATGAATCACCTCTTTTATTGACGGGATGTTTTTTTTAAATATTTCTTTTTAAATATTTTTATGTACATAGATAGAAGTTACTCATGGACACGTGTGTTTCTAGCCATCAGCGGTCGTCAGCATGGCTAAACATTTTAATAAGGTTTGAACACCTGATTACACAATCTGTACTTTAGTATTTTACCACTTAGCCATAAAGCCTTGTAAAATTTTATGCGTGATTTTTATTGCTTTTAAATAGAAAATCTGTCATTTTTTTTAAAAGGAGCGGTGCATTTATATATACAAAACAAAGGGCAGGTAACTCCGTCATTGCTAAGATAGCAAAATTAAATACAAACAGCATTTCAAAACTATTAATATCACTAAAAAAATAACTTATATTCTATTTAAAGGCGATAAAAATAGTGCATGAAATTTGATAAGGTTTCGTGGCTCAGTGATAAAACTTCAGACTATGGATTGTGTAGTCATGAGTTCAAACCTTGCTAAAAAAAAAAAAAAGAAGAAAACAAAACTGTAGCGATGCTGATAACGGTTGAAAGCTGGAAACATGTTCATGGATAACTTTTATGCACATAAAAATATTTATAAATTTTTCGTATGTCTAGAGATTGAGTGAAAGAATATAAACAAACTTGAAATTTTTTAGCTAACATTTTTTTAGATTCTGGTGTTTGAGTAAAAAGTATTTGATTTTACTCTGAACTGGACATGAATGGTAAAAAATTAAATTTAAAAATTTTTTTTAATTAATAAGGCATGAGTTTAAGCATAAGTTATAAGTCAAGTTATTGATTTTTCTAGAATATCTTGTTTTGTATTTGAAATTTACTCTGTATCTCTTTACTGTTCAAAACAAAGGTTTTATTTTGTCTTAGTAGTATCTTGTATGGCATAAATCACATTGACACAATAATTCTTGTTAAATCACCCAAGTTAAGCAACTTTGAGCCTGATCAATACTAGATGAGTGACCATTTAGGAATACCAGATGCTGTATGTAGCAGGACGTCAACACTTCCTGCAGGAACTGTAAAAACCTTACATTGTCATCTCTCTTACATGTGATTGGAAACTGCTTGTGAATATTTCTTTTACACTTCCTCCTGTAGAGGAAGCAGGTTTAACTCGCCTAGGGTGAATGCCACTGGCATATTGACATGCATAGTATGACACCACATTTATCTGCAGGTTAATTAAGAGCGTTAATATAATGATATAAAAGAATTAGATTATATCAAGTTATCATTCAGTAAATTTCTATGTAAATTTTCATTTACTAAATCTTATGAAATGTTTTTATTTTTTTAGAATAAACTTGCATTAAAAAGTTGTTTATTTGAAAAAATTCAAGTGATATAAAATTTTAGAATTGTGCAACAATTTAATTCGCCCAGCTTCAACTTGTCTGTAGTAGTGATTTTTAAATCTTATCATTAATGAAGTAATTTTTATTAAAGTGATGCAAAATACTAATATGGTTGTATGTTTATTTTATTTTTCAGGAACCGATGAAATCAAGAGCACCACAATTACATTTGGAATATAGGTTTTATAAACAACTTGGTCAAGCAGGTAAGCGTCTATAGATGAACATTGTTGAAGAAAATTGTCACAGAGAAATTATTGGTTCAGAAACATTAAATATAAATTCCCAATTATAATAGATACTTTTTACAGGTTTCAAAATGAAATGAATGCAAATATTGATCAGGAGAAATTATTGTTTCAGAAAGATTAAATATAATTGCTTAATTTATAATGTTTTTTTTTCCTTGACAAAAACTTAAATACTTCAAAAGCAAGACATACTCAAAAGAAAAAAAGAAGAAAAAAAAAAGACAAATGTATATGCAACTGATTTGTTTTCATTTAGTGTAAGATAATTAATTAGTATCACATGGGTGACCATTTGGGACTTCCAGGTACTGTATGTGCTCTTTGTTTATCTCTGCATTGTTTACAATCATCCTGGACTTCTCCTTGCCATTGGACTCGAGCAGTGCCGATTCAGGTGTGGTTGGAGGATTGCACAACCCTTGCCACATAATTACACGCAACTGCCCCTACAGGGAGTATCCTTTGTCTTTCGAGACTGAACGGAGGCACTGATATAATTAATGAATTGTTTGCTATTTTTGAAAGCAGATAAAATCGCTGATATAGAAAAAATATTAGATATAATTGTAAATGAGTTACTTATGATATATGAGAAATAATGAAGATGCATGTTTGTTGTAACACATTTTTGAATAGAAAATCGTTTTGTTTAACCATGAAAGAAGCCTTATGAGACGGATGCTGGTAGCTATGCATCCTGTATCGGACATATCAAAATCTAAAAAGAGCATGAAAAATTTTTACCCATGCATTCCAAGAACTCGAGTCGAGCTTTTCATTAAAAACAAAAAAGAACATTGCAAGACATTCAGAACATCCATCAAAAATGTGAGCCCCCTCCCATTTTCTCCTTACTGTAAAGATAGTCAATCTGAATGATTTAATTTTGTGACAAGGATCAGGGAAATACATTTCTTGGTATACATGCATCTGTAAACAAGGATCTTCAGATCAGAACCTCTTTCTCAACAGATCAGGATGTTATCGGAATATCAAGAGAAGCTTCAACCATTCTGAAATTCTGATCATGTGATCACTTCTGCTTCAAATTTTTGTGTTCCAATATTCAATAAATTAAAAAGCTATCAACATCACTGTTTACGAGAAAATTTCTTAAGAAATCAAATTTTCTCCATCTTTATTTCTATATGAATAAAATTATCACTATTTGCTATTAGTATGTACATTTGCTGCTGATTAGCAAGATGATGGCTGTTGTAATTTACATTGCTGCTGCCAACAAAGATGGCTTACTTTTGAAAGTATACCATGCAGGATAAAGTATTTTCTTTAAGAAATTAAATCGAGTCAACTTTTATTGTTCTTAACAACAGTAACCAATATTCAACAAGAGAAAAAGGTTAATCAGAATCAAATATTTATAAGACAAAATCTATTGATAACAAAAGTTGAGAAATAGACCAGTTTTACTTACATAGATGGTACATGTAACATTTCTTTTTGTGTTAAATTATTGGATGAATTAAATAGAATGCAATGAGTAGGTTTTTAAAATTGGTTCAGTTAATGTGAAGGATCTAATTTTAGAACAATTCGTAAAAATTGTAATAATAGTAAGAAGTATTTAAGCCTTTAGTAAGAGTACACATAAACAAGGCCGATAGCCATTAGTCGTGAGCTCTCGTGTAATGAATGAATGCGTGAATGTAAGATTGACATGAAATTCTTAAAGATAAACTAAAATGACCGAAAAATGGGCTGATATGACTTAAATAAATAAAAAGTAAATGCCTTAGAATGACTTTAATGAACTTAAGGATGAATTGAATGACCTTAAGAATGACTTGAATGCTTAAAAAATAACTGGAATCCTTCAAAAACAACTTGAATGATCTGGAGAATGACTTGAATGGCGTTGATACTGACTGGTTGTAAAGTGGGTGATCATTTTACATTAAATTAATACAGAAAAGTTATCTCCCACTTTATATCACAAAGTTATAAACAGCATGTAGTAAGAACAGATATTACATTTTGATCTTGGCCAAAAGTCCAAGAAAAGCTTAAAAAGCTCAGAACAGCATCTATTAACAACAGACTTTTGATCTTAACCAAAAAGGCCAAGCACAAAAGTGTTATGGACAGACCGACAGACTGACCGACGGAGTGACTTATAGAGTTGCTTGGACGCGACTAAAAATTGAAATTGTTTAAAATATCTCCATGGCTTAAAAAGAAAAAGCTTTAATCTTTAAAATTTAAAACTCTATAAATTAAGGAAGTTATGAGTAATTTTGTGATATTTTGATATTTTTCTCTTTACGACCATATGCATTTCATCACATCTGTTACAATACCTTTTCAATAAAATTGTCATATCTTTGTTAAAGCATAAGATTTTAACAAATTAAATTTGCCGTATTGAATATTTTCAGAAATTAATGTGTTCCAAGTAATCTGCAGGAAATGGCCGTAAATATGCTGCAATACCTTAAAAATACCATGTAGTCATTAAAAAAGGGAGAAAACTCTGTTTAACACTTTCTGCTAAATCCCACTCCTGTCTCCTTAAAATGAGATTCCAGGGTTTTACTAAAAATGTACAAACAAAATTATGCTCGATCAATGGATGACTGACTGCTCCTGCTGTTTGTCATATAGAAACATATAAAGTTGGTTGAATCAGCAGGAGCCGAATCGGATATTTACTTGTGCCGGATTTTGGTCGTACATAACGAGGTTTACTAAAAATGTATAGCTAAATAATGTGTGATTATTTGCCCCTGTTGCTGTTTTGCTATTAAAGCAACTTCGACCTGAACGAACTACTGGGTTTATCAGCGCAAAATATTGTAAAATCTGAATTTACTCACAAGTTTCAGTTGGAGCTTATTTTTGGCAAATATATTTTTAGTTTCAAATAAAAAGTATTTACAAAAAATATTTTTATAGATATTCTTTCTTAAGGCAGATAGTAAATAGATACATAAGTATTTATTTACATAATGAACTCTTTAAAAACTGAAACAATTTTTTTTCCCCCCAATTCTATGTGCCAATTTTGTTTTTTGTTTTTCGTTAAAAATCTTTGTAAAAAAAAAAAACAAGTTTAATTTTGATTAGTCGTGCCTTTATTATTACTACTTATGCACAACTAAAAAATAAACACGATTTCATGCATGTCTAATTAATTCCTAAAAGACTGAGACAATTATTTGGCACATTGTATTGGAAAAAATAGTTCTCGGTTGTTGAGGGTTCAAGTCAAAGCAACGTCAACAGTTTCAAGTTTAATTTAAAAAACAGACAAAAAACAAGCAATAGTTGAGAATAATGGTACTTTTTACAAAGATTTTCTAGTATTACATTATCATTGTTACAAAATTCAAATTTTAAAGAAAAAAAGGTCACTTGTAAAATTTAATTTGCCAAAAAAAAAAAAAAAAAAAAAAAAAAAAACCCCAACTCTCTGACAGTTGTGACCAACAAAATTTGTTGTTTTTTATTTCTATAATAAAGAAATAACTTTTTTTTTTTTTTTTTTTTTTTTCACAAAGATGATAAAAAAAAAAAAAGTGGCATATTGGGTTGAAAAAAGTCTTTGTCTTTAATAATAATCGTGATCAAGTCATTTTATTGTTTATTTTAAGAACTTTTTTTTTTGTGTTAACAGACTCACTGGATCGGCCATGTAAGAGGGAACATTTAATAAAAATCAGGAGTTTTCTTTTAGTAAATATCTTTTTAGGTATGGACTTAAAAAGATATTTGCCAAAAATAACCTCTAGAAACTTCTGAGTAAATTTGTTTTGTTTATTATAAGATTGTTTTACAATATTTTATGATCTCAGTCGATTGTCTGTGTCAAAGTTGCTTTAATCAGCAACAGTGGCAATTAGTCATACATTGATCATACATAAGTTTTAGTTTTACATATTTAGCAAAACCGTGTTGGAAAACTTGATAGGAAAAAGGTGGGGGGACGAATGATTAGGCGCTTCTACACTATAACAAAATTTTGTAGTCGGAAAATCGAGTTTTCAGATGAAAAAACAATGGTTTCTGATGTTTTTTTTTTTTTTTTTTTTTGTCAATTCTAATAAATTACAATGTTAGCTTCCAAATTATGCAATCGAAATTACCTGAATATTACTGAATTATTAAAAAAAACAACTTTCATCATGTTAGCAGGTGAAAAATGCAGCCATCTTGATTTTATAAAAAAGATCGAAACGGAAAATTATCTCCCTTTTGAACTCTCCTGTGTCTTATATAAGCAAATACGATTGTTTTTTTTTCAAATTCTATTTTCTATAATAAATAATTTTCTATCGTATTTTCGTAATCATCTTAAAGATATGAGGAATACATAGATACCATTGTTTTCATATGAAATTCAGTTTTATGATTTCCGAAATTTCTCTTTGATAGTGTTGAAGCGTCAATGATTATTTTAGAATGAAAGATGAGGTTTTCATATGAATTTAATGTGAAATAGTCCCTCATCTTTGACCCATAAACCATTTTCTTTCCGTGGATTTTTTTTTTTTCATAAAGAAGTAAATTTTTCTTTAACTGCAATTCCACACTCCCCATCAAAATGCCGATCTCTACAGGTTTTCGGGTATGCTGTAAACGAATTTAACAGTTAAATTTTGGGCAGACAAGTGGTTTTCCGGATATTAAAGCATACATTATCCAATGTAATTCCTCATGTATTCCCCGGCTGCCATGTTTTTTCCTCAACTGTGCAAGTACTAATGCGCATGTTTGTAAGCAAACCAAACAATCTTTTCTACACAGTCAACATATCAAATTTCTTTTTTCCTCAACTTATAAAAACAGATACAATTTTTGCACTTTAAAGTGACATTTCTTCCTTGATAATTTTTTTTTATCAGGACAAAATATTTCATCTAATAAAAAGTGACCTTTTTTATCATTTTTTTTTTTATTTTGTTCACAAAAGAAGTCATTCTAAACAGGCGATCTTTTTTCCTTCAATTCTGTTTTCCTTCAAATTTTATTTATCTGCAAATAGTCAAACATAACTACCATGTACTTCAAGACAATAGCAGATTTCATGCAAGAAGAAAAGAAAGAGTAGAACTTTCCTACAACTTCATGGTTTCTTAGCTAAAAATGTGATTTGTCTCAAGTGTCAAACATGTTCGTATCAGGAGGATAACTGTATGTAGCGATGCACAAGTTACTGTGTAGATAAAAAGAAATTACTTTTTCTTCAGTGTCGGTGATGCAAAGGGAACACTCATCGAAAAAACATGTCATGTTGGAAGTTGATTTTATTTGTTAACCATTTTCTGAGCCACCTATAGAATCAAAAGACCTTGATGGATAATGTGAATATTTCCAGCTGTTTAAAACTATTGACTTGCAGTTTTTATGTGTAGAATCTGCGGAAATTGGTTGCAAAACCAAGACCCAATAGGAGGTGAAGGGATTGAGGTGGCAATCAACAAATATTTTAATATTCGGAAAATTACTTGTCTGCTCCAAATTTAAATGTAATATTAGTTTTCAGCATACCCAAAAACCAACAGAAGTTGTCAATGTAATGGTGAATATTGAGTTGCAGTTAAAGTAAAACTTTACAACCGATTATGTATAGTTTTAAAGTTTTTTGATTTTCCACCCAGACATAGGGTAAGTGGTAGGCTTAATGAATTTTTTTTTTTTTTTTTTTTTTTTTTTTAAGGTGGAAGGGTTTTTTAAATGTAGGGTTATGCAAGTTATTTTATTTTTAAGGTAAGAGTAGAGGCTCATCAGATTGAGTGCTGGTAGTATGGTTGGGGGAAGGTATTTTTAGGAGGTGAACTTGTCACTTGAACCTAGTGTTAGTAGTAGGTTAAGTAATTATTTTTTTCTGCTTGAAAAATATCAAAGGAATTTTGAGAGCTAGCTGCTCTAAAAGACAAGAATGGCCTGGAAATGTGGGATCATTTTACATTAAACTTGAATACAAAACTGATACCTTCACTTTAAATGTTTTTTTTTTTTTGTTTGCTGTTAGTGTTGACATGTAATCCTCAAAAAAAAAAAAAAAAAAGGAATCTTATTTTTTTTTTTTTAATTGGCAACTAGAAAATCATTTGTAAACTCTTAAATCTAAGAAAATGGATATTTCTCATAAGAGATACTATTTTATGAATGAATCTTCACATGTGGCATTACCATTTTTTTGCTAATGATTTTATTTGAAGAATACATTTCTTTTTCAAATTAGAATATCCTGCAAATATGGCCTGTAACATTGCCAGTTTTGTTTACAGCTGCTGTTATTACTACTACTACTACTACTACTACTACTATTACTACTACTATTACTACTACTACTACAGTCAACCGAACAGAAACAATGAATACAACTTATGTTGAAGGAGTCTCTTTTACATAGAAAAAAAAAACAAAAAAAAAAAAAACTGGTTGATGTTATTTTGTACCTCCAGCAGGATTAAAGGCTTCATTTCTAACTGTTTTCCAAATTTCATGATAAAATTCCTTATAGAGTAGTGGTAACAAACATTTAAAAAGTACCCCCTCATCCTGTTCACAAATTGCGGGCCTATTAGCTGTGTTAACATTTTTATCACTTGATTAAAACCATTCAAATATATCATTAATTAGGTCATCTGGCGTTGGTCAGTTGTAAAATACATTTTATTATATTTTAATTCATGCAGATTTTGTATTTATTATTATAAAGCAAATGCTCTTATTATTATATTGTACCCCATATATCATAGTGATTTCAAAAGTTTAATAAACTATTACTTGGGTGCTATCAGCTAGAATCAAAATCAAAACATATAGCTTTCCAACCTTATTCGTTACCGTCTGACTTCAATCAATACACATTCAAAAACCTTTAAAAAAAAAAATTGTTGAAGATATAAATGTATATTTGCACACACATAGAAGTAACATTTAATTGACTTATTCCTGCCAAGTCTAAATTTTTTTCAATTTTGACCGCATATCAACCATTTTTACCGGTTGAAGACAAAACCGAATTTGTTCCACAGATCCAAATACCTTGTATTTCAAATTTCAAGTCTGTAAACTAAAAATTGACAGGAGTTTGGTAGAAACTGTTTCTCAAACCAACAAGGCCATTTTATACAGCATGGAACAATAAAATTGTTGCCCTAGAAAAGACATGATTCCATTTAATGAAAACCAGTTCACTTTTATTGTTGCAGGCCATCTACAAGTTGGCCAGTTGTGTACAAATCCCAAGAGCAATAGGAGCCTTCTATCATGTCTGAAAGTGACACTATGTTCAACGAGCAAGATTGGAGATGCACTGCTGTACAACTCGTGCTTTCTACCGATCCAAGTTATGACAACAGGACCATTGTCAGTAACCTTAAAATACAAATCCGGATGGTTTAACACTTGAGGGCAAAGCTCAACGAAGTTTCTGGCCACAGTTATGGTCTTTGGTGTGGTTTCAAGTGAGGACCACATCATGCCACCTCACATCTTCAAAGTCGGCTTGAAAATCAACACCAAAGTTTACCTGGATGTTCTGAAGAGTGTGGTGATCCCCTGATGCAATCAGGTGGTTGCTGGCAGACCCTGGGTGTAGCAGCAGGATTTGGTGCCGGGCCACATGTCCAAAGAAACTAAGGTTTGGTTTCAGAAGGAGTTCTACGACTCTACTACAGAATCAAGTTACCTGAATTGATATTTTCAATAAAAGTTTTTAAATAAAACTGTAGTGATGACTACAAATTTATTGTTCCACCATATATATATATATATATATATATATATATCCATGTCAAAGTATATTATTTTCTGAACAAAAAAAGGGGTATTTTTAAGATTCTATGTATTTTCTGTTTAAAATATGACTATCCCCCCCCCCCCAAAAAAAAGAAAAACAAAAACTTCTGATCTAGAGTCTTTTTATGGTTAATAAGTATTGCAACCTTAAGCATTGGTATGATAGCATGTGTTTATGTACGTTTTTGAAGTTTTTAGATACTTATTTGTACAGATAACTGGGTGCCTTGCGGGCCCCAGGCTGAACTTTTAAGAGATCTCGGAGTAGTAGGGGACCCCAGAGGTAGTGCGTTATGGCCCACCAATTTGTGGACATGACCTGGCACACTACCAATCCCTACCCCACTGTCTTGTGGGTTCCCTTGGTTGGGCGAAGACTAGCGGAACCAACCCCAAAATCAAACACAACTGCCTTGTGGGTCTTATCACAGCAAAAGGCTAAGAGATGGGAACTCTGACTTCAAATCCTACTGCTGTCTTGCAGTTTTCATTAAAAAGCTATGAAACCTCATCCAGAAAGAAAAGGCATAGTAGCGGACACGATAGGGCAACTGTTTACCTCAATAAGATTACTTTTGGCTAGAAACTGCGGCCTCCTCTGCTGCCAGTTGTCACGGGTTTGCTCCACTGGACATGAGCATTGGATGTTCAGAGGGTGTCTATTTGATGCGCAACAGATACTGCACCTAAACTGCGTAAGCAAGTTTAGAGCCAAGGTGGAAAGTCTTGTGGTGATGGAGTGAGACAACACCAACACTGAGGGATAAAGCCCTGAGGCCCGGCTAGTCATTGTCAAGACTGACGGACTGCATGATGATGATGACGACAGGGCTAAAACAAAGGATATTTCACAGAAATAACATTTTTTGCAAAAATAAAGCATTTGTTATTAGTTCACTGTATACTTGACATTAAGATTGTTTATTATGCAAATACAGTATTGTTCTTTTAACTTTTGTCCATATATCTGATTACAATGTATCTTTTATTTTATGTAGGTAGTATATTTGAAGTTAAAGAGTCCCTGATTAAATTAAGAGTTTCTGTTTAGTACTAGCCATAATCTATCAAGATTTCATAGTTAATCTGATGTAGTGAGTCTTGAAAGAAAACAGATTCTTCAGAATGTTAAGTCAGAATTGGATTTTTTTAAATCTCTAAAGAATCGACAGTTTGAATATTATAAACCGGAGTTGGGTCATGACCTTCGTAAAACATTCTAACTCTTTATTCAGCTTTGATTCTATTTGAAAATTCTTGTATAACTGGGAAAAAAAAAAAAAAAAAAAATTATTTTTAAGGATAATTTAAGATAATGGAATTTATGTGAATTACAAAGTAAAATAATGTTTCCAGTGTGTATGAACATGCAATGTAAATTGCATGGTCAAATAAAGCGATTGAGAAGTTACACTGAAAAAGGCCACTCTTTCTTGAAATTTATGAAGAGTTACCTCTATCTCTATTATATAAAAGGAACTTTGTGTGTGTGAGTTCGTTCCCTATGAACTCCAAAATTGCTTGGCCAACTTAAAAAAAAAAAAAAAAAAAAATTTTTTTTTATTAAAATGTACTTTATGTATCTGGCAGTGTCTTTAGATTGTTTTTGTATCAAAATTTCTTCGATGTGCATTGATAAAAAATCCAAGGAAAGAAAGAACAGGCGATTTTAACACCTTATACAGCCTAACATCACAAGTGCATTTGAGAAGTTTTATTACCACACAAGCTGAAAGGCTTGGCATATATGATCAACGGTAGGTTCTTTGATATAACAGTGGCGTGTTCGAAATACATGTTTCTGTTTACAGCAAATTGAACCATGATATTCTATTTTAAATTGAAATTCAAGCTGTTATATATTTTATAAAATCCAGTTGGTTCTAGTGTAATGTAGACTACGATGTATTATGGACTGTCACTGCGGGGAGGCATGTAAGACTTCATCCCTGTGCGCTGCGGTGGGTCCTCAAGATAATCAATTTGATTGAAAAATGGGCAATTTCACAGATTTCGATGACAATAAAAATGTGGAAGTGTGAAACTTTGGTTGATCGTTATTCAATCCCGGGCAATGTCACATCTCCCTGCTAGTTAAACTATAAAGTGGTTGAATCAACATGCACTAAAAACAGGGCAATAGAATTAGATAGCTGAAAAATGGATGATTTGGTCAGTAAGATAGATGTTGGATGTCACAGCTAATTAGAAAATGAAGATGAAATTCAACCCCAGCGTCCCAGAAGTAAAATGTGTTAGCATGTATTTTATCTCCTTTAAATTATATAAGAAGCCTTTTGGAAACAACCATTGATTGACTTGGCTTTAGTATAATAATAGATTATAGATTGTTCAATAGTTATCAGTTACTGATTGTGAAAATGACTTGCTAATGGTTTATTTTTTGTATATTAATAATAAAAAAATGATTATGGTGGCATTGTGAGCCAAAGTAAACACAAGAAAAATTATATCATTATTGACAGTAATTAATATTGTTGATCAATTATGTTTTGATCAATCAGTTCAGCATTGGATCAAGTTCCATATCACAACACGATTGATGAGTACAGCAAAGTATTAGTGTACACCATATTGTTTTTAGTAAGATACAATTTTTACTCATGAATCCAAAATAAACTGGAATTAAATTTACAAGTAAACTGAAATTTGTATCTATAGAAAATTAGTTGGAAATATGAAATTATTTGTATATTTTGTAAAAATTAAGTTTCTAAAATTCTGTACATATTTTTGTTCTCTTGAATCTTGACTATTGTTGTGGTAATGGATGCGGCACTTACCTTAGCTCAGTTGAGCCAGCTCTTTCCAACAAATTCACCATGTCCTGAACACTGGCTGATCAGCACGCAGATTCAAGGTTGCTTCTGTTATTTGCAGTTCCAGCGATAAACCCCATAAAGGTGAGGGCCCAGAATCAGTTCAGCATCCTGCTTTACTGTCTTGAGCTAAGTTTTTTGAGTTGATCATTGCAACATTTCTACCAGCCTCATGGTAGAGCTGGATCTGGATCAAAGACTTCATGGATGAAATCACCTGCATGTCGTTAAAGGCTGTGGCCAAATCAATGATAGTGTCTGGTAAGGAGATATTTTTGGAGGGAGTGAATCCTGCCATGAGTGCGAATTGTGTTGTTGGGAATAAACTGTTGCCAACAGACACGGAGGATATGGCATAGGCAGTGATGGTAGCATACCTCCAGTTTGTGTAGGTCACTTAACCGCACAAGCCAAGTCTCACATCCATAAAGGAGAATAGTATGGACGAGTACCTGGTAAATACTGATTGTGGTGTTGAGCCTTATTTCATTTTGCGATCAAAACTGTGATCAAAGTCAATAGAAGGCAGTATGAGCATTGCTGATGCAGTTGAGGATGTCTTTCTCCATTTGGCTGATTGACTTCTTCAAGGGTTTCTATGTTATGAACGGTTGTTTTTCATTTGGAAAAAGGCCTGCTGTCAGTAACTTTGTCTTGTTGGCATTTATTTTCATTCCAATCTTTGAGGTGTACAGTTGCATGTTGTCAATGGCTGATTGAATGTCAGTGAAGCTTTCACCCAATATAGAAGTATCATCAACATAGTCAAGATTTGGTATTTGTAGACCACGATTTACTGTTACACCATGAAAGTTGGCAAGGCATTCAATGTTATCCAGTTGATGGTGTAATTAAAGAGTGTAGGCAAGAGAATACATCTTTGTTGGATGCCAGAATGAATGTCAAAGAAGTATGACTCTTGAGCATACATGTGGACTTTAGTGTGAGTGGACAGATAGACTTTGATTAGGTCAAGCAGTTTTGGAAGTAGGCCATGTACATGCATGATCTAAAGGGCTCCATGGTCAAGTCAAATCCAACGGTGAAATCAATGAAGCAGATGATAGTTTTTGCTGGTAACTCCAGTGATGCTCAAGTATTCTTCGGAGAGTGAAAATTTGATACTGACCAAATTTTCACTCTCTGAAGAATAATTGAGTATTGTCTTTCAACAAAACAGGTTTATTAAAAAAAAAAAAAAAAAATCCAGATTGATATAATTTCTGTTAATAATGTTGCCATAGTTAGCGAGTGCTACTTTCCTTTATTGATCTGTTATTTACTAATCATCAGGGATATGTGTCTTGAGTAGTGTTTTGTTCTTGTAATAGAAAAAAAAATCCTAAAATGGATGGCAAAAGAAATAAATGTAATAAAGAAAAGAAAATTAATGTTTGCGAATATTAAAATTGCCCCAAGAAAAAATTGGCAGCAGCAATCCAGTCAGAGAAGCTTTGAATTGTAAAGAATTTCCGGTAAATAATTGTATAGAAGCAGTGTAATGCCTTTTTTTATGTAAAGACGAAAAGCTATGACTAAAAAATTCAAAGAGATTCTATGATTCTGGTATCTGATTGATTCATTCTTATCACCTCTGGCTATAAATATAATCGGCCAGATCTTTGTGATCATACACAACACAATTAAGCCAAAAATATTTCAACAAGATGATTGGTCTAATGGCAGTGATGTGGACTAAGGAATTGACTCTGCTTAGTTCAAATCCTGTTAGTTGCAAACTAATATTGTTTAAGCATGACCCCCCCCCCCTCCGATAAAAAAAAGTATAACCAGCGTTATAATAGGTATTGTGGTCTAGCATTAAATAATCCCAAAAGGTTAGATATGCCTAAAAACAGACGAACCAAATAATTGATTCAAAATAAATCTAAAACTGCTCAATTGTTAGCTAAAATTTGTTTAGGAAGAAAAAAAAAATATTCTGTTAACATTTGATAAACATATTGTAGAAGGTTATTTGTTCTTAACCATGTATACAACAAACTTTAAACATAGATAAAATAAATTAAGATAAAACGTAAAATTATTTTAGATTTTTGCTTTCAGAAGATCATAGGTTATCCACAGAAGTCCTCTGCCTAATCTGAATTTGACCTTTCCTTTTTGTCTTCCTGTCGTTTCAGTTGATTCCCTATTTCTTTAATTGCACTTCAGTTTTGCATCTTCAACTTTTGTTACATAATGAATTAGTAGAGTCTCTCTAACTATTAAGAATGTGCTGATCCAGTAACCTTGTGCTAGTTTGTGGAGTGGGGTTGTGTGTATATATAAAGGTTTGCAACCTACGAAGGGGGGGGGTGGAGAGAAAGAAAAATATCCCTTTTAGTCATCTGGAAAGAAAAAGCTGCAGTTGGGTGAGGATGAACCAGAGACGATGAGGAAGAAATAACCTGTGCATGCACAAGGACCCTCAGATGGTCTTTATTTTGCACAGACAAAGACATTGGAAGTATCATTCCTGCCTCATTTGAAATGTGTCTGCTGAAGTAAGTCATCAATAGGAAGTAGATGATAAAATCGAAGCCATCATTGTTTTGTGAGTGGTAGTCGCTTTGTTTTCTTTTTTTTTTTTTCTAATTTATTTTTATACGAAAATAGCAGCAATATGTAATACTTTGGTCATCGTCTTTCTTCTCACTTGTGACTTCAAATAGAAAATGGGGGAGGATGAATGTTGCTCCCCTGAATAAACACCCCCACTTTCTTTGATATGTCTCTATTGCTCTTCGATAAACACCTATCTTGTGACTTGTATCATATAATGTTCAACATCTGTCTAGCTGGTGTTGAATCTGAAATTGTTTATATCAAACCAGGCTTCCCATTTTGTTTTACTATCTTTCATAAGCAATATCGCTTGCTGCCATTTTGGATCAGAAATAGTGCTGTTTAGATTTGTGTAACCTGTATCTAATTACACACTATTATTTTGTAGACCCTCTTCCACACAATCCTGATCAGTATTAAATGGGTGACCATTTTCTGAATACTATATATCGTAAGCAAAAACACTTTATCTAGGTGTATAAACAGATAACACTCTTACTAGTAAATATAACTGGTGACAGACTAGCATCCTGTCACAGGAGTGGTTCAGACCGTCTCTTCTGCTTAATTGTATATAACAGAAAGAGTTCTCTTTTGTCATGCTTCAATCACTTTCAGGATTCCATTCTGTTGGCGATTTATCTTTCCTGACAAACTATTATAAAGACGTTTTTCAATATCTCATGGAATTATATTTTTTCTTTTTTTTTTTTTTCCATTAAAAGAATTGTGTAAAAACCCAAAATAAATGCTAATTAAATTTTCTGATGGTAAATGGAGATTTTCTCAAGCAAAATAAACATTTTTCTCGCAACACTAAAGAAACCTGATGTTTAAAATCTTCTGATGGAATATCATGCATTTTCTCTTAATTCCCAGCTGATATATTTAGTCCATTGCTTTCTTCAATTAGTCTAATTAGAAAATATACTCATTGGAAGCATTTGTTTCTTTAGAAAAGTCTCTGAGGAGAATTCTCTTTTCCAGCACCTTGTTATTGCAATGCCATTCATCCTGGTTGGTTTGAGCCGGTTTCTTTGTTGGCCAGCAATACATCATGGTGGCCCATGCACATTGATCATGAGCAATCTGACATGAGATGCATAACCATTGCAATTCTAGCGTTTTCAAAAGCTAACTACCTGTGGATCTGAGGGTTCAGTCAAATCTTTTTTAATGATTGTCACTTATGTCCTCGACTACATAATGATGCAGTTGGGGGGTGGGATTACATCTCGAGTAAATTTCCCTTATTGGCGACAAACAACATAGATCAGGTGAGAAAATATCAGACTGCAGATCTAAAGGCCCTATTTTTGCGGAAAGATTAACATTATGAATTAGTAATCTCTTTAGATGAAGATTAATCACTGATTAGTGGTAGTTTCACTTTTTTCATTGTGGTCATGGGTTTGAATCCTGTCATAGCCACATTAATGAGCTATAGTGATGGTGAAACACACGTTTTTCTCCACAAATTTGATCTGGATAAAACTCCCACTGATCTTGGAATATTTTTTGGGGTAAATTACAAACTTTTTAAACAATTCATATGAAAGGGATGCATATATATTTTATAATCGAATGAAGTATGTTACAATATTTTTAATCAATATCTAGCATACTTTCCCTTTTAAGTTTTCAAGGGTTCGATAATAAAACCATATTAGATTCACTTCAAATGTTGGATTAAATAAAAGAATATATTGCTTATAAAAGAAACCCAGGTTAAAACTAAACCGTTTTAAGGTTTTGGGAACGGTTAAGATTTGATTTTATCTTCACCAAGGACAAATTGTCTCTTTTGGTACAGTGAAGCTATATATTTAAAAATAAATCTCCCAAATAAAATATTTTTGTTTTACACACTTAATCTCTGAGTTTAAGCATAGCCAATCTAGAATCGATGTTTAAATGTAAAAGAGTCTTTGTTTAATAAAAGATTTAATGTGGATTTTCTTTCTCTCATGTATGCTCAGATACTTTAATACTACTACCCCCCCCCTCTTCCCACTCTTTTTTCGGAAATTGTTGTTCTGGAATCCTGCATCAGTTTATTGATTCCCTTTTATGTACAATACCTTTATTTGATTTTGACTTAAAAAAATTATTAGTTTTTTTTCTTGACTCTAGTACTTGACTACATACACACTATTACTTTTTAAGATTTAAAAAAAAAAATCTTTAATTTTCAATAATTTAAATCGTCTTGAAGGTGAGACGTTTTTATTCTAAAATCTTGTCTTAGAGAATGATTTATTTTTTTCTAATGCACTGATATTGACAAAATAAAGAACAACTTTTTGCAATGTAAATTAGGAGTCTATGGATTATTTATAATTTGTGCAATTTTGTTTTCTGCCAATCTCTTTCCAAATCTAATTATGGAGTTTACAAAAACTTGATATTAAAAAAAAAAAAAAAATTTATTTAGCTCTGTAGAATACGAGGCCACAAGCATAATGGTTCCTAAAGTATAATTTTCTACATAATAGTAATGGTTTGCACCTAATTAACCATTACCCCACATTCACAAATTTTCCAAATTTATATGGGCTTCGTCTATGACTCGTCAGCGTGGCTGAATCTAACGAGATTCGAAATTGGGACTCCATGGAAAGAAGCCTAAACCTTTATCACTAGGCTATCTTGCGCGACTGTTGAATATATCATGATTTACGTAGATGTTATTTTTTATTTTTTTTATTTTTTTTTTGTTTTGCAATACTTTTTGAATGAATTCAATTATTTATACAAAAGTGCATTTTTACCTAAATGCGAGTTGGGAATAATTTATAAAGTAAAATTTAATGGATATCATGATTCTGAACTATATCTACTAGTGAGTCTGTTAGTCCCATATATGAATTAAATAAATCAATTTTACAAACTATTTATCCATTAAATATCCACTTAAATATGTAGGTGCAATACAGGGTGTCAGAAAGATTAGTTAATTTCAAAGGTTAATAAAAAAAAAAAAATCTGATGATAAAAGAAAAACTATTTATAACAAGTATTTAGTTGCCTTTGTGGTTAGTGTTTTTGACAATTTTTACTTAAACCGATACAATATTGGTGTAGTTTTGAAGTCTCTCGCTAAGGTTTACCACAACCTCTTGTAATATCGCATTAAATTGCATTATCTTCCTGAGTCCTTGCTATCTCTAGTTGGTGATTAGCTTTGACTCGTGTTTTTATATAAGAACAATAGGAATGGTAAATTTCGAAATACCTTGGCATAAAGAGTCTATTCTATCCCCCCAACTAATTGTTTGTATTCCCTTATTGAATAAATGAACCAATCTATATTTACCAATATATAGTCTTTATGAATTCATTTACCATTCCTATTGTTCTCCTATATACACTCCAATTGATACTTGTCGAGCTTTATATTGTCCTGATAAGTCTCCTCCTATAGAATTGAGCTCACTCTTTTCTTCTAACGCACTAAGCTATATATATATATATATATATATATAACATAAGGGGCTAAATTTGGGAAACGGAGCGGCCACCCATTCACTGCTTGTAGTGAATGTTATGACCAGAATCCAGAAACATTTATGGAGAATTCCAAGTTAATGCTGAGATATGTGATAAAATATGATTTTGTTGGAGCCATACATAATCTAGATTATGAGGGATGAGTAATTTGAGTTCACAATTGTGGTCTGTTGCAACAGATTCCTCTTAAAACAAAAAATGTTGAAATCACGTATTTCACACCAGATAGCAACTTTTGTGCTGTAGAGTTTGTAGGTGCTATTGACTGACCAGTAAGAAAAAAATGTTAAAAATTAACACATAAACTGATATTATTAATGATTTAACGTGAAACATCTATTTTTCTGATGTTCTAGTCATTCCTATTTGCAAGCCATACTTGTTTGACTTTGTATCTTGCAATTACTTTGAGAAAAACTATGAAAAGAATAGAGAACTATAATAAAAAGAAATGATCGATAATTTCTCACCAGATTATTTGGCAAACATCCTGCAATCAGTAAGAGTTTTGCTCCTTTTTAGTGACAGTGAAACATACTTATTTCTTGTACTTAAGTGAACAGTGTTCAATGGACACAATTTCTTAGCTGTTCAATTCTCAATGGTTTGGGAAATCTACTCTTCCCTCGAGTTATTTTTGGGTAAAATAGCTGTGATAATAACAATAGTATGAATGTGCGTGGATATATATATATATATATATATATATATATATATATATATATATATAGTAGATGTATCCGAGACTCGTTGGGTTACAACTACTATTTACTCTTTGATTTCATTTGTAAATATAAACCGACATTTCTTTTAACTAAGTTTGGTTGTATAACTAAAAATTAGTCTTTACTTATATACTACTACTACTACTACTACTACTACTATATAGAAATATTATTCTTTCTTATTATATGGAAGTAAATAGATTTATTATTTTGCAATCTGATTTATATATGTGTTTGTGGTGTGTAGACATATGCATGTAAATAACATGACAACACCAAAAAGTCACTCTTTGTTTAAATGCTCAAAAACAAAGAAATATTAGAGAATGGCTGAAATAATGTAGTGAGAGAGAGGAAAGGTGACAGAAGTACATTAGAACAATTGAAACAATGTTTTTTCAAACATAAGGCAATCCCAACACTATGGTATATTTTAGCATTTAGTTTGTATTAAAGCCTTAGGGAAACAAACGTTGACTAATTCACATTTTGTATGATAATAATTTATCATTCTTATATATAATTTTTATAAATATTATTTTTACATACAAACGCTAGCCTTTCATGCTTATGCAATCAGTGTAGGGAGTGATATTTACTGCCACTTGAAGGATTCAAAGCTAGTCACAGTCACCTTTTGACTCTGTATTCAATCAAAAAAGAATTAAGTTCTGTATATAATACTAATGCAAGTGGACAAATACAGAAAGCTAGTCAGAAAGTATTCAACAGCAGATGCCAGAACATTACATTATGCTAAGATTGACAGCTTATAACTCTCTTAAAGAGTTCCTAATCCTAGTTACAGAAGGCTTAAAATAATGTTTTTGTAAATAGATATTAACTATTTTATTTACCTAGAGGCACTAGTGTTCGATACTTATACATTCATCGGTGTATGAAATGATAATTACTGCCGGTTGAAGGATTCAAACCAAAGCACAAAGTCACCTTTGACCCTAGAACCTGTTATATATATATATATATATATATATATATATATATATATATATATATATATAAAGCTCTATTTCCTATCTTAGTTGTATTGAGCTTTTTATTTCGTGGGGATTACTATATAAATATTTATATTTATTAAGTTTACAGAACCTATTGGATTCTAAACTTAACATTTACTGACTGTTTATATATATATATATATATATATATATATATATTACACACATGCACAGATTTTCCACAACTTAATGAAAGAGCCTCAACTAATGACTGCATAATAAATAATCTTGGTATCAAAATGAGTCTTTCAATGAATATAGAAAAATTATTGCTTTGAAAATTTGTAGTTTTCAAGATTGATATCGGATCATTTTGAATTTAAATTTAATTCTTTCAAAATCCAATGCGATGATCTATAACTGTTGATATTCTGATTTTCGATGTGATAAGAATCATTTAAAATTACCTTCCCTCACATGAAAAATGATTAAAATCAGTTTAGTCACGGCTATATCTGGGTGGCCGTGGTTTAGTGTTAACTGAGAGTCATTGCTTTTGTTCACATTTGTCAGATATATAAGATTCAATTCTATTTGTATATTAATTTTATTAATTTAGCCTGAAAATTATGCAGGATTTGTTGAACTTGATGTAAATTTCACTGTTTTTGTGTATAGGTGCTTAGTCGGTTTAAACTATCTTAATAATATTGATGCTGGATACTGAAACCGAGGTACAACGTTAAACAATACTTCAACTACAATTTCAGTGCCGCCCAACTCTACTTTTCACTAGACTTGCTATAAAAGATATACATTTTCGTATTACTCATTGTCCCAAATATATCAAGCAAGCTATCAGTTTCGAGTAATTCATGTATAGAGTCCTATTTTGTTGAATACCATCACAGTACATTTATGTTAAATCAATATACATTTCTTACACTTGTATTTTCTTGTATACACATATGTCATCGACTCCATTTCTGTGTGTATGTATGTGTGTGTAGTTCATTCCCTGTCAACAAGACCATAATAGATTTATTTTCACAACTTTAGTACACTTATAGGTTTCCTTGGCACTTAGGTTAAAGTGTTCTGAAGATATGATCCTTTGGCTGCTCTCAAAATTAAGCTGTATCAACAAGGTATTGTCAGGGAATCTTATTTTCATTTATTTCTTTTTACATTAAACTCTCTCTCTCATAATGAACTTTTTACCATGACTCATTTCACTACTTAAGATTATTTTTTTGTAAATAGAATTTATAAAAGGTATGTGTTTGTACTTTATGCTATTGTTTTTGATTTAAATAAACAATTAATATTAAATTAAAAGAAAAATGTAAGTGTAGTTGCGAGAAAGACACATTAGAAGTACTTACACAATTTTATTAATGTAGACATGTTAATTAAAAAAAAAATTAAGTTAATATCTCTGTTGCTTTTGCAATCACAAGGCTTTGTAGCTGAAACATGTATGCACACTTGTAACCATGTTTACATGAATATTTATACTTTAATAAATCTAGAATTTGATCTATGAATTGTCGTTTTCATTTTAAAAACTAAGATATTGATTTTTAAACTGTTTCCTTTTTTTTTTTTTTTTTTTTTTTATAAAGTTCACATATGTCGAAGGTCATATCTCCTAAGCCATTTGACCTCATCATCTAAAATAGATATCCTGGAGATCTATTTATTATATGGAAAAATGCGCGCATGAAAAGTAATATTAAGATTTTATTAAACCTGGAAAAGTAAAGGACAAGAAATTCAACCTGGAAAAGTAAAGAACAAGATAGTCTAGTAAAGTAAAAATAAGAATTTTTTAGACTTAAAATATTGCAGCTAAAAATAAAATTTGAATATTGATAAATATTTTTTTTATTATTTGCATATGTTGTTGTTTATTGTTGAGTTAGAAATGGTGTCAGTCGCTGGATTGAACTTATTTCCCCCCTATTATTTGCATATATTTATGTAGTGAAAATTGTTTGAATAAAATTAATTCATTAATTAGTTAGTTAGTAGATGGAATTAATAATTTTATAATTTACATAAAAATTAATAATTTTATATCATAATTAGGATCATTTAATTCTTTCTAACTCAACAATAAACAACAACATATGCAAATAATAAATAAAATATTTATCAATATTCAAATTTTATTTTTAGCTGCAATATTTTAAGTCTAAAAAATTCTTAATTTTTACTTTACTAGACTATCTTGTTCTTTACTTTTCCAGGTTGAATTTCTTGTCCTTTACTTTTCCAGGTTTAATAAAATCTTAAGAATATTACTTTTCATGCGCGCATTTTTCCATATAATCCATGCTTTTTCCAGGCATTGCTATTGTATTAATATATAAATTTATAATATTTATTAATGATTGTCAAAAAAAATTTGCTCTCAAACACACATTTATGCAATATTTATCATTCAATCACAGTAGTTCCGAGCCAAGGTCTCTACCGAGACTGCGGTTCATGAATTCGTGATCTGTATAGGGCGTAAACTAACAAAAAAGAAGATAGCACTCGGTGTCTTTTTAGATATCGTTGGAGCTTTTGACAACATACCCTTCAGTAGTATGTTCAAGTCGCTACGAGAACTCAATGTGCCACCAGTACTCATCCGATGGATTGAGTATATGGTGAGGCACAGAACAGTTCAAGTAGAACTACTGAGGGCAACTCTTAAAAGGGAAGTAGTTAAATGAAACCCCCAAAGTGGGATTTTATCACCTTTACTATGGAACTGTATGCTGAATCCTCTTTTAAAGGAGTTTAAAAATAGGAATATTTATGCCCAGGCTGCTGCTGATGATATCGCAGTGCTGGTCGCGGGTTCAAAAGCATCATTGGTCAGACGCATTGCCAAAATGGGACTACATTTTTCATCAAATGTGATAACGAAAAATTTGAGTTCATTCAAAGAATATGTATATCATAGAAATCACTAATATTTTTAATCGATAAATTCACCATTTTTTGCTATAAAATCATAAGGAGAGTTAAAAAAAATATTAGTTATTAAAAAAAAAGTTCGGTTTTTTAATTATAAAAAAAAACGATACACAGGATTGAACCTAAAATCTTTCCACCAACCCCCGGTACTCTAACCGTTACGCTAACATGTCATATTGGCAAAATCGCAGTAAAAAATATTTATATACAAAAAAAAGTTATGCAAATTAAAAAAAAGCGTTAGTCACTTATGTACTTACTCCTGTTTGTGAACCCACATATTTTGTTGTAACTTTTTTTCTACTGAACCAATTTTCGAATTTTTTTTTTCAAAATGTAGCTAATGAGGTGTTCTATCCAACTATATAACCTGTTTGAAATTTGGTTGCGAACGGAATTAGTGGTGGGGGTTTTAATGTGTCCCGATTCATTCAATTTCGGACTTAAGCATATATTCAACCACGGTAGTGGTTGAATGATAAATGTACTAATTTAGTTTGACCCTTGTTGATTTGGCATAGAACAACGAGTCAATTTTTTTTTTTTTTTTTACATGGGGGATCATCACTTATCAAGGCCCGGAAGCCACTTGAGGACAAGGGTTATTTTGTGTACAATAATCAATGGGATAATATCGTAGTAATAGTTGGTATTGGAAATTTGATAAATCGTCTTGCTTAAGGGAGCGATTAATCAGGAATTTGTTTATGTTGGACTTGAAGACGTCCAAGTTGTAGTCAGGTGGGAAACAGGCAAACTGAAGAGAATTCCACAGGCGTGGAATTCTCAGAAAAAAGCTATGTTCATGGAATCTACGTTTTGATTCAGGCACAGTGGGGGAAATTACTGACAGTGGTTTTAGCTAGACGGGTGTTTATCATGAAGGATTGGCGAGGGGGGACCAGAGATTGGAACTCGGACGAGCACTTGCCATGGAAATAATGATAAAACAAAGACAGTCTGTCTTTGTTTTTGTTCTGTCTTCGCAATGTCTCTTCTGTGGGAGAGAGGTTGCAGGGAAGAGAAGAGAGCATCCCCCACTAAGCCACGAAGTCTATTTTGTACTTTGTCAAGGCAGGATAGGCTGTTTTTTGAAGCTCCAGCCCAGATGTGGCAGCAGTACTCCATCTTTGAACATACTTGGCTTTTATAGATAGAGAATTGCATCAGTAGTGAGATATCTTCTGGAACGGTAGAAGGATCCTACCATTTTCCCAGCGGCCCGGACAACAGACTTTATATACGTGTTCCATTTCAGATCAGGAGTAAAGGTCAAACCCAGGAGCTTGTCAAAACATGAAGCCTCCCCAAGACGGAAAGCCATCCATTTCAATTGATACTAGATGAGGAACAGAGCGTTAATGATGTAAAGTTAGGAGCTTGGTTTTAGATGCATTAAAAGTAACCAGCCATCTCTTCCCCCACTGAACGACATGCTCAAGGTCAGAGAAGAGGGAATCAGAAAGAGCTTTGTCATTTACAGCCTTTGATGTGTTGCCGTAGGTGGTTGTCATTCAGCATAGATGTCAACGAATGAATTTAGTATGTGTTTTGGGAGATCATTGATGTAGATCAGGAAGAGAGTTGGGCCCAAGATGGAACCCTGGGGGACTTCAGCATTAATACTGTGGGCCTCAGATTTCTGCCCATCAACCACTACTCTTATGAACTTATCAGAGAGAAATGATTTAATTATTGAGAAAACATTTCCATTTATACCGTAGCTGGAAATCTTGTGAAGTAGGCCCTTATGCCAAATCTTATCCAAGGCCTTTGATATGTCAAGAGCAATTGCTCTAGAAAGGAAGCCTTTGTCGAGAGATTCACTAATCCTATGGGATATAACTGTTAGCACATCAGCTGTAGATTTAGCAGAACGGAAACCATATTGCATGTTACTAAGAAGGTTGTTTCTGCTGAGGTGGTTGACTACTTCGTTATTTAATATGGATTCCAGTAACTTACTCATGACACACAAGAGACTTATTGGTCTGTGCTGAGAGGGGGATAATTTATCACCTGAGTTCTTAAATACAGGGCATACTGACAAGGTTTTCCAGGGTGTTGGAAAGCACTTCTCCTTAAGGCAACGCTTAAACAGTTTTGTAAGTATGGGGGCAAGTTCTGGTCGAAGCTTTTTCAATACTATAATTGGAATGCCGTCAGGGCCAGTTGCTTTATTGGAATCGAGGTTCTTGATTAGTTTGGCGACCTCGTGCACAGATATTTGTATGTTGGATAGGGTGTTGTCTGTTGTAGGAGGAAATACAGGGAGTTGATGCCCTTCGTCGCAGAGGGTAGAGTTAGCTGCAAAGTTCTTGGCGAATAGTTTGGCCTTATCTGATGCTGATGAGATGACCTCAGGTCCATTGATGATGGTTGGGATGGAACGCACACTTCTGTTCAGGATCCTGTTTGGTATTTGCCAAAACTGGTGGGAATCAAGCCGCTGCTCAGCTACTTGGGATTTAACAGACTGAACATATAGCTCTCTTGCATTTTTTATTACTCTTTTACAGTGGTTGCTGGCAGTCCTGAAGACAGCTTTAGTCTCAGTACACCTATTACGTTAGTAGCTATGGAAAAAGTGATTTCTGTGCGCAATGGCAGCGGCACATTCTGGGGAGAACCATGGCTGGCTGTTAGGTTTTTGTTGGAATTTTTTAGATGGTATGAATCGGTCTATGCCTACAATTAACCATTCAGTCAGATCTGATACTATAGAGGATACATCCTTTTTAAACATGGAATGCAGAGGTAAATCAGATATAAACGTACGGAAGCTATCTCAGTCAGCCATAGAGTATCGATATACAGTACGGTGGAAAGGTAATTCTGAAGACTTATTACATTTCATTTTTATCTTAACCGATACAACTGTGTGATCGGAGGATCCCAAAGGAGATAGAACGGAACATGAACATAGCTGAGGGGAAGTTGTGAGAAAAAGGTCTAAAAGGCTTGCATACTGACCAGTAGTATCGGCCACACGGGTGGGTTCATGAACAATCTGAGTGAGGTCATAGGCAATGGCAAAATCATGACAGAACCTCCCCTCATCATCGGTCTTATTTGAGTGGGTCAGCCATTCCACATCATGGACATTGAAGTCACTGCAAATGTGAATGGTAGTCGAAGGATGAGCAGACAGTATGTGGTCAATTTTCTCAGATCAATTTCTAACGAGGCGATAGAGAGCAAATATGAATGCGGTGGTGTAAGCAAGTGCAACCCGGAAGCACATATAAGGTAAATTAGGGTCTTTTCTGGAGATATCTCTACCGTATGGAAAGCCATCTTTAATGTAGGCACATATTCCATGCCCATGGTGATCTTGGGGGTCAGATTTAGATGTTAAGTTAGAGTATCCTTTTATTATGAACTCCTCTAGGGAAGTGGTCGGCCCTATGCCAGTTTTGCTTAGAAAAAGTAAGTCTGGTTTCGTCTCCTGTAATTGGGGTTCAACCTCTGGAAGGTTGGAACGTAAACCCCTGATGTTGGAGAAGGAGACATAGTAGTAGGGGTCTACGTTGGAGGATGAGGTTCTAGGTTTATTCGTGTTTTTTTAGATATTTCATGTTGAGTTTTTGGGGTTTGTAGAACAGGTCAACAGACTTGGTTAGAGCAGGACAGAGAGAGAAAGAGAGGAAATTTTTTTTTTTTTTTGTAGCACATAAGGTAAAGCCGTAACAAGTACCCTCTAGTATGGCATCAAGAGGCCCCACCAGAAACTTTTGCATGGTCCAGAATCCATTCGAGCAATACAGCAGCCCCAGTACTTTACACCTGCTGATAGGACAGCCTCCTTAGTGGTTAACCGAAGTTAGAGTCCCTGACTATCAGGCGGGTAATGTCAGCCCAGATGAAACGTTTACCTCCAGCACCCTTACTAGTGACGTGGCCACAAGGATAGACATAGAAACAGAAAAATTTCCGACATCTCAGCTTTTTCTCAGCAGTATGCATTATTTCTTAACCAGTTTAAACTTAGTACCCAAGCCAAGCTTTTAAATGGGTTCTTCCAAAGTAAATTAATACAAAAAAACAAAACAAAAACAAAAACCCGACTTCACAAATTGAAAGTTCCATTACGGTATCGTATAAAGGTAAAGCTCGAATGGTCAAACCATTCTCTATCGAGGTTAGATAAAGCCAAAAAGAAAAAAATATATTTACGCATAATTATGTGAGGGAAGATTATTTTCAAATATTCTCCTAAACTGAGAACGGAGTAACGGACTTATATTAAGTAGATATTAATAAGTCCTTACATTTTTATTTTATTTTTCTCTATTTATTTATTTGTTTTTTTTTTTTAAATGGAGAGTAGATAATACACTGTGGTTGTGTTACCGGCAGCTTCAGTAACTCTCGCTTCTCCTTTTTTGTCCCTAAGTCTTCATTTCCAATGAGTGATTTTTCTGACAAAGGGTGAAGAAAAAGCTGCTTTCCAGGTTGGTAATACTTCATGAACAGTAGCCTGAGATATCGGAAATTTTTCTGTTTCTATGTCTATCCTTGTGGCCACGTCACTATTAATGCAATATTTTTCACTCTTAAAAGTAATTAAAATCTCTTTTGAAATTAAGCAAATTTTATAATGTATTTAATGCGTTTAAAAAAACTGATGGATAGATGGACACAATCTATTTACATAAGATTGGATTTATTCAATTATATTGAGTTGGTTAAGCAAAAAAAATATTAAATTTTTTTTTCACAATTTTTAGCCTTCTGATTAGTAGCTAAATGTAGTACTTGATCTGATAGTATACTTCATCTTTTTAATCCTCAGTCATTAAAAGAGAATTCGTTGTAGATTGAGCCAATTGTTATTGATACCCCCCTTTATATATATATATATATAGAGAGAGAGAGAGAGGAAATTGGATTTTGCTCGCATTAAAACCCAACCTTGTATCTAACTTTGTCCTCATAAGGCAAAAAGTAGACTCAATTTGTAACAAAAATATTACTCTGCATTTTTTCTGCATTATATATATATATATATATATATATATATATGTTAGTGATGGGACGATTCCAATATTTTTCCCGATTCAGATACAATTACAGATTCCGATTTTTTAGAAATCTCTAATTATTTAACTATAAGATTTTTACTTCCCCTGATTTTCGTAAAAAACACAAGTTAAATGTCCAGAAATATTCTTAAATGACAAAATACACTTGTGGAGGATGAGCTATCGATTTTAGCTTTACTGGTGATTTAAAATAAATGTTTATTATTTCATCATTATTCCCAGCAATAGAAGATTTTGGTTTAAACAAAATCAAATAAAAAAAGACAAAAAGAATCGTTTTGGCATCGGAAAATAGGCAACAATTTTTCCGATATATAAACACACACACACACACACACACACACACACACACACACACACACACACACACACATGTATCTAAATTGGTTTATAAAATCTTCAAAGTTTGAATTATTAATATTGCAAATAAGCATCAAAAGGTCATCTTTTAGAATTTATTTTTAATATGACTAAATCTGACATTTTGTTCTAAAGATGCTGCTAGTTCTTTTTTTCTGTTTTTCTTTTGTATGGAGGAGGATTATGAAAAGAAATTCCATTTAAAACTGCAAGATTAATTTAATGATAGGAAATTGAATTCTAATATTCTAATAACTAATGATGAGACTGGTGGAGAGTTACCAATCATTGAATGTTTTTGTCCGACATCTAAGGATATTATTTAGACTAATTGGCAGTCAACAGTAACGGCAGAATCGTTTCTAGACTAACAAGAAATTTAAAGAATAATTTCATATATTCACAATCTATGTCCTAAAACATCACCCTTTGTCCATTATAATAAAAAGGATAACCAAAAACGTTTTGCAATTAAAATACAAGGCTAGCACTCATCAAATAAAGAACTGAATGAAAAAAAAATTTTTTTTAAATCACACACACACACAAACAAAAAATATGAAATTAAGCCAGACATTTAGTAATAGTAGTATTTATCTTAATTGATAAAATTAATTTTATTCATTAAAGCAATGATGAGGATAATTATCGGCTGTCTGCCGTAATCTTTCCATGAATACACTCACTATAAACATTTTTAAACCACAAAAAGTAATAGTTTATTTTTAATGGTTGCAATTTTTTTTCTTCATAGAATAGAAAAAATTAATTTTTTTATAGTTATTTAAAAAAAGGAAAGAAAAAAAAAGACATCTTTCAGATATAATAAAATAATTAAATTTATCTTTCAAATATAATAAAATAATTACCTTTTTTTTTTTTTTTTTTTTTTTTTTTTTTTAATTTTCTTCCTTTGAAGATTGTAACACTGGGTATGGGGTAACCAAACCAGCTGCCAATATTACCCTGCTTTTTATTGAAACCAACCGAGAGCTCTTTTTAGTATCCTCGTTGTTCCCTTAAGTGCAATTGTCTGGATCTCTGTTGCAGTTGGTTCACTCGGAATATTAGTTAGGTAGGACTTCAAGTTCTTCTTCATAAGCCCTGTTGTGTAGTTAAAGGTGAAGTTGAAGACAAGTTTAAATGGGAATCAATGTAAGATGGAGCCAGATGTGATTCTGCATCTAAAAAAATAAACTAGTTTGAAGATATTTTGAAGTCTTCAAATAAGTTCAATTACATTTTTCTTTTTAAGTTAATAAAAAATGGGAAAAAAAATCCAAAAAGTGTCCAGTTTATCATAAAGAATAAAATGGATTTCAAAATGTTTACAAATTTAACCAAGAAAAGTAAAGTCAAAATTAAAGTGGAGTAAAAATCATCTTGATAAATTAAAAATGTCCTAAGTTTAGAAAATGACTTGATGACGTGTGACTTGTGTAATCTGTCATTTTTCTTTATCATCCTTTAGAATTAAAAAAAAAAAGTAATCTAGAATAGAATTGTAATTTCCTCCGAAATTGTTTTTAACAAAATTATGAAAGAACTATAAATGTAAAAAAAAGATATCAACAAACTGATCCATTAAAACTTGAATATCATGACTATCTCAACTACCAACAGTTAAACTATTCAAAAGGATAATATGCAACCTATATGTTTGACAATGAGGAGAAACCATTTTATAGAACTTGATTGGTAATGAAATGCATAATTATGATTCTCAACCACTTTGGCATCATATGCATAAATAGGTTTATCGGTTAAATCATGTTTTAGCTTTTGGAGATGTTAGTGCTATCCCCCCCCCCCGAAAAAAAATAATAATATAAGAATTGTGTCAGACTAACCCTGAAAAGAGCATATACTGTTATGAAATGGAAGTTACTATTTTCCTCTTTTTTCTTCTCTTGTTATATGCATGCATAAAAAAGATTAGATAAGATGAATATATGTGAAAGTACTTACTGACATCTACTGATAAGTATTTGGCAGATGGAAATCTCTGCTTTTGTATAGTTTTACATAACGAGCTATCAAATGTAATACTTCAAATTAAATAAAAACAAGAAAAAAAAAACAAAACTATTGTCCTTTTCAACACCGGCTTATTTCCACTTCTGTGACCCCTTTTTGTATCCATCATATTACTTACAATCACGTTATTATACTTTTACCTTTTTAAAACTTTTTATATTGAATAATTTTAGTTGTGCAGAAAAATAGCATATTTTTCTATCTGTATGTCAATGACTTTCTATAACAAATGCCCTTTTCTTTTTTTTTTCTTCCTTTCATTTTTGTAGGATCAAGTGAAGAGTTATCTAGTAAGTTGCTTTCTTTTTCTCTATAAAGACATTTTTTATTTTTATTTTGTGTCTTTCAAGCTTCGTTGCATTTTGAAGCTGAAATTAAGTTTTTCTCGTTGGTTGTATTGTTGATTTCTGTTGTTGATTTACTTCATATAACATCGTCTATTTTTTTTTTTTTTACCTATGAGTTGACATACAAAGTAAAGGTGAACCTACTTGGATTTTGTAGATAACTTCAGTATGTTAATTTGGTTGAAATGATTTTATCATCGGGATGGTTTTCTTTAATTTGAATTCAAGTTTCAAAAATGTTTTTTTTCCCCCCCCCCCCCCCACCCATGTTCTAAACTTTGTAGCTACGTTTCATAGTTATGTTTCAGAATATTTGAAATGAGGAGTTATTTATACTTTAGTTTATTCGGAATACTGTTCTCATCTTAGATGTTATTCTCACACTGTTTTGGCTAATGTAATGTCTTTCTTCAGGTATGCCTTATTGAATTTTAGAGCTTTATATCTATAGGGTTCAGTGTTTTAAATTTCATTTAGATTTCCAAGTTCGATAAGATATGCCTGGAGAAAATTGGAGGTTACATCAGCTGAAACGTTTTGAGAATAGTAACCAAGATGACAATCCAAATGATACAAACTTATTTTAAATTTATTGCTCTTTTTTTCATCTATCTCCCAATTTCTACATCAACACAATTTATCCTTGCATGTTTTAATTTAGCAACGATTTCAGAGGTCTCAACTCTGTCGACATTGCTCCAATTTCATTAAAAAAAAATTCTTTATTTATGATGACTGTTAATGCTTTAATCTTAATTTTTTCCACATTTTAGGAAACATAGAATAAATATGTGAAAACAAACATCTTTAGTAACAAATTGCAAGCATTTACGTGCTTAAAAGAAATGCATTTTGAATAAATTAACGGATTCCTTATTGAAAATTACATAAAAATGAGATTCCATTTCATGTTTACAATTTTTTTTCAATAGTAGCAACTATTAAACTGATATAATCATTTGTAACAGGGAAAATGTTTTATAGAAAAAACTGTAGCTTGATTTAAGTACTATTAAGAATGTTAAAATTTTAAAAATAAGTCTTTTGCTATATTGTATAAGGATTAATGGCCAGACCATGGTAGGTGCGTATATGAAGTATATTTAGAGGATGATAATCAGGCAGAATGTATAGGTAACAAAATAGAAGAAAAAAAAAAGAATTTGAATAAAACGAAATGAAATTATTTTATATTTCAGCCTAAGCACAGGGTTTATCAAGTCAGCCTACATTCATACAATAGTGCTGTGGTGAGAGTAAGAAATGCCAAATGCAAGATAAGAGTAGTAGAGAGTTTGCCTTGAAGAAAAGGTGTTTGGCCAAGCCATAAATGTTTCAACATGAAAGCATTGGTTAATTGGAAAGTTCTCTATAGATTTGCTACCCCCCCTTTTAATCAGAAAATCTCTGCAGATGTCAACTATCCAATAATTTTATGTTGAAACACCCATCCCTTCCTACTATCCACATACCTTTTTATAACAGTTTCTGTTACTCTGCTACCTTTCATTTTGAACTTCTTACACTCGCGACATCATCACTATATAAATATTGACTCTCATTTTATGTTATTCATGATAAAGCCCTTGCTTGGGGCGAAATATTAAATCGTAACTTCATTGATTCAACTTTTTTTTTTTTGCTTATTTACTCCTTTTCTTTCTTTTTCTTTTTTTTTTTTGTTATATATAAATAATTGTTATCAAAGAGTAAATCTTTAACAAATTAAAAACTATTAAGAGGAGCAAACAAATGCCATATTTAAAGTTTTTCTTAATTTTCCCCTTTACCTTTTCTTATTGTTCTGATGATATAAAGTTTTATTCATCTTTCATTTAATATATGTGTATATATATATATATATATATATATATATATATGGCGCTAGTGCACTTACTGATCCGTGCTATTTTTTAAATCGTATTTCCAAGTTTAAAGTTTTATTATACGTTTTTATTTTTTTTATTCAATTGTAAGGTTAAAGTATTGAAAATACCCTTCCCATGTTAAGAATGTATTTTTAAACCATGTTTTTATTTCAGCACTGATCAATAAGTGCACTAGTACCACACATATATATATATATATATATATATATATATATATATATATATATATATATATATATATATTCAATAGCATAATGAAAAATGCAACATTAAACATTGTCAAACTTGGGAAAGAAATAAAGTATCGTCTGCTGTCTTGGCCATATACTCTAACAATCCACACTCTTGCATAATTTGGGGACTTTGTAGATCATTGGCTGGACTGAAATTTTATCTGCAACTTACACACAACGTTAATTAGACGAAGTTGTAAGAACTTCATACGTCAAAATTGACGGGAGAGTCCCCCATGATATATATATGTGTGTGTGTGTGTGTGTGTGTGTGTGTGTAAATATCTAGAAAAGAGGTAACTAGGAGCTATATTGTTGTAAATAAAGTCTGATTTATTTTATCATTTCTAAATTGCTTAGGATGGATGTTAAGATTAATAAGAGCCAATGTATTTCCTCCTAAGGTGGCTTACAATTAGCAAAATATTGATCGTAACAAAAAATAAGAACTGATAATTGATAATGTTTGTAATTTTTTTTTTTTAACTCCTTCAAGAATCCATCAGCAACCATTAAGATTCCAGTTTTGTCTACATCATCATTTCTTGCTTCTACAAATGTTTGTTACATGTAATTTTAGTTAATTAAAGCTTAATACATTTTATAAATAAATTAGTTTATTTGCTGTCTAAGTTAACCTGTTACATTAAATGCCAATGTTTAATATACATTTCATATTACTTTTAAATCGCTTCATATGTTAAACTTGATTTCCTTAAATTTTAATAATTAATTTTTATTAAAAACAAACCAAAACTTCTGCCAACTATTAACTACTCTGTAAAGAGAATTAAAGATATGCGTGAAATCACGTTATTTTTGCCAACGAGTTAGAATCCAGAACTTCGCAATGAACAAACTACTCTAATAGATTATTATAAATTTACAATACGCGTATCTCTTATTGTCATGCCTGGTAATTAAAATTGTTTATATTTGTTTTGTTACGAATCAGATGATATACATAGCAGAGCAAATATTTATCACACTTAAAAATGTTTGGAAGCCCCTCCCCCATTATGTTTTTGATGCCAATTTATCTCGTCTTATCTTATATATTTTAAATATCAAGATTCATACTTTTCTTTTAGCACAACTGAAAATGCTAAAAAAAAAAAAAAAAAAAAAAAAAAAAAAATCTAAACTCTAAATATTATGTTTTATATATGCAACTTTTTATTTATTTGAATTAGTGCATATGAAGCCTAATCTAGGTTAATATAATTCAGAGGTAAAACATCCAATGATTTTAACAAGGTTTATGCAAAAGTGCTCAATACTAAGATATAACAAGATATACTTTTTTTTTCATAAACATTTAGGTATCACTACACATACTCATAAATGTATAGCAATACTCAAATGTATGTGTGTGTGTGTGTATATATATATATATATATATATATAAGGTAAAATTAAAAGCCAAGAACAATGCGAGATTTTTTTTTTTATATAGAGTAAAATTAAATGCAAACAAAAGAAATAAAGTTCTTTTTTTTGTTGTTTGTTTTTTCTTTTTCACACAAATTTTAACTCTAAACAACAGTATTTTTTTTTTCTGTTGTATTCAATGGTGATATAAATCTCAATATATTTCAGACTTATTAGTCCATTTTCAAGAGAAGACAGCGGAAGAGTGTTCAAAATTGGAAAAGTAGCCGCAGAGTTTGCCACGTGATATCGCGAAATATAGAACAAAAAATGACGTTAGGAGAACGTTAAAATAAATCAGTTGATGTTTGAAATACTTGTTGCGTTTGTGAATCAAGGGAGATGACTATTCAAGCAAGGTTTTTTTTTTTTTTTTTTTTTTTTTAATTATTGTTTTTCTTATGTTTTAAACTTCTATTATAAAAGCGGAGCTCAATTCCAGTCTATTGTTTAGTGTGGGAGTATTTTTTGAAATAATTAAAGATTCGAGGATACGAAGTTGACCTACGTTTCTTGAAGAAGCAAGAATGTTGATGTGAAAATCTGGTTCTGAATTAATGCAAGTGCGAATATGTTTATAGAACGACGAAGCAGTAGTGTTTAAGTGCTCTTTAATGCGGTGATGAAGCAATCTGGTAGTGCTTCCGATGTAAGATGCACTGCATTTAGCGCATTGTAGGTCGTAAACAACGTGGTTCTTAAAGCATAAACCTGTGTGTGATATTGGGCAATTAGAGAGTGAACAAGGGGAAGGTGTATGCGATGGATGTTTTCGGTTGAGCTGTTGTCTTAAAGTAGATCCAGTGTGGATGAGTTGAATGTTGAGCCCCTCGCTGCGGATGGCTTTTCGGATTGAAGATGAGATTTTGTCACTGAGGAAGGGTAGTTTTAGAAAACAATTGTTAGAGAAGGGTCGGGTGTTGCGTTTTTTCTTTTTAAGTGAGGATAGGATCGTATTAGGGTAGCCGTTTAGTGAGAGGGTCTGTAGGAAATTGTTAGTGTGTGTATGTTTGTCGGAGATGTTAGTGCATTTGTCTTGTATGCGTGAGATTTCGGCATGTGCGTAGTTTAGTTTGTCCTTGAGAGGTAGCGCAGATTTGAAATGTACGAAGAGGCGTTTGCTGGCGGGTTTTCTGTAGAATTCAGTGCATATGGCACCATTTTTTTTTATTTGTATTTTAAAATCAAGTAGAGAAAGAGATTCCGAAGAGTCTGGATGTTCTATAGTAAATTTTAAGTTTGGGTCGGCGTTATTGAATTTGTGGAAAATGTTAATAGCTTCTTCGCGGGAGTATGTGATAATTAAAATGTCATCGATATATCTAGTAAAAAGGAGATAAGAATAGCAGGTACTAAGGGTGTGTCTTTCGAGTTTGTCCATATAAGCAATGGCAAGAATACCGGATAGACTGGAGCCCATGGGTAGTCCAGATACTTGTTTGAACGTGTTTTGTAGGAAATTTACCCCCAATCTTACCAGGAACCAATACCTCACCCTTAAATCCCTTAAAGACAAAGATTTAGTTTACTTACCCTCTGATAAGGGCAGAGAATTTTGCGTTATATCACAGGAATCTTATAACAACCTTGCTATAGAGCATCTTTCCAATACCGACCTTTACACCCCAGCACATAATATCACTGCTGCTCGTATTGAGAACAACATTAGCAAGACATGGTCTCAAATTTGTTTTAAAAGAAATCTCCCAAAACAACACAGACTAAATTTTATTACTAAATACAGCAAATTACCTACCTTTTATCACCTTATTAAAACCCACAAAAATAGCACACACACACAGATCAGACCCATTGTTTCAAGCGTTAACGGTCCCCTTTATAAAATCTCTTGGTTAATATCCCACCTACTTAAACCTCTACTCTCTACCTTCCCAGCCCATGTTAGTAGTTCCAACCAAGTAATTAACAGACTCAACGATCTACCACACCATCTACTCAAACTATACAGATACCCATTTAGCCTAGACGTCGTTTCTTTATACACCTCCATTCCTGCACATCCAGCCATTAATCTCATGGCAGACATTATAGCATCTAAAAACCCACAATGCTTCGGAATTACTCCAGGAGATCTCTTACAACTCCTCCGTATTATAGTAGACAACACTTACTTTACTTTCCTACAAAACACGTTCAAACAAGTATCTGGACTACCCATGGGCTCCAGTCTATCCGGTATTCTTGCCATTGCTTATATGGACAAACTCGAAAGACACACCCTTAGTACCTGCTATTCTTATCTCCTTTTTACTAGATATATCGATGACATTTTAATTATCACATACTCCCGCGAAGAAGCTATTAACATTTTCCACAAATTCAATAACGCCGACCCAAACTTAAAATTTACTATAGAACACCCAGACTCTTCGGAATCTCTTTCTCTACTTGATTTTAAAATACAAATAAAAAAAAATGGTGCCATATGCACTGAATTCTACAGAAAACCCGCCAGCAAACGCCTCTTCGTACATTTCAAATCTGCGCTACCTCTCAAGGACAAACTAAACTACGCACATGCCGAAATCTCACGCATACAAGACAAATGCACTAACATCTCCGACAAACATACACACACTAACAATTTCCTACAGACCCTCTCACTAAACGGCTACCCTAATACGATCCTATCCTCACTTAAAAAGAAAAAACGCAACACCCGACCCTTCTCTAACAATTGTTTTCTAAAACTACCCTTCCTCAGTGACAAAATCTCATCTTCAATCCGAAAAGCCATCCGCAGCGAGGGGCTCAACATTCAACTCATCCACACTGGATCTACTTTAAGACAACAGCTCAACCGAAAACATCCATCGTATACACCTTCCCCTTGTTCACTCTCTAATTGCCCAATATCACACACAGGTTTATGCTTTAAGAACCACGTTGTTTACGACCTACAATGCGCTAAATGCAGTGCATCTTACATCGGAAGCACTACCAGATTGCTTCATCACCGCATTAAAGAGCACTTAAACACTACTGCTTCGTCGTTCTATAAACATATTTGCACTTACATTAATTCAGAACCAGATTTTCACATCAACATTCTTGCTTCTTCAAGAAACGTAGGTCAACTTCGTATCCTCGAATCTTTAATTATTTCAAAAAATACTCCCACACTAAACAATAGACTGGAATTGAGCTCCGCTTTTATAATAGAAGTTTAAAACATAAGAAAAACAATAATTTAAAAAAAAAAAAAAAAAACCTTGCTTGAATAGTCATCTCCCTTGATTCACAAACGCAACAAGTATTTCAAACATCAACTGATTTATTTTAACGTTCTCCTAACGTCATTTTTTGTTCTATATTTCGCGGTATCATGTGGCAAACTCTGCGGCTACTTTTCCAATTTTGAACACTCTTCCGCTGTCTTCTCTTGAAAATGGACTAATAAGTCTGAAATATATTGAGATTTATATCACCATTGAATACAACAGAAAAAAAAAATACTGTTGTTTAGAGTTAAAATTTGTGTGAAAAAGAAAAAACAAACAACAAAAAAAAGAACTTTATTTCTTTTGTTTGCATTTAATTTTACTCTATATAAAAAAAAAAATCTCGCATTGTTCTTGGCTTTTAATTTTACCTTATAATTTTCTTCAACAATGCTTCAAGCAAACTACAACCTACTTATATATATATATATATATATATATATATATATATATAGGCAACTTTTAAAGATTCTATGGGCATAAAAGTTCTTTTACTAATCAAAAATACGAAAAAGACACATTATCACTTCAATATTGGAATTAATAAAGGAGAATAAAACTCCAAAGTTAGAATGGCAGATCATAAGAAGATCGAAAGTATGTAATTCATTACACGCACCGTGCTTTTTATGCCTTCATGAAAAATTAGAAATAACGAATTTTAAAGACCGGGAGAAACTATTGAACATTAAACAGGAAACAGCAATTTCCTGTAAACATTTCCAAATACATTCATTGAAAAAATTATGAGAACATTAACGAATTAATCATACCATCGATTTATATATTGTAATAGGCTTTATTATTTATTTCAGAATTTTAAATGCTAAATTTATGTATTAAATGAAATTAATTTTTAACGAAGAATCTATTAATTTTTATAAAAATAATTTTTAGTGAAGTTTTACTACGAATAATATAATTAGACTTAGTTACTAATATTCTTCACCATATTATAAGAGTAATGTGTATATATATAAATTTTCACGTTTGTTTGTATATATGTCGGTACTTTTGTATTATATAGAGAAATAGTGCTAAATTTATAGTTTAGTAATATATGTATATATTTATATCTCAATTTTAAGTGGAAAAAAACCTTAGTTAAATTTATTGATTGCTCTGATATTGGAGTAATAGTTCTAAAAATCCGTATTAACAAAACAAACAAAAAACAATTATAATTATAATGGTTGGAGCTAGAAAATTTAATGCAAACTTATAATAAATCTGCTTCAGAATTATACCTTGAAAAACCTAACATTATTTTGTGAATAGGTTATATTTGTTTTGATATAGGTTGTTAGTACCCCTCTTTCTGTTTAGAATGGTTCAACCCTGTAAAGTTGACTTTAATATAAAGGAATGGTCTTTATTGAAAGTTTCGTGGATGGTTTTTAGCCTGATGAGGTGATTTTCCCTGCTAGGGGGTCATTGAAACACGTTAGCTAATGTGTAGCCAATAGCTCTCCAACAATCAATATATTGCTGTGTTTCATGCATTGAGCACTCTTTGGAATGACATATTGTGTTATGAGTTACTGAAAAGATTCTACCAAGAGTATAATAATATATATATATATACACACACACAGCACAAGGTTACCAATTTTAAAATGAAACAATTATCAATTTATGTAAAGATTTCAGATTCCTTTTGGTATACTTTATTAGCATTTTTTTTTTTTTTATAAAGATAGCAGAAATAATTTTGTGTAAAAAAAAAAATTAAAATAAATAACCAATTTTGTTTATGAAAAACTTTGATCGAATGATAAATTTACTTAACGCCTTCAGTTATACTTTTTAAATGACACTTTTTGTTCATGTATGATAAATATCCAACTATTGATCTGCTATTGTTTTGATTGTTTGTATATTGAGTCTCCTCTAAGGAGAAGAAGCTTTTTCTATTCAGGTTTGAAGTTGGTTTTTCTTGTCCTAGGTGAATGCGGGGTAACAGACCTCATCAGCCCACTTTCAGGATGGCGTGTTAGACCTTGCGATTTTCAGCCCAATTCTCTACCATTGAGCCTTTCTCGCAAGTGGTCTTCTTATAAACCTGTTGAATTGCAGTCTACCCTCTGTTTTTGGTTTGCTTATATACTGAAAACCCTTTCCCACAGTTGATAACAATTATTATAATAAGGCTCGGAAAGAAGAGAAAATTATATTCACAAACACACACACTAACCACTCCAGATGTTTTTGTATTTCTATTGCACAAAACTTATAACCGATACCATTTAAAAGAAATGCTTAAAGCCTATTTTGTACATTTGAACTCTTTTTTTCTCCTCCTTTGATACAATTTGATATTTACCATTTTACTCCTGCCCTTTTTGTCTTCCCTTATGCCGTGTTATTGTTTGGAGACACTTGTTTTATAAATGCCATCACTTTTCTTTTCCTCCAAGAAAATGCACAGAATTCTTTCTTTGTTAAAAGCTTACAACATATGCCCCCCCCCTCTCCAATCAAACCCTTGCTACGTTTGAGAAGGTATTTATCTTAATATAGATAGTGTGTATTCTTAACTGTAAAATTGTTCACAACAGGAAGACATATATGCAAGTAAAATTTGTTTTGTAAAATCATATTTTTGCACTTGTGGTAATATGCTTTTGGATTTTAGTGTTAACTCTGTGTTAATTACTTATCCGTTATATGAAGTCGGATTGTAAAGTTCAGATGGATAGGGGCATCTGAATGTGGTTGTTTGTTCATATTTTTTCGCTAAGGAATGGAACTTTCATACTTAAGATGAGATATTTTAGAAACGATACATCTTTAAGCCACCCACCTCAAAACCTATCCAGAAAACAGTTACCCCCCCCTCTTATTTCTGAATACTTCCCCCTTCCTCTGTTCATCCTGAGGTTGGGGGGGGGGGTATCCGAGACGAAACAGTGAAGTGTTATTAAAAAAAATTATCAATAAAAGCTCGTCTTTATTCCATAGTATAAATAAAATCATTCTCTTTTTACATTAAATCCTTATTTAAAAAACAAATTTATGTAAATATTTGTTTACTCAACGTCTGGACTCACAAAAAGAAAAAAGCAGACTATAGCAAAGTTTAACACTTGAGGATTTTCTTTTTAATATTTGGTTGAACAGGCCAGAATTTATGGCATAATTTTTTTTTTTTTTCAAAATGACTTAACAAATAATTTATTTATTTTTTTTTATGGGTATAGGGGATTGGGAGGGCACTGCAAAATACTCTCAAAAGTATGTTTAAAATTTTTTGTTTTCTTTCATAATTTTTGTATAAATTCTAGTAATATATGCGATTCTTTTAAATATCTCACCTGAAACTCTCAAGGCAATGGATTCTTTATACCATAATCCCAACAACTTTGGTAAATATTATTTTAAAAAATCATTTACGCTGGTTACATTGTCGACATACTGCAGTAATTTGTTGCAGTAATGAATCTCTTGGTGAATAAATCACAATGTTTGTTTTGAAATAGTGCAATCAAAATATTGAACATTACAGTTTAATAGATGAGAAAACTCTATTGCTGCCAGCTAGATCTGAACAAAGTCTGATAAGCCATTGATTCCCTAAAAGGGAAGCCACTTTGCTCCCACATAAGGATTTTTTAATCAATAAAACAAATTATTCTCCAATTAACCCTTTCTTCTTTTAAAGAAATCGTAGATTATGTTTTTTCTTTTTTTACTAAAGGACACTTTAAAATAGGTTTCTTTCTCTTCTATGCTGATGAATATGAGTTAGGTTTTAAAATTAATAATCAAAAATATGGAATGAAGTAAAGAACACGAAGGGAGAAATAATGTTGCTTTAAACTTTTTAGAATTACATTTTATGTCCACATCATAATCTAAAGATTTGTAGAGTAAATAAATAAAAACTATTTGGATTGGTTTGGTCAAATGTTAATTGCAATAATTCAAGAAAAATCTATATAAAAACCAACTATTCGAGAATTGTTATATATAAACTAGCAGGGAGATTAACGTTGCCTGGGATTGAATGAGGATCAACAAATACTCTCCAGTACTTTTATTATCGAAATCGGTGAAATCACCAGTTTGTTAATCAAATAAATTTATTGCCTGCTGTAGTCGGGAACCCACCACAGTGCACCAGAAGGAAGCTCACATGCCTCCTCGCAGTGACTTGGTCAACAAATACACATTGCACTGCAGAGAGCCTACTGTTGATTTTATGAAATTATTTTTGAATGACTTGAGCCAAAGTCTTAAATGCAAAAGTTAAGTAACATGCTCTAAACAGAAACATTCATTTTGAACAGACCTTTGTCTTATCAAAGAACCTACTGTTGATTTTAAATGCCAGGCCCTTCTGCTTGTTTGGTGCTAAAAGTTCTCAAATGCACCTGTGATGTTAGGCTGTATAAAAGTGTCAACTTTTGTCAAAATCGAACGGTTCCTTCTTTAATAGGTTTTATCGATTATCGATACTTATCAGGTGTATTCTGATACAAAACATAAGCGCACTCCTAGACACATAAAGTACATTTGTGTGAAATTTCATAAAAATCGGCTCAGCCGTTTTGGGATCCATAGGCAACAAGGACACACACACAGCCTTTATATATAAGTAGATTAGTTTTTCCTTATTTTACACTGGTGACATTTATCTGCAATATTTGTGGCTGTGTGATTAGTGTTATGGCTACTGTTGTGGGCTTTGACACCAACTATGCCGTGTGCAAATCTAATATTAAATTGTGTTCAAACTACACCTGGATACTCTTGGGAATGATGTCCTTCCCCAAGTTATTACTTGTATTCAATTGTATACAATGTATTATTTACAAAAGGTATTTCGTTTTGGTATTAAATAGACAAAAAAGTTGATATATTATAAACCAAACCAATCATTAATGCTTTGTTATTTTATTACTAAGATTTTATTTTATCGACTTTATAATCCAGTCTTACTATTTTAATATATCTAGATACTTATTTACACTTTTTATTTAGTGTGTGTGTGTGTGGGGGGGGAATATTGCCCTTCTTAATCTTGGTATTTTATATTTCTAAATTGTAACAGATCTTTCCTCTGACTTTTGATGTTTTTCCAGCGTTTAAATATGTTGATTTTGTGAAATTTAATTTTTAAACCCTTTTTTAACTTTTTATAATTTTTTTTCTTTTATTTACCCCAAACAAGGCACATTGCCACTAAGATGTAAGGGCCTAAGGTGAATTAGGAGCAAGATTTATAGAGATATCTTAAGTTGGGAGTTGTGCATAAGGTGCTTGTTCGCATAACATTTAAATTTCTTCATATTGATACAATCAGGGAAGCAGGAAGGAAATTTCCGAGCAAGCATTTCAAGGATAAAAACTGTTAGAGTAAAAATTTTTAGGCATCTGAATATCTTTACAGTAGAAAAGGAGGGCATTTTGTTGCTAGATTTATTAGTCATGAGTATTTACATTAAGTTCATTGGAGCACATTCTGTTAAAGTATCTGTAAAACAAGCACATGACTGCAACATTGTGGCAATGGGGCTTGGTAGACGGTGTGTGACCTATTAGGGGTCTTTATTGATTTATTTTTATTACCTTAGACTTGTGGTTGGTCCATGAGCTCAGATTTTGCAACAAAACTCTATGCATGGGAAAATGGTGGCTTTGTAGAGATGTGGGATACTGGCAGGTCTGAGAATTTATTTTTAGCACAGTAGAGGGAACCCACCTTCTTTACAGCAAGTTTGATAGTATCTATTATATATTTGTTTCAATGTTATCTGTGAATTTTAGGCTGATGAGTTTTAATGTTGGGATCTAAGGAAAGATTGTACTTATAATGGAAATCGGTAAATGGAATTTTTTTTTATAAATTGTTAAAGGAAAATACCTTTGTCTTGGATGCCTACATTTAAGGCTATTATTTTGGGTTTAATTCTACTACTGACTAGAAGTCGATTTCTAAGGATGCAGCCATCGCCTTGGATATGTGTTTTTTTGTTCACATCAAGAATAGAGCATGGTGTCATCATGAACGAAATGGTCAATCAATTTTGGTGGCGGGCTCAGTGCATGTTAATGGGAGTAAAAAAAAAAAACCAAAAAAAAAACTCATGATGAAAAAACTAAAGTATTGGTCTGGGACAAACATTGAAATCTATTAGCAGGATAGATGAAGAAAAAAAATTTACACAGGACATGGATTGATTTATTTTGAAAACCCATAACAGAAACTTTTTTTAATGTAACTTTTGTCTATGAAACTACAGTAATCAATCAAATATAGGGAAAATCTCACCTTTATTTATTCATAATGCACAACAAAACTTTAAACTTTTTTTTTTTTTAAATTATAATATTATCTGGCATAATCACTGCAGTTCAAATAATATAAAATTGAGTTTCTCCTTGTGTTCATTAAAACTAAATCCTTTAAAATCTTTTAATTATCCCCATTATAAAATAAATAAATAAAGCAGCAATGGTCATGATAGTATTGGTGATTAGTTCACTCCATTGCTCAACTGCAGAAAGAAATGAAAAAAAAAATTCTAATTATTTAATCTTGCAGGAGTTATCCAACATAGTATTAAAAAAAAAAAAAAAAAAATTCAAATAAAATCAATGAAAAAGTGAGGAAAAAACCTTATCTCCATCAAAATGTTGTATTCCAACTCAGCAATTCGCTTAATTTATTCCACTTTGCCAAAAAATATCCATTTTCGTCTTCATTCAAAGAAGTTGATTGAAGGATCTAATCTGACCCTGATAAGAGAAATAGTTGCCAGTAAGGAAAGTGTTACCGTTATTTTTATTTGATCTTTTGGATTAAGGAGATATTTACCTTGTTCTTCTGTATATTGTACAAAGCAATGTCGGATGGCTATATATCTAAAGTTTAGTTTAATGTGCTTTCCTGCAGTGTCAGATGTAATGTTCATCTCATATTTACATAGTTTGTTGTTATTTATAAAAATCGAGATTTCCTTATATAGGATATTTTTAGTAATGAAGCTGATCGTAAGTTTTGCTCAATCATTATGATAAAATCGGCAGATGGGGGGGGGAGGTATACATTAACTGTGTTAGAAGTGTGATGTATAAAGTTAAATGGTGGATGTTCCTCTTTTTTCATTTTTCCCTCCTCCTCCTCCTCCTCCTCCTCCTCCTCTTTTTTTCCTTCCTCATTTGTCTTTTCCTCCTTCGCCTTTCCCTCTTCCCCTTTATCCCTTCCTTCCCCCTTTACTCCTTTCCCCCTTCCCCCTGTTTATTTCCTCTCTTTTCTCCCTTTTTATTTCCTTTTTATTTTCCCTCTTTATTTTTCCCCCCTTTTCTTTATTTTTTTTTATCTTTTTTCTCTCCTTTTTTCTCCAATTATCTCCCTCTTTTTCCCCTTTCTATCCCTTTTTTTTCTCCTTTTCCTTTAGTTCATCTAAAAGAAGAGTAAGAGAAAAGTGTTAAATACTGCAGCCAAATATTTATTTTTATCTAGACTTTAGGCCATGATAAAGATGTATCCATTTAATATGAGGAGGTCATCATGTCAGAAATGTAATAAAGTTTGTTTATTCTTTCTCTGGGGATTATTTATTCACTAGTTATACCTTCTTATGCGGTGTTGCCCAGGTGTCTTTATACTTCCCCTTTTTGTTTTGCTCATTGTCAAATCCTGTCACTTGGTTGTCTTTTCTCTCAAGTTTTTCAGTGTAAACAAACAAAAACAGCTTTTACAATCTCAGCTAGCATGATTGTGAAGGTTGAAGTTTTAACTGACTGATGCAGGGAGGTGAAAACTTGTTCTCGGTCTAGTGTGCCAGTGAATAGGAGTGGAGCATTTAAGAAATAGAAATGCTTTCCGGTAGATTTAATTTTGCAATTAATTTTTTTTTTTTTTTTAAATTTTTTTTTTACTTTCAACATTTTAAAAATTGTTTTATGCTCTGGAAATATTTTATTAACAAATTATTCGATTTATCGTAAATAATTTAAATAATAATAAAAAAAATGTAAATAAAAATAACAAAATTATGCTGATGTACAGACTTGCTTCATAATTTTATTAATGTAGATGACATCTGGTTTATTTTTTTTCACCCAAATTGTTAAAACTAGAAAATTCAAGAAACTTTGTCTGCTTTTAACAATTTGTCTTGAAAAAATATCAATGTTAATGTTTGTGTGAATTTTAACAATAAATTACTATTTCTAAACTGTTTAATTTTTAAAATAGACCCTAATAATAATATTATTAATGATTATAACACATAACTTGTTTTCATTAGATGTTATTCACCTGCTATATGGATTTCACTTTGCAATCTCTGATTGCATGAAACACAAATGATAGGTGAACCCAATAAATAATAGCTAATGTATTGAGGAGTATATAAATAATAATTGTATATTAAACTAAATTGTCAGATAAATTATTGAATGCATTTCTAAATGCTTCTCAGTTCTTTGTGTGATTGGTATCTACAGAGGTTGAGATTTTGTTGGGGAGGGGAACCCGGTTTCAAGTATAGAAACACACACACACACACACACACCATATTTGGCTTCAATCAGTGTTTGTAATATATAAATGGGGAGTTAAAAGAATAGAATAAGATCAATCCTTTAAGAGGAGACTTATTGGGATAATGCAAAGCTCAACACATTATTTTGGGGCTTATATAGAAATCAATAAGGAAAGAAAATGACGATATATATATATATATATATATATACACTTGTGCCCGATATTATTCATACCCCCCTTGAAAATTGAGTTTATTAGGTGTAACTTTTGTAAGAATTTATTGTTTACGTCCATATTGATACATATTCTTAATAAACCTCTTCTGATCATTTTCGTCATTTTAAAATGTCGGGATACTTGTAATAAAAGAAATATACAGCTATTTATAAAATCTGCAATGTTCAAAAATAATCATACCCCCTTATTTTTTCAGTATTAATCGAGTTTCTGACTGTTTGTTTTCTGTTTGATTCTTATTTTGAATGCTTTTATACAACCTTTGATTAATTTCATTTCGTTTTTTGCATTTTTCAGAAATTAAAATGATATCAACTGAAAACCAATAAAAGAATAAAAATTATTAGAATGAGGAAGAAAAAAGAGCTTAGTAATGATCTTAGGACTAAAATTGTGAATTCACATAAGGATGGTTTAGGTTACAAGTCAATTTCCAAGAAATTTGAGGTCCCTACAGCAACAGTACAGAGCATCATCAAAAAATTCCAGAGCCACCACACAACAAACAACTTGATTGGTAGAGGAAGGAAAAGGAAACTGTCTGCTAGAGCCACCAGGAATATTGTAAGAAGTGTTAATGCAAATCCAACCACCACTAATAAGGACATTTTAGAAAATCTGGAGTCTTCTGGCATAAAAATATCAAGGCAAACATTGCAAAGGACTCTGCATGAAAATGGTCTGAAAGGAAGAAGACCAAGAAGGACTCCATTGCACACCGGAAAACACCTTGCAGCACGTCTAAAGTTTGCTAGGACACATGTGAATTCTCCAGAGTCCGTTTTCTCTTGTATTTTGTGGACTGACGAAACAAAAATGTAATTGTTTGGCCATATGGATGCTTCTTACGTTTGAAGGAAGAAAGGAGAAGCTTACAACCCAAAGAACACCATACCCACGGTGAAACATGGTGGTGGTAGCCTAATGTTTTGGGGCTCCTTTTCGGCTAGTGGTCCAGGTAGTTTGGTCAAGATAGATGGAACCATGAAGAAGGAGCAATATTTGGAGATACTCCAGAAAAACATTAGACAGGATGCGGAGAAGCTCCATTTAGGACCAAACTGGGTCCTTCAACAGGATAATGATCCAAAACATACTGCCAAAATAGTCAAGAAATGGTTTGAGGATAATCAAATTAATGTTTTGGAATGGCCTAGCCAGAGTCCCGACCTGAACCCTATCGAAAACCTCTGTCACATATTGAAAACTGAGGTTAAAAAGCGGAAACCTAGAAATTTGAGGGATTTGGAGAACTACTGCATTGAAGAATGGTCAAAAATCAGTGTTGATACTTGTAAAAACCTTGTTGATAAATATCCCAAACGGTTACAGGCAGTTATTAAGAATAAAGGGCATGCTATTGACTATTAGTAAGAGAGGTATGAATAATTTTGAACTAGTGCCATTATTGTTTTTCTTTGTATAATGTTTCAAACTTGCATAATTTATTTATTTGTTGAGTTTAAATTAAATGCCTGTGCTTGATTTATTGTTTGAAATCCCTTTAATATTGTCTACCTTCTGGTTTGAGCAATATTCTTATAGAAATCTCAAAGATCCGAGGGGTATGAATAATATCGGGCACAAGTGTATATATATATATTCATTTATTCAATAAGAGTATACATGCGTTGGGTAAGTGAGAACTCTTTATACCATGGTATTTTGAAGCCTAATGCTTTTCATCAGAAGAGGAGAGAAGATGCTAGGTAACATAATAGAGATGCAATGACTAGCAATAGTTACATTAGGAGCGAAATAAAATATTGAGTGTTTGGGGGAACTAAATTGATCTGTGATATAGGAAGAGTATAGTTTTTATTTTATAATGCTGGTAGGTATATGGTATATGTCATAGTGGGTTTAATACACATAAACAAAATGTGATTAATCTCTTGGAGAGAATATAGGGTACGTTAATTGAAGGAAGGTGCTTATTTAATATAGAAAAGGTTTACATGAAATATGGGGTTTCTGCTATGCCGTTATATTTTAGAGGGGGTATCTGAAATTATAACAGTGCTTAAAAGAAATATAAATTATTAGAAATGATAGTAAGATAATAAATGTGAGGGGATAAATTATAAAGGATACAATGTAGATTTTAATTGAAAAAGATAGAGGCTAAATAAATGGTAGAATAAGGGGATCAAGATACAAAAAATATGGGTTGAGTAGATATAAAAATATAAGTAATAGTGATAATAGATAATAAAAGTTGTAAGAGATAGAAAGTTATTAAATATAGGAAAATATAAATAGGGGTTGGATATAAAAAATAAGTACAATAATATTAATGAAGATCGAAGTAGCAAAGCGATACCAAGAAAAACAAAATGAAAATGTGACAACAGAAAATATACAGTAGGAGAAAGTTCTTGGAAGCAAGGGGTGGAGATGTTTTGCAAAGTTTTTTAGGTCCTTTTTGAGTGCAAAGCAATACCGAAATGTTTAAAAAAAAAAAAATAAAATAAAAAATAATAAATAAATAGAAGTTCCTCTGTGAAAAATACAAATTCCGTCCAGATTTAGATGGTAATTCAAGGAAACGTGTCACTGTTGGTAGTGGAGAATTTGCAATATTTTAGGATATTAAAGCTGGAATGAGAATGAATCGATTGAATTCAATTCTAAGACAACTTTTGAATTACAAGTCATTAAAAGTTGATGGAAGACCGTTTTGATGGAATTAGTTATTACTAGGGCTCGGACAACATATTTTTTTCATTGTTTTGACTCTCGAGTGTGTATCCGTTGATATCTTATATGCTTTTATAGAGTGATGTGATTCTCAGATGATTAACTGTGTCTGTGTTGTGTATATACTTGAGTCAAAACAATAAGAATATTCTGTTGTCATAGCCCTAGTTACTACTGCACACTAATGTTTTAATTCTAACATTTTATGAAATTTACTTGCTTAATACGCATCCAACTTAAATAGTTGTTAATGAAATTTTTTATTAATAACATTAAAGATGCTTAGATTGCTTTTCTTCCACTGAACACATTTCATCTGTATGAATGGGAGAAAGTGTGAGAAAAAGCAAATGATGAAAGGAGTGGGATGATGTAAATAATTGAGAGAGAGAGAGAGGAGCATGGACGAACATACGTAAATGCATGTGAAATGACGTCACTGGGAGAGAAAAAGGTTATAAAAAAGAATGATCACGTTAGAGACGTGGATAACGCTCGTGATAACATGCAGAGCATAAAGGACGCTGGAGAAGATTATCATGTGAGGGAAGTTACAGGGGTAAAGAGAGAATGAGGAAATAAAAATTGTTGCTACAAAGAATAAGCGAGTTGGCGTTAATTCCTATTCTTTGTCTTCGTCTCCTTTGTGACTGACACAGTGTGTGTTCGTTCCCGAACAACGTTACATATGACATGGTCATGTATTATTTTAAGTTGGTAATCTTAGTAAAATTGTGATTCTCAACTAATTTCAAAGTTAAAACGTTGTATATTTAATCTATTATATAACAGGCAAATGACTATGGCCAGCTAAAACTTAAAAAAAAATATACAACAAACACACACAAAATGGTTAATTTTTAATCAACATAAACCTGAATATATAGTATCTAAAAATTAAAAACAAATAAATGAAAACTATTATTCTGGAGGTCAAATTTCCATTTGTATTATTTAATGTTATCAAGATGTACCCACATCTTTTAATGTAAAGAAAAGTAAATTTTCTTTTTTAGTTCCTTTATGCCAACTCGTGTGTGTATCCAGAGGGAGGAATGAGCTAGACAAAAAATAGAGGAGGGTTAGGAAGAAAACGAAGAAAGAAGAAAAAGGGGTAGACGTTGTAATATATGTAATAAACACTAACTCACGGGCTAAATATGGTCAGTAAATATAAACTGTTTTAACAAAAGCTTAAAAGAATATTTTAAGTGCTAAAAATGATCAGGGGTTAAAAAAACTGAAGGGAGTTAAGTATTCAATCTTTACAAGAAATCGCATGAACTGAAAAAGGATTTAAAATAAAATTTATGATTATAAAAAAAATAAATAAACCTAGATTTGTATGAATCGATACAATGTGACTTTTTGACCAATTCAATTCTATTGTTTGTATTGGTTTCCCTAATCCGTTCTAGAATAAGGTACTTACAGGAGGGACCATAAGAAGCTTGATGGAACCGACAGGGTTAAAACTTGGCACTCCAGGTTGTCGGTTCACATCGGTATCTACTCCAGTGTCAGCTCCTGGTAAAAAAAAAAAAAAAGTTCAATTTCTTTGGCTCATTAATTATAAATATTCTTTTTCCTTTTCTCTTGATGTTTATATTGAAAACTAATATTAATAATCCATGTTGTTGGTAAGATTATTATTTATGAATTTTTGGCAAGTTTTTTTTTTTTTTTTTACATATTAAAATATTATGAATGCCATAGGAAAATTGATTTTTTTTATTCTATTTAAAAAGTATTCAATAACTTTTAAAGAGATTTGGTGGACTAATAAACGAGTTTAAAATAAAATAATTTATAATTAAAAAATGAAAAATAGAAAAGATTTATTTGGTTCATTGATCACTAGAAAAGATTGAATACTTGAAAACCAAGTAATAAGAGATTGTTACTATGACATCGTTTTAACTAAATTTTTAATGTTGCTATGAGAAAACCACTTCATCCGGATTATTGAAAAAAGTCCAGTTAGATGATCCACTTTGTCATTGTTTTTATTTAGTATTTACTATCACCTACACAGCACTGCCTGGGAGTTTTTTTTACTTTAATTTTTATTTTAACTCCCCTCCTCCATTATTTTAAATTCATTTCTTATAAAAAATATTTTTCTGAAAGAGGGAAAGAAAAATCGATCAGACGTCTTTTAATTAAATATTTTTTGCTTATTTTTCCAATAAAAAGAAGGGGATTTTGAAAGTAAAAAATAATCGGGGTATCGTTTTCTCAGTAAATCATTAATTAAACAATATTGCTATAAATCTATGACTAGAGTTAAAAGATAGGTGTTCTTGTCTAGAAAGATCGAATGATAAAACTGTTTACAATATCAGGCAGATCCTTAGTGAAGATTTACTTGAGGAATAGAGGAAGGGATGGTGGTGAACTGGCTAAACTTTGGTGCGTGAGGTAATTGAGAGCATTTCAGAAATGAAATTCATTTTGGTGTATTTATCTAAAAATTTCACTTTATCTTCTGCTGTTGTGGTTTTTAAGGTAAATAATTCATTGTGTAATCATTAAAGTTACATTGAAGCAACATACATTTTTTTTTATGCATAAGCATTACCACTTATCAAGGCTCAGAAGCCACTCGAGGATAAGGGTTAAAGAGTGTACAGTAGTCAATTGGACAAGATAGTAATCGTTAATAATGGAAATTCATTAAATTTGTTAACTTAAGTGGAACGGCTCATCAAGAACTTGTTTACGTTGGACTTGAAGACAACCATATTGTAGTCAGCTGGAAAGCAGGAAAACGGAAGACAATCCCACAGGCGTGCAGTTCTAAGAAAGAAGCTTTGTTCATGAAATTTACGTTTAGGTTTAGGCGCAGATAAAGAGTAGGGGGAATTATTGATAGTGTTTTCAGCTAGACGAGCATTTCTTGTGAAAGTTTGACGAGGGGGGACCATAGATTGAAGCTCAGTGGAACACTTGCCATGAAAATAATACAGCAAAGACAAACTCACAGCATCTCTTTTATGAGAAAGAGATTGCAGGGAAGAGAAAGTGAGCTATGTGTGCTACATTCAGCTTTTTACCAGATTAAAGTAAGAGGTTGATCAGCCATACACGTAGGTTTACAAGTTTTTTTTTGTTTTAAATTCAAGCATAAGGTCACTTACAAATGCCTTTAGAAGGTATTATCTTAACTATTATATAAAAGGCATAATGTGTTTTAGTATGTGTGTGTTTGTATATCTGCAAAAAACTTTTGATGCATGCAACCAATACTGACAAAATTGGTTTCATTAGAAAGATGATTTCTTGGATGACAAATATGTAACAATTAGTCCAAAAAAATTAAGTCAACTGGGCTGTTTTTTGCAAGGAGAGTTCAGTTTTTGTGTTGAGATATTTTGCAAAGTTATTCACGCCTTGCGGTCTCAACATACGCTTAAAACATTTTGAAGGCCCGTGACGTCACAAGTCTGCCATAGGCGAGACATCTAGCGTGTTAGCTTTTTTCACCTCATTTTCCTCTTTCGTGTTACAAGTTTTAGCCTGGTTACTGTTGCTATTTTTTTAAAATTTTATTTATTTTTTTATTTTAGGGGGTTGGTTGTTCAATAGCCTAACTATACCACCTCTCCACACCTGGGCAACGCCGGGTACCCATGCTAGTTTTTTTTTTTTTTCTTTTTTTATCAGATGTTTTTTATACTTAATTTTAAGTCCAATCTATGAGAATTAAATTGATTAAACAGTTATGCACTATTTTTTTTTTTTTTTTTTTTTTTTTTTAATGATAAGTTCAGTTCATACTTATAAAGGGGGGTGGGTAGTTGTGAAAGGTCAGCAAATACAAAAATCTGATTCTAGACTGTTAAAAAAAAAACAAAAAAAACCTCTCTCCTCCACCTTAGAAGAGATGAGGTTTTGCTGACTCAACTACAAAGCATCTGAATAATAAACAATATTACAAAGTCTGCATATGTTAGATCCTGTCTCCTCCAGACCTACTGTCTCTTCATGTATACTTGTTTACATGATATCACGTCAGATCTTCTGAACCATTTTTCCTCAAATATGGATTGTCCCATTGTCTGTCCAGTTTTTGTCGATTTCCAAACATTTAATTGCTAACATTTCATTTTTATATTTTTTCTCCTTTGTCCAATGTCCGCCTTATTGATGCCACATGTTAAAGAATATTCTGACTTTCCAAGTTCCCTCCAGTAATATTCCTTTTGCATTTTTTCACCTTTAGTTATTATTTTTGTTCATGCATGACTTAGAGTTAAGATGATGTTGCTCATAGTTATAATCTGCATTGCCCTTTGTCTGCATCATATTACAAATCGTCTGGTATCTGTAACATTTCGGACGGAAGACTTCTCGTCCAATCTGTAATGCCACAAGATCATATTTTCATGATGAATCTACGAAATTAGTTCTTGAATTTTATTAGAGCCTTTTCTTTATTTGAAAATTTTTTATTTTCGATTTAATTTGATGACTGAATAGATGGAATAAAAATGTAAGAAAAGTATGTTATATATGAAATTGTCAAGAAATAACTCTTTCCTGTTTTAAAGTTTACAATTTAAAAAATATATATATTTTAATGGCGATGCCTTCTTTAGGCTAGGATGAAAATGTATTTGCTCTATCCCCAGTCAGAGAAGGATACATCCTTCTCGACTAGAGAAATTTTTATTTTTGTCCCATTCAGATTGCCCCTTTTTGGGTAAACAGGATATCTCCCAAATTCAAACTCAACCATGTCTTTATTCTGGTGGACACACCAGTAAATGAGGATTACAATTTTGATATTATGCATAAGTAGATGTGGCTTCTCAAGCTTTTAACGGCCATATCCAATTTAATTAGTAAAAAAAAAAAAAAAAAAAAAAAAACGGTTTTTCAAGAGTACTTTTAATTACAAATTATTTTCTTTTACTTTGCATATAGTCAAACGAAAATCAATATTACTATTTTTATGTAAATTTTAATTACCTATATTTTAAATTTATCTTTCAGTTTAATTGATAAATTATTTAATTCTTAGATTGTTGAATATGCCCCTTAAATTTAAAAAAAAATGTTTTAAGAATTTAATTTTTTTCTTTTAAAATCATTTTATATGTAACAGAAGGTGTGAGTTAATCACATCGATTTTTTTTTTTTTTTTTTTCTAAAATGAAAAAATATCAACTTTTTCCCCTTTTTTCCAAAGAGATATGTGTATGGCATTCTATAGTATAAATTCTTGAGGTACCTACTATGAAGAATTACCTTGAATTACATTTTAATGAAAGATGTTCCATCCAACCATTTTCTGGGGAATGAGAAAACTAACAATCCCAAGGCTTGATTGAAGCCTTTTCTTTCACTTTTTTTTTTTTTTTTTGTCCAAAATTGAGAAAATTTACCTCTTGCTTGTTATCCTTTCCTATAAGCATTTATGAAAATTACTCCTTTTTTTATTTTATTTATTTATTTTTTTTAAGCTATTGAAGGCCCTAATAGCATATAATTCTGTACATTTCTCTAACTCTCCTGAACAATACCGAAGTGTGTTCGTTACAACTCTACTTTCAACCGAGTTGTTGTTTGTTTCGTTCACCACACTCTTTTCTTCTACCTCTTCTTTTACACACGTCCGTTCACTTTAGGGACTAAAAATCGTCTGCCCTCCCGCTTTCCTTTTCTCGTTATTTATGGAACCAGGGTACGAGATTCTCCGAGACTTTTTTTTCCACATAAAAGCCTGCGGGCGCCATCTTGATTCTCAATTTGTGCTCTGCGGGCACAAACGCGCAGCCGCTTTAACAGTAATACCCCCCCCCCCCCCGATCTCATGATCACAGAGACGGCAAGGGGGTGGCGATCGCCGCCATCAGGTGCTTCTGCGAAGGGGGACAGTGCTGCTCTCATCTTCGTGTGCTCTCTCATCCACCGCCTCATGATCGGGGAAGGCTTCATCTTCGTGGAGGCTACTGATATCAGAATCACTGCTTGATAGGGATGGTGCAAACCAAAGCAATGGTCCACTCATCTCGGAGTCAGTCACTCTCATCATCCACTGGAGGTGGTACATGTGTCGCCGGCCGTAGGTCCCTAACGTGACTGGGTACGCGATCAACCTGGACACACTGCTGACTCACCACATCGGTTACTGTGCCCCGTTTATACTTGTCAGTACATCGGTTTCCTGGCGGCTCCACCCAGACAGCATCCCCTTTGGCATATCGATTCCATTCTCTCAGTGACCATAGTTGTATCGGGGTGAATTCCTTTTTCTCGGACACGGTACTGATAGATTGCGTTTGCAGGCGCCGTTCCTAGAGAGATGCCATCCTTCGGCATGAGATTATACCAGTACACAGCTTCTGCGATGGTGCACTGCTTCCTGGCTGCAATTAATTGTTTTGATGCTGCGATGGCTTCTCTCAGCTATACCATTTCCAGAAGGCACATAAGCGCATCTAAGCCGTAGCCACACACCCCATTCTTGTAAGAGCTGCCTCTGATGGCTGCAAAAGGCTGGGTCGTTGTCCGTCAGCACTTCATCGGGCGCACCTCTTTCACAGAACACGGATGACAGCTGGTGAATAATGCTGCAAGAGTCCTGGCGCCCGAGGAGTCTTCAGACCGCGAAACGTGTAGGCCCGCAATCGATGAGGGTAAGGAAGTGGTTGCCACGGTAGTGTGTGATGTCCATGCCCACTCTCTGCTACTTACCACTCACTCCCAACTCCCCTTTCTTCCATCGTGCTGGAGCTGGGTCGATGGATTGGCGGGCCTTGCAACTTTCCACCACTCTCCGGATATCTTTTTTTTCTACTCCTGGATCCATCATCTTGACAAAGTACAGTGTCTGCTTAATGCCAGGATGTCCACACTGTCGATGAATGTCCATGATGTGTTCTGCATCCACATTACACACAACTGCTGCACACGTGTTTTGCAGATTATCAGAATCTCTCCGAGCACCAGCCAGAAGCCATCGTTGAGGGACTCTTGTCAGAGCATCTGCTCTGTTGAGCGAAGACCTGATCAACACTACGTCCACGGTCAGGTCGTACTCTGTGATGGTGTCAACCAAGGTGGCAAGCCGTCTTCGAATTAACATCTCACTCGATGCTCGTGTCGTCAGCCATGCTCTTCCACTTAATGCATCGGTTATCCACCGATGAGTGCATGCCGAGTCAGTCATGATATTTAGAACCTTGGCTTGCCATTGAAGCACCAAGTTAACACCCTTCAATGTGGCATCAAGTTCGGCCAGGTTTATGTGCCTCGAATCATTCTCTGGCTGAAGCCAACAGGCATCTTCAATAATGGAATCATTAACTGCAAGGGCAACTCCAAGGGCCAGTGAACTAGCATCCACCCAGACCGTGAACTCCTTCCCGCTGACACACCACTTTCCCTGAACAGGGTCATCGCTGGTCACCCTGGACACAGTCTCTGTCAGCATGCTCCTTAGGGTGACATCGTGTACTGCATTGTCCCATCCTGACAACATGGCTGTTGCACGTCTTCTTATGGCCGCCATGGCCACCTTGAGCCAACCACACACAGGGAAATGGCCTACCATCTTTCTACAAAGCGAAAACACTGTTCGTCGAGTGATGTTTGATGGGATCTTGAGGACGTGACTTCCTCTTCTCCAGCAAAGTCCCTCCTTGCTATTGCGCACGTGCAGGCCGAGAACTTTTGCTCCATCGCACAGACGCTCTGGTTCCTTACATGTCAGTCCAAATCTCTCAAAGTGCTTTCTAACCGATTGCGCTGACATGAGGCTCTCATTGACGAATATATCATCGATGTATGAGGATGTTGCCTGTTGCACTGCCTCATCTTGCTGCCGGATAGCATGCATGATTGCTGTCATAATGTCTGGTGCCACATTTAGACCGAACCCTAGCCTGGTTAGACAATATCGGGTTCCTCCAATTTGCACAGTCTGAAATGGCCACAATTTCCTCTCAATGCGTATTTGCAGATAGGCCCTGCGTAGGTCCAGAGTTGCCACGTTCGATCCTTGCTGTCGCCACTCCCTTAATTTGAGTGCACACACACATCAGCCCTTGCCGTATATGGGTCAACATGCTCATTGAGCTCCTGGTAGTCTAGGACGGGGCGGACCTTTTGTTTGGTCCCTTGTACGACGGCCATCAAGGGAATCAGCCCTCGCGGGGGGGGGGGGGGGGGGGCCAAGCTCATCCTCTGGGGCTGGAAGAAGCCAGCCATTGTCGATCCACGTCTGCAGTTCTTCTTCATACTGTTCCCTTAGCCACATGGGTGGGGGGATATTCCGATAACCGGTTCCGCAAGGATATGGGTGGCCGATCGTTTGACGACTTCCAAGACGCCGTCCATGCATTGGTGTTTCTATCATACTCTGCACGAAAGTCGGGCTTGTCGAGAGTTATGGCAACACAAATGTGTTCCTCACAATGGGAGAACTGTACCTTGCCGGTTCTGTCCACAGTAATTCCACCCAGTTGTGTAATCGAGTCCATACCTAGGAGTAGGTCGTACCCGAGAAGCTCTCCCTCCACAACCAGGGCTCGCACGGCTACTGCAGGCCCGTTGTTGATGCTTGCGCGGATAATACTCACCCCACCAGAGGCTAGTGAACCTCTGCCTACAGTTAGTACCGGAATTCTCTCTGCTTTCCAAGTGGCACAGCATATCTTGCTCACGAGAGTCTGGGTGCACCCAGTGTCCACAAGTGCGAGGCGCTCGCTTCCATTAATGTGTATGCTTACAGTAGGTAGCGCCCTGCTCAATGATGATCTGGGGAGAAGACTGGCGCTGTAGCTTCTTCCCCTTGCCCGTTTCCCCGACAGGTGCGGGCCAGGTGTCTGCGTTTTTTGCACTTGTAGCACTGCGGCCCGTCAAGTTTCCAAGTTGGTTGACGTGACGAAAGACAATCACTGGCCAAATGGTTGGGTCCTCCACACTTATAGCAGGTTGTAGCTGAGCCCAGGTCCTGCAATCCAACCTGTGATGGTTGTACAGCTGCCGCTTGGTCTATAGTGTTAGGGCTTTTATTTATTATTGCTCGTGCCCGCGCCAATACTTCCGATATGTCCACTCGTCCATTTGGGATGAGGCACGGAGCAGATCTTCCACATTCTTAGGTAATCCTGCAACAAAGGCGCACACCAAGCCTTTGTCTGACATCTGTCCAAAAAGGATCGATAGCTTTTTTAGTTCAGCCAGATACACATCCACCGTTTCCCCGGGATGTAATTTTCGGGCCGTGAATTCTTTCCTGGATCTAATGCAAATGCTGTAAAAAGGGCGCGCTTGATGCAGGCGAAATCTGTTTTCTTCTCATCAGCCAACTGCTGGTATACTGCATATGCTCCCCCAGTGAGGCGCATTGAGACCACGCATTCCATACGCTTCAACCCACTGAGCTGACATATTAATTCTGCCTTTTCCACCCATTCCTGCACTGAGTGATCAGTGCTACTGCCATCAAACAGGGGAATTAGCTTGGGGTCAAATCCTGACGTCATGCCGAAATAGCTTGTGTTCATTACATACAACTCTACTTTCAACAGAGTCGTTATTTGTTTCGTTCACCACACTCTTTTCTTCTACCTCTTTTACACACATCCGTTCGCTTTAGTGACTAAAAATCGTCTGTCCTCCCGCTTTCCTTTCCTCGTTATTTATGGAACCAGGGTACGAGATTCTCGGAGATTCCCCGAGACTTTTTCCACATAAAAGCCTGCGGGCACCATCTTGATTCTCAATTTATGCTCTGCAGGCACAAACGCTCAGTCTCTTTAATGGTAAGCCAATTCTTTCTCCACCCTGAGCCAACCGCACACAGGGAAATGGCCTATAAGCATTTATGAAAATTACTCCTTTTTTTATTTTATTTATTTATTTTTTTTTTAAGCTATTGAAGGCCCTAATAGCCTATAATTCTGTACATTTCTCTCTCTCCTGAACAATACCGAAGTGTAATATTAAACTAGCAGTAGTGTATAATCATAACCTTATGTTTTACTTTTCATTTGTTCCTTTTAGCATTGTTTTCTTATTCCCTTATGCAACTGACTTATTCACGGGTTTCAACTTTTTTTGTTTTTCTAACACCTTCCTATATATTTGTATTATAACATTTTTTAAATTCATATTTATATGATATGCCTGTATCATCACTGCTTCTACAGATTTAGTATTATTAGGCTTGGTTAGTGCTCAAGACAAACACAGAAATATATATTTTACAGAGATGGGGTGTTTCCACTTTTCAGCAAAATTCCATTTTGTATTTTTTCTCTTAATTTTTATTTTAGTTGAAACTAATTCAGGTTGCTCGATATTCTTCCCTTGTTTGACAGTAGTACACCCCTGTCTTTACCAGCAGATCACTACCACTGTCAAATAAAGAATCTATCAAGCATGTGTAGGCTGTGTGATGATGGATAGATGTGAAACCTAGCTAATAATGAGGGTTGAGGACATGCATTACATAGAGAGAAAAGATAGATGTGGCATGTACGTCTTAGATGTGTTCAGAACAGGAGACTTCGATAGTTTGGCCACATTGAAAAAAAATGGATGGAAGTTCTTAGATCAGTTGATGTAGAACAGTTGAGGTAGCAGGTTCAGTTCACAGGGAAAAGTCAAGGAAAACATTAGAGGAAGTGATAAGAATGGACTTGAGAAAGGAGGATTAAAAAAAAAAAAAGACCTAACCAAAGATAGGTTAGTTTGGGAGTCAATTTCTTAAATCCATCAAACACATGCCTGCATCTAAAACAGATGTTAAACTATATGATGGTGATTGGGGAATAGTTGTGTTCATGCTGCTCTCTCTCTCTCTATACACACACACACACACACACACACACACACACACACACACACACACACAGTGGATGGATGAACCTCTGGTTGCTCAATCTCGATTTCAACCTTTTTGTCGTTTTTTACTCACATCCAGGGGTGATAATGGCTAAGTGGTTAACAATGTAAACTGTAAGCCTTTCTGTACCAAGTTCGAATCCAGTTACTTTTACAAGGAACTTTCATCAAGCCTGCACTTGTTTAACCTCCTTGGTAGGAGTTACATAATTACTCGCATCCACGAGTTTATCTGGGTCATCCTTATTATAAAAATATTCTTTTTTAAATGTTTGTAGTAAAATATTTCAAATCCCTATTGGTGCATGCTAATGATAGTATCAATAATCATGCTTTATACTGACATGATGTCCAAAAATAACATCGCATGATATTTTTGATATTGAAAAAATTAACTTACTAAATCCTAAATTATGAATACAAATGTTAAAATAATAATTTATGTAATCTATTTGGAAGTTTTGTTTAGTAACAAACAAAAAAATCCTTTTGTAAATTTTAGAAAAATTAATTTTGCAGCTTTTAGTTATTTTTCAATTAAGTCTTTTGCTTACTGCAAATCCTATACATTTTGTTATCAGTGCAGACCAAATAAGACACGGATAATGTGTTTCATTTAAAAACACAAAAAATAAAACATACTGTTAATTTATAATTATTTTTAAAACATTTCCTTTAACATGCATCAACTTAAAAAAAAAAATTAAATGATGAAGAAACCATTAATGTCTAATCACATTTTCTTAATGTATTACATTTTAATGATTGCTTTTTCTTTAAATTCTTTTAACATAATAACTTTTATGTAAAATTTGAAATGGGATTTGACAATGTTCATTAAATAAAATGATTGTTATAAAATACACCAAATAAAAATCAAATTCTAAAATACTTTTTTTTTATTTTTGTAGAAGGTATACCTCAGGTGTATTACTTTGGCCCATGCGGACGATATAATGCCCTTGTGCTGGAGTTACTCGGGCCAAGTCTGGAAGATTTATTTGACCTGTGTGAGCGACGATTTACTTTGAAAACAGTCCTTATGATAGGGATTCAGCTCGTAAGTATTGATCAATTATTTTCTTTCTTTAATGTTTTTTGGTTTTCCTTTTCTGAATAGAAACCTGGTTCAATTTGTATTTCAACAAGTACAGAAAGATAAATTGTGGTGCAGTGAGAAAGATGAATTTCTTATCTGCGTTCAACCGTCTAGTGTCCAACACAGATCCTCATCGAACTTTATGAAATGTTGGATCTTCCTGTTAATGATGTAATCCTATATATAAATTTCTCTCTGGACCAAATTACTGTAGGTTTGCAACAACAGATGCCACATAGAAATTTATGTTTACACTATTATCCACTATTATTTTTTAAAAACTAGATAAACCTTTCTTTTTTACGTATGATTGACAGAAATTCTTTATGCGCTAAATAAAAAAAAAAAAATTAAAACAAAAAAACAGGTTAATCGATTAATAAAGCCGACACTCGTACTGTCTATTACTAACTACCGTGCTAAATCTTTTCTGTGTACATACATCGTACTTACTGTTTTTTTTTTTTTTTATAAAAGACAAAAATTCTTTATTTGGATGCTAAATAAAGATTAAAAAACGGACTAAGTGATTATTGTAGCTGAGACCCGTGTTCATAACCACTATTTTTCAATTTATATAGTTAAAAATATTGTGTGATTTGGAAGCCTTTAAACTGTCTACAATTTACAGTTTATATAATTAAAAACTTTATATGTGATTTGGAACCTTTAAACTGTCTATTCCTGGCTATTTGCAAAGTGTGTGTGTGTTTTTTGCGTGTTTTTTTTGTGTGTGAGTGTATGCATGTGTTATTTGTGTGTGTGTGTGTGTGTGTGTGTAAGTGCATGTGTGTGCGTTTGTTGCATTAACCAGACTATGCCACAGTAACACATGGTTGTGCGAGTACAGTTAGTATTAAAAGTACATGCATATGAGAATTACCACTGTAAACCAACGGGAGAGTCTATTAAGCGTGCGTATGGAAGTGAAATCTGGTCAGTGAGAGTTGAGAACATTCGTCGGATGGAGAGAAATGATGAGAATGATACAATAAATTTGTAATTCATTTAAGGCTAGCTTAGGTTTGATGATCTGAGAGAAAGATTTAATCTGCACAATATAGGAAGATGTCTGCAGAAGAAGAGTCTTCGATGTTATTGCTACATTCAAAGGATTGATGAGAATATTTAAGGTAGCAGGTTCAATTTACAAGTAAAAGGCTAAGGAAAACAAAGGAGAAAATGATCAAGATAGTGGAAAAAGTGAGGAATAAAGAATTGAGCAGTAATAGGTTAGTTTAAAAGATAATTTCTGAAAGTCGTCCAACACATGTCAGCATATAAAACGGGCGTAAAACCGAAAATGATTATATCACTTTACCTACACCCTGATCTCACATTTAATCAATACCGAGTACATCTTTCATCATCCCAACTCCAAACATTGAATATCAAATGTAAGGTACTGGTCCAAAATCTGACCTAAGATTGCATCAGTATCTTCCAACCATTTATATTAAGCAGCCTGAAAAGTTGATGGAAGCACTGCCAGACTATAAATTGAAAATGCTGCAAACTGTAAGATAAGAATTACTGTAGGTTTATTTTATAACATATTTGTTCTTTTTATTTTCAAGAAAAGAACATTTTCTATTTTATTTTTTTTAATTATATGAAAACTGGGGAGCAACTGTGAATGAAACTCAAATGTTTCTTTTCATGGAAAGTATCTAAGAAAAAAATTTCAATAGAATAAGTGTTTTTAAAACAATCTTATTTTTTCATGGAAACAACAATGATTGAAAACAAATCTTTTTTTTTTTTTTTTTTTTCTTCATGAAAACATCAACTGATTGGCTAACTGACTTAGCTTCTTGTGTGTGCTTTTCCTGCAGCTTACTATAAACTGTCAGAAGATGCCAATGCGACCTTGTGTCAGGTTCTGGATAGGTACCAAATGTAAAAAAAACAATATGACACCCCCTCTCTATCTTTATATTATTATTCAATCTTTTTCCCACTTCAGAGATTATAAATTAAAGTTTTAGCCAATTAAAAATAGGCAAGTTATAGCCTGTTGACTTAAAATGAGTACTTTATGCCAAATTGATGGTTGAATATGGTTAAATTTACACTCATTATTTTTAATACTAATCCATATTTATACATCAAACGGATACCATAATACTTAGTCCACTGCACCTCATCATAACAAAGGACCATGCAAAATTTCATCCAGATTGGCTCTGTAGTTTCCATGAAAAAGTTGAACGGACAAAGAGAAATATAATATAGACAAAACTTTTTAGCCTATTAAAAACAGGAAAAAGTTATAAACAGTTGATTTAGAATTACTGCTTTATGTCAAGCTTCTAAAGTAAATGTGGTATTGTGGTAACTATTCCCTATTAATCTCTAACTGTACATTAAACAGATTACATAATACTTCGCTGCACTGTATCATCACAAAGGTCCATACAAAATTTCAATCAGATCAGCTAAGTAGTTTAAGAAAAGTAGAACAGACAAACATATAATGTAGAAGTTCCTATTTGATTTTTCATGAAAACAAACTCTGACACAGTTTTCAATGTAAGGGGTATACAGATATCCTCAAAAGGGGCACTCTGGATGGCACAAAATCAAAAAAATACACTTGAGAAGGATTTCTACCCTGAAAGAGGATAGAACAGATACCACATGTCGAAAGATTTATTTGCAGAAATCTCAAAAATTAACATTTACAACAAATCGGGCACAAGGCCATTCAAAAGTGTAGGAAAGATGGGTGTTGTTGATTATTCTTGATTACAAATAAAAAAAAAAAATAAAAAAAATGTCTATTCTTGACTAGAATCATCTCAGTCACCACAATACCACATTTACATTAGGGCCTGTCCTATTTAAGATGTCCCCAAATTGATTATGTACACAAAATGATTTTATTAGAAGAAAACTGGAAGTGGAGAAAGAACAAAAAACAAAATTATTGGCTATTAAGATCGTCCCAACACTTTATATGAATAATTGACCACCTACTGTTTTTCGGTTTGTTCAAAACAGAAAACCAGATGGTCAAATCTCTATATAGGGCTGGTATCTAAGTGGAATAGAAAGGAAAAACTGGAGAATGGAGACTACACTTTGATCCCAGCCTAAAGATCATATCCTTAGATATGTTAATCAGATTTCTCACTACATGAAATTAGCCAAGTTTTATAGATTTGTATGTACTGGATTCCCTCCTAAACTAATTAATCCATCATTTGATACCTTCATCCAATCTCAAGAGATAATGAATACCCCTTGTAAGGGTAGCTGTGCATGTAATTGTGAGATAAGGGTTGCGCAATCTCTAACCACACCTCTCCTGAATCGGCACTGCTCGAGTCCAGTGGCAGCGAGAAGTCCTGAATAACTAGAAACAATGCCGAGATAAGGCTCCTAAGCCTTATATGTTCGTTTTTATTGGGATGTGTATTCTAGTTTTATATATAGGTCGTAAATATCTTAATTTAAAGAGGCGGTGCATGATTAGTCTAATGGATACTATTGTGGCCAATGGGATGAACTGCTATGCCAGGTTCAAATCTTGTCAAACCTATTGTCGCCATTTATTCATATTAGTGTTAGGAAAGTTATAAACCTACATTTTCTTCTTAACTACAATTGAAATAACAGCTTGTGTTCAATGAGATAGTAAACCCCAAAATAATTTATATGCCATTAAACAGACAAATTAAACTTATTGATAGATTGCAATTGTACACAAAATTGACCAGCTGTGGAAAAAAAAAAAGTATTATGAATATATCTTGATTGTACTTCTCATATTTGGTTCAAACTTGAAGATCTTTGGTGAAAGTTGGTAGAATTCTTCTAGGCAGTGGAAAATGAAGCACATCTTTTTGTTTAGATATGACACAAGGTCAGCTTAACTTGAAAATACTGCCCCCTTCCCTATCTCTCTGAATAGATACAAAACTGATCATGATCAGATCCCTTTGCAGAGCAATCATCAAAAGCTCCTTTTCACAGGATGAAGTAATTCCTTGAAGGCTAACTGCTTGAGAACAAACAGGTATATAACTTTAAAAGTGCATCACCCAGTCTCGAAATGATTAAGTGCTGAGGAGAAATCTTATCAAGCTTAAATCATGTCTAAATAGTGAAATCCATTTTTCCAGCAGGGGAGACAATTCAGCTGTTGCTTGGGACAGTCATTAAATTTGCTTTGAGGAGAATAACTGATTATACCACATTGAATTTCTATTTTCCAGTAAAAATTTGTGAGTCTCGCTTGCTTAGATATTGTTTGTGTTTAGTATTGAGCCTATTATGTTTCTAAAGAGTTAAACTGGAACTCTTCATCAACCAGTCTAAAGGTTAAGATATCTTTGTTTCATTTGACTAGATGTAACCTTAATCTATATACTTCAGTTTTTATGTACTGGCAAAAAAATTATTTATTTTTTTCTCTAACCATCTGTTTTTTCACTCAATGACACTGCTGTAGTTATTTTAGAATCTTCATTCAGTGCCAACTTTCTGCTTTAATTAAAACATTTATTTTGTTAGGCAGTACTTTATTACAATCACATTAGCATGAAATATGTGCTGTAATATTTTTCTGTTTTAAATAGTTCAATTTTTTGCATACCTATCCTAACATTCATAAACAATCTTACAATCTCTGCATTTACATAAACAAGTTTTTAATTTAAATTGAATTAATGCATGATAGCATTGCAAGTTTCCACAATATTGTTTTCTTGTCTATTCATCTACAGACAGCATCTCATTCCAAGAATACTTCATTTTCGGAGCTTCTTTACATTTGAAAATTTTTATATTGCAAATAAGAAAATGTTCTTAAAAACAAATGAAATTCATAGTGTAATGGATAAAGGTGTTTAGTATAATTTTAATGAGTCTTTTGCCGGTTCAATCCTTGCTACAGGCGTAAATCTAAATGCAAATTCCATGAACAAAGCTCCTTTCCTAGAACTGCCCGCCTGTAGAACAACTACAGCATTGTAAGTTCTGTAAATAAGTTGTTGAACCATCCCCTTAAATAATCAAATTCTGCTCAACTTACACAATTACTACACTACCACCTTACATTCATTAACCCTTATCCTCAAGTGGCCTTCATGCTTTAATAAGTCACAACACTCTTGTAAAAAGAAAAGATACAATAGTCAAAATGGCAACAACTATGAGACAATTTTTTGACCTTCCATTTCACATCGTTCTGGTCCTCTACCACTATCAAGTAGGAAACACTGTTGATCACGTCTATATTCTTTTGTTTTGATTGACGTAAATTGATATGAATAAAACGGGAAACTTGTGTTTAAGTGCAGAGAATACGTATTGTTTTGATATCAATTCAAAAAGGTTTGATATGCTGTAAAACAAACCAAAGAAAATTCTCACCAAGTTTTATTTTCTTAAATCCGTCAATACATTCAGCCGTAGATGTGAGAATGGTGTCAGTTATTTTATAAAAGTCTATAAAAGTGCACAGGTTTTGAACAAAATCCAGCTTGTCCAAAATGTGATTTTTGAGTTCACGCTGAGTAACACACACACACACACACACACACACACACACACACACACGTTAGTTCTTGTATGTCCATCCACAAACTCACAACATCATAATCACTATCACCACCACTGTTTTACATCCTAGCATGGATTGGCAGCTTTTTGAACTAATCTATCTCTGGCCAAGTCTTTATTTATTCCTCTTTCTCGAGTTAATTTTTTTATCACCTTTCATATTTGCCTTGGCCTTGCCCTGTGAACTGGATCTGCTACCTCAAGTGTTCTGTATTTACTAGACTAAAAAATTATCAATTTCTTCAATGTGACCATACCATTAAAGTTTCCTGTTCTGCACAGCCGTTAGTTCATTGAGCTTCTTTTATAATTTTCTTTCAACAATTTCCACGATATTATAAGGGATATATACCTGAAAGTATATTTTTCATGTAAACCCTGAAACATGTATATAACGATATGAGGATAAAGCACCCAATCATTAAATGAAATGTTGTGGAGGCAGAACATATAAAAGAAAACAATTAAACATGGGGAGAAAGGAAAGAATCAAACAAGAGATTATTAATGGATGTTTTGAAAAAAGTTAAGATCTGAAATTTATTTTTCAACAAGTGGCAAAATGGTGGAAAGACGATGCAAAATGGGATGGTTTTTCTTTTTTCTTTTTTTTTCTCTCCCCCCCCCCCCCGGTGTAAAAAAAAAAAAAAAAAAAAAATGTTAATTGGGAAAAAAATGCAAAAAGATTAAGCATAAATGGAAACCTTCATAAATAGCAGCGAAAGTAAGTAGTACTTAACTGGGGTCAGAGTTGATAATACAGTGATGGGGGTAAATTGCATTATTTGAGTGTGAATTTTGTCAAATGTTTGGTTAAGTAAGAACCAAACCAAACCTAAGGTTTATATTAGACTAGCGGGGGTATCTGGCGTTGCCCGAGTGTTTAGAGGTGTGCGTGTTGGGCGGGGGGGGGGGGTCAAAACAAAAAGAATAAGCGAAGTAAGAACCCTGTTTAAATATTATATATATATATATATATATATATACACACACACACACACACACACACACTAGCAAAAGTACCCGTCAGTGACTGGGTTCAAAAACAGCCTACAGAAAATGGACTCTGATTTATGAAAGTATGATAGGTTATGAAAAGCAAGGGTTGTAACGAGATAGCTTCGAATTCGGGGGTATCAAAACCAAAGCAAAATATGATGAAAGTAAAAATAAAATAGATAAACCCCCATAATTCATTATACCATACCTGTTCACACTGAAACGCTTATCACAATATTCTGTGGATCTATGTTAAAAAAAACCTTGTTAAACTTTGTGACATATTTCCATTCTATGGAGGCCAAGCGCGAACGCAGACCCCACAATTTTATTATACCATCCCTATTTAAGTTAAAACATAGTTATCAAAGTATTTTCATGTACATCTATATCAAAAACACTTGTAAAACGTTTTTTAATTTTTAAATTTCATACTTTGTGGACCAGGTGCGAATGCAGACCCCACAATTTTAATGAACCACCATTCTGCCAGATCAAACATAACCATTCCTGTGTCTCAATACATCTGCTATCATTATATGTAATCAGATTTTTAAAGTAGTCAACCATATAGGAGCCTATTTGTGACCACACACACACACACACATTCAGCTTTATATTATATATGTTTTTATACATTCACACACACACATTCAGCTTTATATTATATATATATATATATATATATATATATATATATATATATATGTTTGAATTTAAGTATTATAAACAGAATTGACATGTGGCCGCAATAAAAGTTAACTCTGCTACTTCTATTTGACCTCATTAATGAGGTCAAATAGAAGTAGCAGAGTTAACTTTTACTGTGTGGGGGGGAGCAGCTTTTGGGTTTGTTTACCCAACTTTGGCTGGTTGTTTCCCCAAGAAGTTGGGAGGGGAAGGGAAACCAGTTCCCCATAAAAAGGGGATTATCCAGATTGAATAGCAATTGTCTGATATAAGGAGTTTGCCCCCACATTGATCAAAGCTGATTGCTACTGGACGTTCCCCCCCCCCCCCCGGTGCGATTGCCGGGAACAGTTCTTAGCTTTGAATTAGTTTCTGTTTTATACAAAAAAGCTGAACGAACACAGCAATAATTTTGTAAAAATCGATGTAAATAAATCTAGACGCAACACGTGTTCCCAAATCATAGATATTATTATCTAGGGGGCATATAAACACTTCTAAGCGATAGTAATAACCCCGGGACCGTCGGCCCCCCCCCCCCCAACCTTTTTTGGATATACAAAAATGCGCGCGCTGCATTTGCCTTTTATATATATAGAAGAGTGTGATGAAATCATTTCTGATGCACTTGCAGTGTAGTAAAGAGGATTTATTCTTGAGGAACGTGTAGTTTGTAAGGTTAAAATTGTCGGTAAAAGTGTTCCTGAGTATGACTAGTGGGATTGTTGTGTTTAAGGTCTTGTTTATGATCGTAAGTATGGAATTTCATGTTTCTGGCTGTCTTGTCGATATAAAACATTAGACATTAAGCACATTTTACTTAATCTTAAGCATTTTAAAAAATAGAAAATATTGCATTAATAGAAGAGAATAAATATCTAACAAATAAAGTGGATGCCATGACTGGAAACCATGCGATTTTCAGTTTGATGTTCTACTAACCAAGTTATTTGGACTGTCTTATATATAAAGCAAAATAATTATAACTTCAACATGTCATAGATTTATAATTTATGTCATGTTTCAAAACATGAATTTAAACATAACCAATAATATTAAAAAATAAGTGGGTAAGCATTATTAATAGCATTAAAAATTATTTTAATAGCCCCAAATAATTTATTTTGCTATAATTATGTATTAGCATTAAAAGCAATTAACATTTAATATATACTAAAATTTAAGCCTATAGTACCCAGAATCTATTATATAAAAGGAAAAATGTGTGTGTGTGTGTGTGTGTGTGTGTGTGTGTGTGTGTGTGTGTTTGTATTTCTGTCAAAAACTTTTGACAGATGCATCGGTCTGTGACAAAATTGGTATTGTTAGAAAGATCCATCTCTTGGACAAAAATATCTAAAAATTGACCAAAAACATTAATTCTATGCTAGTCAACTGGACCATTTTTTGCAAGGAGAATCAAGTTTTGCGTCCATATTTTTGCAACTCATACGCCTAGCAATCTCAATGTACATTTAAAAAAAACATTTTGACTTGTGATGTCATAAGTTGTGTCTGTGACGGCTAGCGTGTTAGCTTTGTTTCACCTCCTTTTCCTCTTTCGCGTTACAGGCCTGCCTGCCTACTGTGGCTAGTTTTTTTTTTTTTTTTTTTTTTCTCCGCTTGCACGGGTACTCCTTGCTATTTTGATTGAAACAAAAGTTTTTTTTCTGGGGGTTGCTCAGTATTCTTAGTATACCAACTCTCTCCACCTGAGCAAAGCTGGGTATGCCTGCTAGTCTATTATATAAATCTCAACCATCAGTTTGGGTGCTTGTTCATATGTATGCTAAAATCGTACATCGTACCAGGTCGAAACCAGTACTGTCTGAAAGAGCAATCCCTCTAATGTATAATATGTGAAAATTGAAAAAAAAAAAAAAAAAAAAAAAAGATTAATTCTGTGGTGGTCAACTGAACCATTTCTTGCAGGGGGGGGGCACATTTTGTGATGCCGTTTTCGCAAGTCACGTATGCGTATCAAACTGAAAGTATGTTTAAAAACGTTATTTTGCAGGGTCATCACATCATAAGTTGTCATGGTCCGATGAGCAAAAGTGTTTGCCAGTAACTTTTTTCCCTTCTTCCTCTTTCATGTTTCATGCTAGTCTATTACACAAAGGAAACCTGTTTGTGTGTATGTGTTTATATGTCTGCTAGAAATTTTTGTCATCCACATCTGACCAGGTCAAAACATGAACCATGTGAAAGATCGATACCTCAGATGCATAATATGTAAAAATTGTAAAAAATGGTCAATTATTTTGTATAGAAAATGAAACAGGAGGTCAGTTAAAATTGTCTTTCTAAACGATTTCAACAACTGCGCATGCATCAAGCACTGTTCTCTGAATTTGTTTAAGTACAAGAATTTTCAACGTGATTTCGGAATTGGCGTTGTGGCTCAGTGGATTAGGTTATTTCATAACCATTAGTTTTGAGGTTCACATACACCTGTCGGTGCCCCCCCCCCATTTTTTCCATTTAAACAGGGTTGCTTTGTAATTTTGGCAGCTAATTATATTAAAACAGAAAACAATTTCCTTATTTCATTTTTTTTTTTTTAATCAGAGGTTTAAAACTGAGTGTTAAATTTTTATTTAAAAGAAACAAAAATTCCAATCCAATTACGATTCTTTAATTAAAACAAAAACAAACTTTCTTTTATTTACATTTAAAAACTTTTTTGTTTTGCCTTTAAACAGGGTTAAAAGATTTTAAAACCTTGTATTATTTATTCGCCAATAATTAAATTAAAACAAAACATTTTTCTTATTTCCAGGTTTATTTAATTTTTTTTTTTTTTGGGGGGATATAACTGATGTTTTTTTTTTTTTTCTTTCTTTTAATAGCACAATAAGTCATAACTAATAATTTTTTTTAACAGAAAAATGTTTATTTCGGTTAAAACAAATTCTTTGTTTTTAAAAATGATTTATTTACAGTTTGTTTTCGTTGCAACAGACCGTAAACAGAAATCTTTGAAGACTGAGGCAGCATTAAACAAATTTACTTAAACTGGTTTATAGTCATCAAAAAGTGCTCAATATCCAGAGAATAGCTTCATCTCTTCGTATCCCTTCTACTGAAATATCCGGTGGGGAGGGTGTCACATATTTAAAAAAATTTTTTTTTTGGGTGATTACATTTTCGTGTTTTTATCTGTTTTTAAGTATCTTTTATTTTTTAAATTGTTGTGGAGTATCGACATTATCCACAATAGTTGACATATAATAATGAAAAGGTGTTCAATATCTTTTGTATAGCAGGTGTGTCCAAATGGAACTTCATGTGGACCCAGGCAACCCCAGATATCCATGCTAGTTCTATTATAAAATGTAAAAAAGAATAACTTTAAAAAAAAAAAAAAAAGGTTATTTTGGGGACAATCTCTCTCTCTCTAGGACGATGACAGGAGGATATACATTCCTCTTTCAATCCTGGGTAATACCAGGTCTTCCTGGTGGTGATAAATACAT